>NC_062991.1:16425182-16771849 GCF_023078275.1 Leguminivora glycinivorella
TCCCACGGGAAGTACGAGTAATTAGTCAACTATGCCTATTACATCAATATTACTCGCTAAATTCTTTGGCCAAGGAATGGACCAAGCCTAGGGTTTCCTATTACTATCGAAGAGGACCTTCTTTATATATTATCTGAAGTAACTCTCTAACTTCACCATACCAGTCCAGTCTACTACATATTAGTAATGATCAATCCTTCTAAGTAGTACTAGTACCTATCAAATACCAGAAGCGATGTTATGCCTTATCGTATACTCCTTATGCTAAGAAATGATGATGGTTACACGTCGTCCTGTAGAAACAAACCCATTCGTTGTTTGTGAAATTTCTTAAAAATATTTATTAACATGTAAATATTTGTCTCTTAACTATTTAAAAACGCACTATAGAATAAATAGCTTTTTGGTTTTTTACCGGGAAAGTTGCCCAGAGATTCCTTGTACTTACTTACTTTTACAGACATGATTTATGTTTTAGTTATGAAGATAGGTTAATGCAGTACAAGGATATTTTCCATACCATCTTCGATTCCTATTTCTATATACCTCTATATAGAAAAAAATGGAGTAGGTATATATAATTGGTCGCTTATCTACCTAACAAATAAATAAAAAGTGGTAACGGTTCGGGAATCAGCAGATATCACATACGTCAGTATACCACATGTCGATATTCGAGTCTCTACACTTTTTATTGCATTTTTCTAAACACTCTCTCATCCGTCACTATCCGATGACATCACGGCGCTTTTTAGTGGCAAGGACGAACCTGTTTAGTCGGACCTGATTACAGTCTTCTAATCACATGTAAAAGCTACCACATAAGTACCATTCTTTAACACATGAGCTTCTTCTACTCCATGCTTTTAACATTGTGCTTAAAACTATAAACTTAAAACTATACATACATACACACAACATACATACAATCACGCCTGTATCCCATGAAGGGGTAGGCAGAGCACATAAAACTACTCAACTTCTCTACTTAAAACTATGTGTATATTAAAAGACGTAGTACCTTGAAGTTTCTGGGCCTTATAGTATTGTTCGAAAATAAATGAATATTCTATTTCGGAACACCTGAACCTTGCAAAAAAAATTTACCGGATTATCAAATGAAAGTAAGAAAACTAATTAACGTTTGCCTCCTAGATAGTTATGATTACCAAGACCTGTTCTCTGTCAAAAGAAAAAGGTACCCGTTCTAAATGTCTGCTTGTGTATTCGTGTAGTCCCGGCAGTGCTAAGTTGCCGAGGTACCGAACCCGTCCTTTACAGAATGATTTACATTCCTCACTGTTATAAAATTAAAAACGCATCCATTCTACTGTACGTAGAAAGCAAACTGGACTGTACTTAGAATCCGTGAATCCGGACATATTAAACTTGGGTACCCGGACCTTGATAACACGGACCTAGCCACAAATCCGGATTTATATAACACTACATAAAAGCGAGCCAGGCACCTCATACACGAAACGCACATGCGACTGCGATCGATACTGAAGAAATAATAAACTTTAATGTTTAGAGACACATGAAATGATGACGACCGGTCTGGCCTAGCGCGTAGTGACCCTGCTACGCCGCGGTCCCGGATTCGAATCCCGATAAGGGCATTTATTTGTGTAATGAACACAGATATTTGTTCCTGAGTCATGGATGTTTTCTATGTATATATTTATATAATTAAGTATATCGTCGTCGCCTAGCACCCATAGTACAAGCTTTGCTTAGTTTGGGGCCAGGTTGATCTGTGTAAGGTATCCCCCAATATTTATTATTTATTTATTTATTTACATACACACAAACGCATAAATGAGCAAATCCCTAACATGAGCTATGTGCTATGTGTCACTGAAGGGCTCCTAATCGGATCATCATCAGCAGTTCTTTCATCAATCTCTTAACACGAGCTATGCGTTTTTGAGGAGTTCCGTTCTGATCATCATCAGTTCCACTTCGTCAAATGTAAGTCCTTATCCTTATTCATAATCCAAAACATTAGAGAGACTTTGGTGATAATACAAAAGTCACTACAAGTGTGCCGTTCAAATTTGAGAAGTTCCCTTGATCTTTCATGGATTGGTATCCAAAGGAGATCACCAAAACTCCAGCATGATCGAAATCTGACTTGAAACCTCAAAGTGCTTAAAAAACTTAACTCGTTAAATTCGTCGTTGAAGAGTTCCGCTCTGATCATCATAAACTGTTCCACTTCACCATATGTGACTGTTTTGAATGGAAATGCATGATGTTCTAATAAAACACAAAAATCACTATATATTATGCGCCTTTCAGACTTTAGGAGTTTTCTCGATTTCTCCAGAATCCAATTATCAGAACTGGCTTTCAATAATATGTACATACACTAAAAAAAAATCGAAACCTGTCTACTTAGTAACAAACATCAAACATTACACACGAATTGATAAATGATAACCTCCTCGAAATTTGGAAGTTGGTTAAAAACACAAGTTTTTAAAATTGATAATTGAAACTAGGTACCTTATATTATTTAAATTACCTTTTACAATTTTTTTTTTATACCACGTCGGCGGCAGGTAAGAGGAAAAGAGGTCACCGGAAACTTTGGACACCTGCAACTCAAGGGGTGTCACATGCGCGTTGCCGACCCATTAGAAACTAAGTACACTCCTTTTTTGAAGAATCCATACTGTAGTTCATCGGAAATACCAAAACTATGCTTTATTTCGTGCTACCCTAATAAGGAATTCTGGTAGTGATCGCATACATCGATAAGACCGCCTGTTGCTGCCTTTATTTTCAATGTAATTCTGTTATTAAATT
This sequence comes from Leguminivora glycinivorella, assembly GCF_023078275.1. Taxonomy (NCBI): domain Eukaryota; kingdom Metazoa; phylum Arthropoda; class Insecta; order Lepidoptera; family Tortricidae; genus Leguminivora; species Leguminivora glycinivorella. Next base: position 16,427,997 of record NC_062991.1, read on the forward strand.
TGTAAACCTGTTATCTTTGTGGGGCAATAAAGAAGATTAACTTATTTACTTACTTAAAAAGTAAAGTAGTGTGTAAGTGCGTTTTTACATTATCCGATCCGATATCGGATGTAGGAAAGATTTCAAAATAAAAAAATCAAAGATGGTGGCGTAAATATACGGGACATGGGATGGGTCCGACATCCGATATCGGAACGGATGATGTGAAAACGCACTACTAAGAGAAACTATGTAAGAGACATAGAGTCATCGAGTATTTTGCCGAACACGCAGAAAATAGACGGGCCGAACCGCACCAGAAAGGTTCCTTTTGTGCCTATGTTTGGTATGAAACCCTAAAAAAGAGAAAGCCAATTCTTAGGTTTATTTTACAGTTCTGGATTAAGCTTGAGTTTAGCTATATATAAACAATAATAATAACATTTGTCGGACACTATCACGGCGAGTCACTCGGGCACATTGCACAGACATGACCTCATAACTAGGATAATTCACCAGCAGTTAGTATTTTCCATACAATCTTGTGGACCGCGAAGTACCGTACTACAAGTAGGTACTTACCTGCGCCAGTTCTCGAAAATGGTCGAGATACTTGGTTGATTCGACGATCATCGTCGTTTCGGCGAACGATCTCATAGGCAAAAGTGAGCTCGCTAGGGGTGAGATGCAGAAGGCGGTACTCCTGTACACGGCGCGTAGGTCGATCACCTTGGGCCTTGCCTGCCCCGCTGCTGGATGTATTTAAAAAATAACCATGTACCTGGAGTCTGTCTTTTCCCTTTCTTATACCATTGTTTTTGTATCTTTTGTATTTTTAGCATAAGCTACAGAAAATATTTTGACATACCAACGTCAACGAGTTTTAATCACAGACAACCGCAGAACAGAAAGATCACTGCACAGACCATACAGGTTGTTTGATAGCGAAGTACGTACTAAGTAGAAAATATCAAAGAATTATAGCAGAGAACGACATAATTACTTATGTTTTAATAGCCAAGCCGAAACGGCAGATTTAACATTTTAAAATTGTACTGAAACACATCCAACTTATCAGTACGTATAAAACCAAGAGTCGTTTATGTAAATGGCCTTGGAGATGATGAAATGAGAAAATGAGCCAAATAAATATCTGTCAAGTACTCCTCACAGTAATAAATACCCTTGGCGGGATTCGAACAAGGGACATCAGCTTTAGCAGGCCGGCAGGGCCAGTCCAATCCAATATGTACAAGGATTTCACTCCAGAGTTGTGGGTTCAAATCCCGTTGCGTGGCCAACCAACTTAACCCATTAACGGCTAGCGGTGCCATACGGCATCGCTTTTCCTGTGCTTAGTATTTCGCTGTCTAAGGTTACAATTATTGAAAAACTAAACAGATTTTTGATGAATTAGATACCTAAGGGTACCAGTTATCACTATAACCACATATATTGTAGCAATTTGGATTATATCTACTAATTTCGAGTACCCAAAAATATAGCATCTAAAAATGGGCAAATTCTTCATGTTCGGTCTGAGGAAAATGGTCAAAAATGGTTTTATTTCTAGTAAAGTATAATTTAAATGCATTTTATTCTATTTTGGTATATATTATTGATCCGATGGTACTCAAAAACTATTAAATTTTAATTTCACTTTCCGTGTATAGCACGGCAAAATTTGCCGATGCCGTACGGCATCAGTAGCCGAGTATGTTGTCTTTTCAAATGATATAATATTACGTGTATTATGTTTTAATTCCTCTTATGTTTTAGCGTTTTGATTAGTTTTAGACTATTATTGTCCTATTTCAACATATCTAGTGAAATTGCTTCAAGAAAAGTAAGGTTTTGAGTTATAACATCTATGTTGGTCCTCTTTCCCATACAGTATATCAAGGTTTAACCCACTTGGTTATAAATTAATTTCTAACAACACTGGTTGAGATTAAGATAGGATGATGGCGTGGTAGGATGATGCTTTTTACAGCTAAGAAATCTCAATACCGGTATCAATTTAATTAAAAGCTTCATATAGTATAACCTTACACCGGAGCTTCATATACCTCGTTTTTAGCCATTATAGAACAATTAGGATGTCAATGCTACATTGTGATGAAGATTTTGGTCACTTAGTGGTTACTAATAATATACAGATATATTCAGACTGTTTCACAAACGGTTTAGAACAAAATTAGTGCGATCAATATAAAGCAGTTGGCTATGTCTGGAATCTACCTAAACAATCAGTCATTCTCTGGTACCATGCGCTGAGGGTGTACCTCCTAGATGGGTCTTATAATAGTGTAAAAAACAATCCAGATAACGTAGTTGCCAGTACGATTTAGGCCTTTATCCTTAATGTACGTAAAACTTACAAGTTACATAAATATTTAAAAAATAACAACTTGTAATTGTTGACACGGTACAAGGCTAGAGGTGCCATACGGCATCAGTATTTTTCTCCAAAACTATTGGTCCGATTTAAATTTTAACTTTCGGTCTCTGATCCTGGAGAGAAATATAGTAATATATTTAAAAATTATCAAAATCGGCGACATGAAAAAAAATCAGCCGTTAATGGGTTAAACATTGTATTTTTTTTTATTGCAATATCTATTCTTATTTTTCAATGAATGTATTTTTTTATTTTTGTTTTATTTTATTTCACTTATAATTGTGTAAATTATGTACCTACAACACACAAAACAACATTGTATACATTAGGTTAGGCTCCCTCAGAAAAGGTTTTCTTCTTTTGAAGATGAATTAATATTAATTTCTTTATTTTATAATTTATTTGGTATAATAAGAAAGAAAAAAAAAACAAAAAGTAGAAATTTCGAAATAAAATGGAAAAAAATCACCTAGAAGTTAGCATATTTAGCTGATGGCTGGTACCACAGGGCCACGGACACATTATCATTCCTGTCGAAATTTCATAGCATCTTGTAACTCAAATAGTATAGAGTTTGACGTAGCTTTGGCAATACGCACACATGCGTATATATAATAAATATACAAAATGAACGTAGTTTATGGAAAAGGATCTAACCCACAAACATTGCCAATAGAATTTAAACTTTCTGACAATAACAATAGTCATTCATTTCAATGGCAATTTTATGGAGATAAATCCTTTTCGCTAAACTACGTCCAAATTTTCGTAATTATAAATTGTCAAAACGCTGCGCGATTTGACATAGGTCTTGCCTCCTCGAGGCCCGCCGGCCGTCTGACATTTTTGACAATAAGGACACATGTATACGATTGACGTATGAAAGAAAGAGAAACGAAACCGCATAAAATGGCCGTTTTCTGTTGAATTCATGATATCGTAAATGATGATAAATCTTTGTATATACGATAATAAAAAATATTTCCTTCTACGAGAGACTAGATAATTTGGAAACCTTCACTTTAAAGTAGGTTAGACTGATTAAAGTTGCATATTTTTTTCACAATGTTAGTTAAACGAAAAATTAAGGCCTTACTTTGGATTAAATTTCTATCGAGAAAATTGTAAGCATTCGTGTTTCGAGCTGTACAAAAATTTCAATCATATAGTCAAGATATACATATCCAAAAATCAGATCTCTAGGTTTCCGGGGCTAAGCACACCAGTGAATCTAAAATCCTAATATTTATCGATGCATGGCCTTAATCGCCCACTAATGAGCACAGACATTGCAGTGACAGGTTGCCAGCCTCTCGCCTACGCCACAATTTAACCCATATCCCACAGTCGATTTTCGGTTTATTTCAACCCCTTTTTGCCAAGAGTGGCACTGAAACTTGAGTGGTTCATGTGCTCTGCCTACCCCTTTATGGGATACAGGCGTGATTGTATGTTGTGTATGTTGTTGTAATGAGCATAGGCCTCCCTTCGTGTACGCCACTTAACCTGGTCCTTGGCTAAATAGTCTCATCCAGAGGTGCCCCGCAGTTTTTCGAATGTCGTCCACCTAACGAACCAACGGATTTATGCCTACAGAAAGTTAAGTCTTACTTAGTTCATGTCTTCATACCACCATCCCTCAATAGTCCAAGATTCTGTGATTTATTCAACATTGTCAACAGTTTTTACTAATACCTACTCAGATGTTTTCCGTTTTTATTTTTATTTTTGGTTAAGATTAAGTCAAACCACGTAACTGAGAATAGCATCTGAAAATGTGAGCTTGTCAAAATTCTATGAAGAAATGCGACTGCTCACTGATTATACAACAATGGGTCTCATAGACCAGTCCGGGTTCTTCATGTTTTATTTCACCGAAAGTGGTTGACGATCAAATATTATTTCGTACATAAGTTCCGGAGAACTCATCACTGGTACTACGAAACGGAGGTTTGAACCCTTTACCTCTGGTTAGAATCTCGCGCCCTTAACGCTAACCTAACAGCTAGCGCTCCTCTTTACCTAGAATACCTTATAACATTTATAACATGCATGGATGCAGGTACGACTGCAATATATGCAGCATTATTCAAAATCAATTCGAAATATTCCAGTACCACCCGCCATGAAAATTCATCAAGGATATCCAAAATAACCGCCATTTTATAACCGCCCCCCCCCCCCCCTCATAAATTCCGTGCTCTCGATAGAATTTAATACAAAATCCCCAATACGCCATATTGATGTATATTTTTTTCACCCCCACACCCCCACCCTGCATAATTGAGCGTTGTGAAAACTATCGCGCTGCTAAATGACTCCCCCTCCAGTTTTCAACATGGCGGCGATCAATAATTTGACTGGGCAATGACTGCGATGACTTGCACATGCGCAGAGGCCCCAAGCCGAGTCATCGGCAAAACCTGAACTTGACTTGGCGAAACCGAAAGTTGTGGCGAATGTTTCTGTAGCATTCTTGGCGTTTACAGACGTCAGAGGAACACGTGTCTTTTGAAGTACACATGCTTAGAAAAATAACGATGACGTTCGTGATGATTTAGATCAAGAAATTCATTTTAAAGACAATGACGAATTTAAAGAAGCTATTAATTGAGAAAAAGATAATCCTAATGAAGTCATTGAAGACATAGTTGAAAGATTGGTTAATTTTTATACAAGCAAAACACACAAAAGTCACGAAAGCGAGAGAGAGGCGAATAGTGCTTGTACGCGTTTCGGTCAGTTTTACCTACATAGATAACATGATAGCTAAAGTTATAGTTCGGTAACGCGTGAAAGGGGGATATGTGGAACGTGATGATGAAATTTCCGACGCAATTTGTATTCAAATTGCAGATGTACTCAATCTGGAGGTCTCACTTCCGAACTTACATTTTAGACAAATTGAAGTATGTCTTAAGCAAACGGTAGCATTTAAACATTTTGTTTTTGCAAACATTGCAAATATAAAACAGAAGAATATTACAATTTTATATGTTCCAGGACTTACTTGATGTAATCCTTGCTGGAGAGCGCGCAGTTTTCGGTCTGGATAGCAATTGGAAGATGTGTTGAAATTTCTTCTTTTCTCTTTTTTTCTTCTTTCTTAATAAATTCTTGATTGTTAACAGTATTGTGTATATTATTTGTACGGATGTCTATAGTATTGTCTATGTTGTTATTTGTATAGCCCGTTAAATTTTATAAGTACTCATATAAAACGTTACAGGTATCGAAATAACACAATAATTTAACTAATTCTTAATGTTAATTTTATCTTAATTTTGTACTATTAAAGAAATCTAGAAGTCGATTCAACGAGTAGGTAAACTTGGTAAATTTGAATTTTTTTAATATTTGAATTTGTTGGCGTAATTTTATCTTACCCTTTTACTAATTTAAGGCCGAATCAAGGCACGAGTTTTTGTTTCTTAATTTGTCTTCATCCCCTGCAGTCTGATTGAAGATGAACTTGGTCGAAATATTCCAAAACTTATTTGCCAAATGTTCAAATATCACTTAGCCTTAAACTTTAGTCCAGAGTCTTTCACTAAATTTATTCACTAGATAATATATATAGAGAGTCTTGCGTATAAAACTCAAAGTAAATCAATCGAAAAGTTCCAAAATTAACCAGTGTTGTTTAAATGTAATTAAAGAACTCAAATTCTTAAATCTTCTTTTCTATTGTTTCCTTGTAATAACGGTTGATATAAACGTAAAACTTGTTCTATTGCGAAAAAACGTGTTTCTTTATCGTCAAATGGCGATAGTTGTTATTCTTTGTTGGCTAGATTCCCCTTTGCTACGAAATCTTGCTCTTCTTTAGCCTCTTCCGCATTTAACTTATTGGTGGTTGCTTCTAGAAGACGTCCATGGTATTCTTCTGCGGCCCATGGGTCTCTTGGATGTTGTTCTTCTTATTTTGGAAGGTCTTCCCGGATGGTCGCTGATGTGAGCCCGCACGACGGATCCGAGCCGATCTGCCTCTAGTTGCTCTTAACACTAACTTGTAGAAACGAAAACTGGTTGTTAGTCTATTGTGAGTTCAAGTGTTGCTGAATACTGTATATTAGTCACTTAAAACTATCTGATTATGTGGATACTAATAAAGTCTATTGCATAAAAACTATTTCCGTGAATGTGAAAGGCGGCTGCTTCAACGCATGCGTTGGGAAATTCAAAAAATTTTGGAACCAAATATTGGTTTATTATTTTTGGATTTGTTTAGGCCGTTTTTTTTTTTAATTTTTGTTTCGAAAGTTTTTTTCTATATTTTTGATGGTTTTTTGTTTTTTTGGGTGTTTTTTTCGCGATGCGTAGTTGGTAAAGCACGCGTAGTCAGCAGCCCTGCCCGGCACACTGAGGCTTGCACTCGCTGCTGCATCCCCGGTCTCCCCGATGACGGTGGGATGAGGTCCCCACCCACCCCGACCTACCCGCTCATCCTCCGCGCCGCCGAATCATCAAATAATGATTTTGCGTGTTTATTATAAAACTCGCCACGGTCGAACACACCCACCTAAATTTGGAATATGGAATCTAATGCATCTAAACCTGCAACCAATTCTATTAGATCCGAATTCCATATTTATGTACCTATATAAAAAAATGTCGTTATTGTATATTGATTTAAATACATAAAAACTCGTTGCCACCCCAGGGATATACATACGTATCTGTCAAACCTAGTTAGCGACGAACAATGTATTGTTTAATTTCGCGTTGGACATAACTGTATGTATGTATGGTTGTATGTACTGCCTGCGTATTGGTGATTGAGCAATTTTTTACTGCATCGAATCAATCCGAGTCTCTTTTACATTCGAGCGTTTTTCTGACGCATTCATTTAATTTAGTTGATCGTGTAGTTTTGATGGTGTAAGGAAAGATTATCAAAGCACGCCTAACGAGTACTTCAAATAAATCATCATCAAAGTGACTACTTGATGATAAAATCGAGTAGAAATTGTAATTTTGTCTTTGGAAGAGACCTTCCGGTGATCATATTTCATTATTGCTAAATTCATGCAAGTGACTTTTGATCCGAGGATATCGGGTTCAAATCAAAAGCACTATTAATGATTTTTCTTGTAACTGTCATCATTCTATTGAAACATCCTAATAAAGTTAGGAATAGTTGCCTAGTTTTCCCTCTAGGTCGGAAGGTCAGGTGGCCGTCACTTTCGTTACCAACACTTTCGTAACCAATACCAACAAGAAACCTAATTTAATTTTTGACGACCGGTCTGGCCTAGCGGGTAGTGACCCTGCCTGCTAAGCCGCGGTCCCGGGTTCGAATCCCGGTAAGGGCATTCATTTGTGTGATGAGCACAGATATTTGTTCCTGAGTCATGGATGTTTTCTATGCATATGAGTATTTGTATATTAAATATATCGTTGTCTGAGTAACATAAGCCTTCTTGAGCTTTCTGTGGGACTCAGTAGATCTGTGTAAGAATGTCCTATAATATTTATTTATTTATATTAATTTTACTTATTTTGACGACCGGTGTAACCTAGCGGGAAGTAAGCGTTACTACGCCGATGGTTCCAGGTTCGAAACCCGGTATGGGCATTTATTTGTGTGATGATCACTGATATATTGTGTACCTGAGTCATGGGTGTTTTTTATGTACATCAGTATATGTATGTCTATTCTTAGGTCCCATGGAAACGTGACTTTTCATGCGTTTTCCTTTCGCATAGAACTTCGGGCGAAGCTCGGTCGTCCAGGTACCTTATTTATAAATAGCTAACCAACAAATAACCTGATACTACTCTTTAGCTTTTTCAAATAAAGCTAAACATCAATTTAGTTGATCATTTGAAGACCGCAGCCAAATAGCACTAGATCCTACTCATAGTGTTGTGTTCATGCCGGTGAGTAAGGCTGCCAGAGCTCAACAAGGGTGCGGTGTGCTGGTGACGGAAGGACCTACGGAACTAAATTTGTAACGTCTATTGTCCTTTGAGTCGTCGGCAACCCGAACCCTCCTTGGAACTTGTACACTCCTTTTTGCTGTGTACTTAACACAGCAAAAGGGAGTGTACAAGTTGCTAAGGGTTGGCAATGCGCATGTGACACTGTTTGAGTTGCAGGCGTCCATAGGTTACGGTGACCGCTTTCCATCAGGCGGACCGTATGCTTGTTTTCCACCGACGTAGTATAAAAAAACCGGCCAAGTGCGAGTCGGGCTCGCGCACAAAGGGTTCCGTAGCAGCAAATATAATAAACCAATAACTTAACCAAAATTACAGTTAAATCAACCTATCTCAAAAACTATAAGAGATACTTTGATCAAACCAAAAATCGTTGAAAGAGTTAATTAGCATGCATCACCTCTATTTTTTTTAGAATTTTATACCCCGTAGTTATAAAAATAGAGGGGGGGGGGACATACTTTTTACGACTTTGAGAGCTGATATCTCAAAAACCGTTCACTTTAAGAAAAAGGTTTTTTAGAAAACTTTATATCATTTTAAAAGACCTTTCCATTGATACCCCACACGGGTATGTACATCGAAAAAAAAATTTTCATCCCTCAGTTACATGTATGGGGGCCCCACCCCCAATTCTTTTTTTTTTACTATTTAGTGTCATAATTTTGTAGCGGTTCATACAACACATATTCCCATCAAATTTCATCACTGTAGTACTTATAGTTTCCGAGTAAATCGGCTGTGACAGACGGACAGACGGACAGACGGACAGACGGACAGACGGACATGACGAAACTATAAGGGTTCCGTTTTTGCCATTTTGGCTACGGAACCCTAAAAAGGCATGCAGGCACACAATTCAAAGACCAATATTTTTGGAAAAAAATTGAAAAATAAGTTCGTCACTTAATAAAATTATGCTGTTTTTGTAAAAGTTGGTTAGTTATGTTCTTTTTATAAGAAAATAAAACAAGTTTCTATAGAAATTATGTTTTTTGTTATATGAGAGAGGTACAGGTTTAGCTTAGTTAGATAACTAGTGGATTTATTTTAATCCTCACATGGGTATATTTGGGTCGGCAACGCGCATGTGACACCCCTTGAGTTGCAGGCGTCCATAGGTTACGGTGGCCGCTTTCCATCAGGCGGACCGTATACCTGTTTGCCACCGACATGGTATTTAAAAAACCGGCCAAGTGCGAGTCGGGCTCGCGCACAAAGGGTTCCGTAGCAGCAAATATTTAACCAAAATTACAGTTAAATCAACCTATCTCAAAAACTATAAGAGATACTTTGATCAAACCAAAAATCGTTGAAAGAGTTAATTAGCATGCATCACCTCTATTTTTTTTAGAATTTTATACCCCGTAGTTATAAAAATAGAGGGGGGGGGACATACTTTTTACGACTTTGAGAGCTGATATCTCAAAAACCGTTCACTTTAAGAAAAATGTTTTTTAGAAAACTTTATATCATTTTAAAAGACCTTTCCATTGATACCCCACACGGGTATGTACATCGAAAAAAAAATTTTCATCCCTCAGTTACATGTATGGGGGGCCCCACCCCCAATTCTTTTTTTTACTATTTAGTGTCATAATTTTGTAGCGGTTCATACAACACATATTCCCATCAAATTTCATCACTGTAGTACTTATAGTTTCCGAGTAAATCGGCTGTGACAGACGGACAGACGGACAGACGGACAGACGGACAGACGGACATGACGAAACTATAAGGGTTCCGTTTTTGCCATTTTGGCTACGGAACCCTAAAAAAATGGGGTTTGATTTTGCAATTGGGGTCATTTTTGGACACTTTCTTTTGCTCTACTTGCAGATCTTGCTTAGACGAATGCTGTGATACAAATATCTCAAAATCGCAAAAAAATTTAGTTATGTTGTTTTTGTAAACATGCTTTCATTTGAATACATAAGGAGGCCTAGTTTGTGACGTATTGTGACGTCATGTACATAACAGTGTTGACGTAGCGACGCCTTAGGACACGATCAAAGGCCTATTTTGGTTACCTACATGCAATTACTAAACTATGTAGATCACAGAACTATATTTAGAGATGAGTTAGTCTATTTGTATAGAGGCCGATAATATACACGGTGTAACATTAAGAACCCGGAAGGTTTTAACCACGCATTTATAAGCCAGGCAAGAAATTTTATATACGAGTAAAGTTAAGCAAAAACCGGTTTTTCCAATGTGACGCCATGTACATACCTGTAAAGCAAATGTTATACGTGAAATGAATCACATTGTTTTTCTTGAAACTTTCTTTTTGCAACGTGTTTCTTGACCATTTTGGACACCTACATATCGTCACTACTTTAAAAAAAACTTGTATCTTCGTTTGTCAATGAAAAGAAAATCGTAGTAAGTATGTATGGAATGGATATGGACTTACTGCGTTTTAACTTTGAGGAACAGCGTGAGATACGAGATTTTTTAAAAGTAGTGACGATATGTATCAATAAAGTCCGTTACATTTTGCCCCGTAAAGGCATCCTCGCCATGACAAAATGTTTTCTTCTTATAATGAATTGTTTATTATATACTAGCTTTTGCCCGCGGCTTCGCTTGCGTTAAATTCAAAATTTTTGAATGCTCCATACAAACGTGCCCCCTCCCATTTTAGGGAATTGGAGGGTTGAAAAGAGATAAAAAGTAGCATATAAATATTCTGATTCTGATATGTCCCTCTCCATCCCTTCAACAATCTCCACTTAAAAATCATGTCACTTTGTCGCTCCGATTAGCCGTGAAAGACGGACGAACAGACACACACACTTTCCCATTCATAATATTAGTATGGATAATGGTAATAACTCTGAACCCTGGTAAATCCAGAAATAAATCTATAGATGTCAAAATTATTCAGTTTCGTCATTTTCCACCGTGTATAGTATTTTAACCAGACTATATTACAACAAAGGAAATCAACAAAGAGAGACATATCTTCCATAGTTATGTGCTACATAACGCACGCACATAGTTTTACGGCAATCGGAGTATATAAATAAAATATGAGACCCGTTTGTCCGTGTGACGCGGATTACAGGCTTGTCATTATTGGTGTACGGTCAGCAGAAACACCGCCAAAAATATTCTGCTAATTACTCTGGAATAAATACATAAACACACGCCTGTATTAGTTAAAAGTAGGCACAGCATATATGCTCTGAAACTACTTGAAACTGCTTGATATTGAAAAAGAAATTGTGTTATAAATAGTAGAGTCACTATAGCTCTTAGTGGCAGAGCGGAAGATCTTCAGAAAGATTTTAGGCCCTACGAGACGAGAGGATGGCTCTTGGAGAGTCAGGAAGAACTTGGAGGTGGAAGAGCTAGTGGGGGTCAGCCCAACGTCATCGGCGAGAGCAAGGCTTCTCGTCTGCGATGGCTCGGCCATGTGGAGAGGATGGGAGAGGATCGTGTGGCCAAAAAAGCTCACCTGTGGCGATATACTGAAAAACGGTCGGTCGGAAGGCTCAGGTATCGATGGATCATAACGTCCAGAAAGAGCTGTGGGAAGTGACCGAGTGGCATCAGATCGCACAGGATAGGAGCGAGTGGCGGAATCTAGTGTCGGAGGTCAAGATCCATTTCGGGTCGCTGAGCCATTGCAGTAAGTAAATAAGTGACTGGTTGCTAATACTTCGTCCACACTCTTATTATAAATATCCCACATTCGACGTCTAAGACACCCACAGGAGTGTAGGGTTTGGTGAAATTCTTAACCCACCACCACTAGGAATGCATTCGTAAATACAGGATGGGGACTGTAACAAAAGCAAAAACCTAAGCTGTACGCTATAGTCCTTATACTGCCCAACATTAATTGAACTTGGACGGCTTCCAAATCAATTGTCTGACCAAGTTAAAACCTAAAATACATAGGTACCTACTTTTTAAGTAAAATCTAGAGCTAATCTCACGTAAGCGAGCTCCACCTTAGACCGCATCATCACACCATCAGGATGTGATCGAGGTCAAACGTCTACCTATTTAAACTTAAAAAAACAGTAGTACACTGAGAGAAAATACAACCAGTTTTCATGTTCGTTCAACAAGTTTTTTGGTTAAAATAGCGCCTACGTGCTCTTTGGTTCAAACAACAAGCTACTTGCCATTTGAATCGGCAATATATTTGAATCAACAAAACAACCTGACACATATTGTTTTAAACATACGTTTGGCTGATTCAAACGGATAAACCGCAACAAGTCGAACTTGTTAAATTCACAATGCAAATTTCTCTCAGTGTAGGAGGACTGTAAAGCAATGAATGAAAAAATCTTATGTTCTTCTAGATTACTCTTCTAAACTGTGGTTTTTATTAAAAAAAAAATATGTTTAGTTAAAATTCTGTTCATTTTCTATCAAATGAAAAAAAAACAGAATTTAAAAAACCGACTCTAGTGATGAAACGACCTGCGTTGCAGGCGGTACTTTTTTGGCGAATTAACCTTCCCAATTGGCGCGTGTAACGTCAGCAACAATATTACCGTGAAAGCTCATTTTGTAGACGTTTCCAATAAATATTTGTTGCCAGAATTTATCGATTTCCAGCCTCTTTTGTGTGTATCCGTCCAGACTTCAGTACCTGCCTCAAAATAGTACATTACGATACAAGTGCGTAAAAAAGGAAGTTCGAAACGAGTGGCGATAAATTAAAACACGACCGAAGGGAGTGTTTTAAATCGACACGAGTTACGAATTTCCTTTTCGCACTGTATCGTACGACGTTTTTCAGTACAGATGAGCCTTCAAAGTTTCGACTTGGCATTATAATTAACCACTTCTCGCACTAGTGCGTAAAAAAAACACCATCTGTACTGAAAATTACATTTTTAATACAGTTGCTCAAAAAGTGCCCGTTTTTTGGCTGTTTAGCGTGCGAGAAGTTGTATTTTACGAACTAGTGCGTAAAAAGTATATACGTTCCATTTTACGACTACTTACCGAGCTGTTTTCATATTAGTCTAGTTTACTAAGACAGAATAAAACTATAAACATACTATTAAGTGATTAGTATTTAAAACGTTAATATTTCATATGTAATTGTTTACTTTTAGTCATACTAAACATAATTTATAAAATGGTTTATACTTTGAAAAATCGGTCATAATGAGTCGTGTAAACAGAACATGATTGGAACGAAACGCGTCTTCTACTGTCAAAGTAGAGGCGTCTACCATGTTTTAACTTAATGCACGTTCAAAAAACCTCAATATGTTACGCGATTTGTCATAATTATTTTACGTTATTTGCAATACGTCCGGGCATAAATGGATCGATTAAATTAAAATGTAGTTGTACATTAAACAATCGTCCCAAATCGTAAATGTTTATGTTTTTTCAGTACAGATGGTCTTTTTTTTACACACTAGTGCGAAAAGTGGTTCATTATATGTCATGTCGAAACTTCGGAGGGCCATCTGTACTGAAAAACGTCGTACGATACTCGTGCGAAAAGGAAATTCGTAACTCGTGTCGATTTAAAACACTCCCTTCGGTCGTGTTTTAATTTATCGCCACTCGTATCGAACTTCCTTTTTTACGCACTTGTATCGTAATGTACTATTATGGCACCCAATGAAATAAATTATGTTAGATGAATAGCAAACTCGAAAATATGCACGCAAGTTTAAAAGCTTCAAAAATACGCCTTTGAATTGTCGAATAATCCGTCAATGTCCATGGGAAAATTGATAGTTCGGATGTGGTTCGGATTGTTTTATTTCGTTGTAAGTAAGTAGTAGTGTTTTTTCGCAACTGTATTAAAAAACGTCGTTCGTCACACGTGCGAGAATGTCATTCTTCACTCGTCCCGGAGGCTCATCTGTACTGAAAAACGTCGTACGATACACGTACGAAAAGGAAATTCGTAACTCGTGTCGATTTAAAACACTCCCTTCGGTCGTGTTTTAATTTATCGCCACTCGTTTCGGACTTCCTTTTTTACGCACTTGTATCGTAATGTACTATTCTGTCCTGCTACCGGAAAGCATTAAATTTCAGATCGAACAGTCCCACCTTGGTCTACTGACCACTAATAAGAAAACCTATAGAAAGATTATTTACTAATAAGAAAACCTCAGACCACATGTTTGTTGCCCTTGGCGGTTTCAGTACCCCTGGAATGTATGGGCCCTTTAGGCTTAAAACTAGATGGTGCTGTTTCGCAGCCTGGAAGTGCCCAAAATCATATTTTCCCCAAATATTTTTGCGTGTTTTTATTTTTATAAGAACAAATGACATGCTCCTTTATTTTAGTATCACGATATCACGTCAATATACATTTTGAAAGAATTAAATTTGTAGGCATCACCAGTGTAGTTATAATAGTATTTAATAGGTGGCGCTAAAAATGGAGGTACGATTCTTAGTATGAAGATATTGAAGATTGTAAATCCTATATAAATTATCCTTGGTTTCAGGTATCGAGTTTTTTATGGGATAGAAGGCAAACGAGCAGACAGGTTGCCTGATGGTAAGCGATCACTGCCGAATAGACACCCGAATCACCAGAAGGGTTGGAAGTTCTTTTTTTGAAGGTTTGAAGGTCGTATCGTTCGAGTATCGTATCTAAAATAAGAGTTTTAAATGATTCACGGTTAGTTTCATTAGACTTATATTGACCCGATATTTCGACGCAATTGCATTCATCGTGCTCACGGAAACATCGGGAAAACATCGAAATATCGGGACCTCAATAAGAATATCACGGTCTTATATCCCGGTCAATATAAGTCTAAGTGTTCTAAAATGCCTGAAATCATACTAGTCTAAAAACGTTAGCTGAAGACGCCGGTTCGATTCTCGCCTCAACTACCTTATTTTTCTTTACACATCTTACATGTATTTTCAGTGTTCAATCTTACAATACAATCACAACAGTACAAGGCCGGGATATGGGCCCAAACATGCAGACACGAAATATCGAAGTATGCCAAATACGCAGGCAAAGGTTGCTGCGTTAACCGATGGATTAGGAATCTGGCACAGAGTATGAAGAGGCAGATCAGTCAGACAGTTAGGTTTAACTGCTATTCCACCGAAGAGAAGTTTCTTAAATTGCGAATGTACTCATGAAGAGTTTTCGTTCTTGTTATTTGCACAGTTATTCAATTTCTGCGGCATTTGATAAGTTGATAATAAACGCCAGTGAATCGATTACGGTTCGTTACAAAAAAAATATAATACCATGTTCTTAGAATGTCGCAATTTTAAAACGGATTAGTGGTAAAATGTCTAAAATTACAAAAATACCAATTTTCAGTCCATCAAAATGCCAAAATGACATTGGCCTATTACATCCAATATCCGAAATAGTGACACTTTGTTAGAATACCTAAAATTTTATTTACAGTGTGCATTATATTCCTTGCACTGTGTTTTACTATTAACTTTAGTATTCATTTAGTTAATTAATGCTTACTATTTGTAAAAATACTGTTTTTATGGATGCTGCATTTTAGGCATGTGAAAAACTGTAAAAATACAGTTTTCATGGATACTGCACTTTAGGCATTTTGAGAAAGTAATGTTTTCGTTAATTTGACTTTTAGACATTTTGGGAATACGGTAATTGGAGAAGTAGGTTTAAGTCATTTCAAGTCATCGATGTTTCAAGTTTTAGACATTATGAGACTAATCTGTTTTGGCATTGCGACATTTTAGGAATATGGTATTATAAAATTTGGTTGTAAAGAACCGTAACCATAACCACTCAAACATCAAATGAAGCGGTCATCGTAAGTACGAAGAAGCAGATGGGTCAAATAGATAAGCTTCGATCCTTTTCGAGAAAGGAAATTCTCTGAACAACATCCCAATGTTGTTGTCCGTAACAGTGACACGTGTCTGCTCTTGACCAGTGTTTGATATGGACATGGCAGAAAAATTGTTAAAAAAAAATACATAATTATAGGATTCTTACACAGGTAGACAGCCCCACGGTAATCTTAAGAAAGCTTGTGTTGTGGGTAGGTATCTACACAGAACGGTATACATAAAAAATACTTAAATACATAGAAAATATGACCCACCAACAAATATCTGTGAGGGATAATTATTTATAAAATCGGGACTTAATCGCGTATGACTACATATTAAACTGACCTCCAACGTTTCAGGGACAGCGTTGTCCCCCGTGGTCAAGACTTATGAAGCTTAGAGACTTAAACCTTAAAAATAATTATTTGTAATAATCTTGAATGTTTAAATCAGTGATCTGTGAGGGAATTCTCATTCAGGTACCACGAGAATATACTATTTCTTTTATTCTAGTCGTACGTAAAATATTAAACATGTTTTTGAATACTGAAACTAAACGCAATCATTGTTTTATTGAAAAAACTATAAAATGAGTAGGTAGGTATTCAGAATTAGCCACATTGACTTTAGGCATATTTGTAATGTAATCATGAACGTCAAATAAAGCTGCATCACCTCTATTCCTAGCCTGGAGGAGATTTCAATCCCCCCTCAATTGGAGAAGAGTATATCCATGCACGTTCATGGTATATCCACTACAGGACCGAGAAGAAACTTAATTATTCGTTGACCAGGGGCCAAAGTCATTACTTGACCCCTCGGGATGAAATTGACACTCGAGCAAGCGGAAGATTTCAAATTGAAATCGTAACGAGGACATTAGGAATATGTATCCTATGTTCTGGAACAGACTACATAATCATTATGTAATCTGGAAGAGAGAGAGAGACGATTTTTTTCCAAATTCCAATGAAATCAGAAAGTTTAAATGATTCATCATCCTCCTTGCGTTATCCCGGCATTTGCCACGGCTCACGGGAGCCTGGGCAAAGATTTGGCATAGGCGTAGTTTTTTCATAAATAGAAAGGTTTTACGAAAGCAACTGCCATCTGACCTTCCAACCCGAAGGGTAACTAGGCCGTACGAGTATTGGAATTAGTCCGGTTTCCTCCCGATGTTTTCTTTCACCGAAAAGCGACTGGCAAATGTCAAATGGCATTTTGCACATAAGTTCCGAAAAACTCATTTGTACGAGCCGGGGTTTGAACCCGCGACCTCCAGTCGGCGGAAGTCGCACGCTCTTACCGCTAGGCCACCAGCGCTTGCTATAATTTAAAACAGTTACTCATCATTAAAACTTTATGACCTGAATGAATGCCAAAGCTTACAGGCAAAAACTAAAGACTTGTATCTTCAAACGTGAATCAGGAACAAAATAAATATCTGAGCTCATCACACAAATAAATGCCTTTAAAGAGATTCGAACCCAGGACCGTCGCCTTTGTAGGCAGGGTCATCCACTTGGTCAGACCGGTCGTCAAAACACTTCATACAAAAAACTTGTTCAGTACAGATGGTGTTTTGTTTTTACGCACTAGTGCGAGAAGTGGTTTATTTAAATATTGTCAGGTCGAAACTCGGAGGGCCATCGGTACTGAAAAACGTCGTACTAAACACGTGCAAAAAGGAAATTCGTAAATCGTGTCGATTTAAAACACTCCCTACGGTCGTGTTTTAATTTATCGCCACTCGTTTCTAACTTCCTCTTTTCCGCACTTGTATCGTAATGTATTACATCATAGGCACAAACTATCTTACTTCTGACATTATTACAAATATTTTAAAACTAAATGCAATAAGCCTTACCTATCCTTTAACACATGTTATAAATTTGTCTTTTAATCAAGGTATCTTCCCAGAACAATTAAAGTTATCGATTATTAAACCTTTATTTAAAAAGGGCAATCGTAAAGATCCCAACAACTATAGACCGATAACTTTAGTTCCAGTATTATCAAAATTATTTGAAAAAGCCATGTATAAAAGGTTAACAAGCTATTTCGAAAAGAAAAATATATTGAAACCAAATCAGTTTGGTTTTAGGAAAGGTCAATCAACAGAATTGGCTTGCTTTCACTTCATCAAGCATATATCAGAAGCCATAAACGATAAATTACCAATAACATCGGTTTTTCTTGACTTAAGTAAAGCCTTTGATACGGTTAATCACACTATTCTATTGAGAAAACTTGAAACATATGGAGTTAGAGGTTTTGTGCTTACTTGGCTAAAAAGCTACTTAGCAGACAGAAAACAGTGTACAGAAATTCAAAGATTCGTCAGTCAGGGGAAAAGTATTGAGAAACAAAGGTTCCGGTCTGAATTTCGTGAAAATAGATGGGGAGTTCCTCAGGGCAGTAATTTGGGCCCGTTGTTGTTTCTGATCTATGTTAATGATCTTCCCCAAGCTACAACACAAAAGTGCATATTATTTGCGGACGATACTACACTAATGATTAAGGGGGAGAACGCTTTAACATATGAATCTGAAATAAATAAAGCCTTGGCTGATATCAGTACATGGACCAGCAATAATAATTTAAATATCAACCTGACAAAAACTGTATATACACAATTTCATTCTTATCAAACTGATCCTGGCCAACTTGACATCAAATATAATGACATCGTAACAGAAAAATTGGATAATGTGAAATTTTTAGGATTAAATATTGACAAAAACTTAAACTGGAAACGACACGTCGAAGTAGTTTGTTCCAAACTTGACGGATTCGTATTTGCTCTAAGGAAAATTAGGAATACGGTATCTATAGAGGCTGCAACAACTGCCTACCATGGATATGTAGCGTCTGTACTTAATTATGGCCTATTACTGTGGGGTAATTCAGTCGACATTGAGAAAGCGTTCGTTCGGCAGAAAAAATGCATTCGTGCGATAGCCAATGCCTGGATCATGGACACCTGTAAGCCACTGTTTGAAAAATTTAATATTTTGCCTTTACCTTGTATGTATATAAGAAAAGCGTGTCTATTTGTAAAAAAACATCCAGAACTTTTTAGAAAGAGGTGTGATGTATTGCCAGGAAATCAGAGAGCGCAATATAAAGACTTATTATATCAGCCTCCCTCACATTCCACTATATACCACAGGAATGCATATAACATGTGTATAGTTTTATTTAACAGCCTTCCTGATGAACTCAAAAAAATTGATTGTAAACAATTTAATAATAAAATTACCAAATGGCTGTCCGAAAATTGCTTTTATAGTGTAAGGGAATTTTTGGAACATAAATTATTAAACAAGTAGTATATTTCACATTGTGTACGTTTCTTGACATTTAACTTTTATAATTCTTAATTATTAATTCATGACTTCCATTTTGCATATTTTTTAATTTTAACGACTAGTATTAATAACGTTTTGACAGTTGCATTTTTTTTTTTATAAGTGGATGCCTTTTTATTATGTAAAAAACCCACCAACCATATTATCTTGTTTTAATTTAAGTTTGGTATTATTGTTGTAAAGTTTTAATATTGTAATATTGTCAATTATTTGCATGTCGTGTTTTCGACTGAATACTGATACTTTAAAAACCTGTTATCATCCTGTACCATACGTATTCTGGCAAATAAAGAAATTCTATTCTATTCTATTCTATTCTATTATATTCTGTGTTCTCATCTCCACTGAGAATAGGACTTAGCTTGCCAAATTAATATTCACTCTACGCCCTTGTGTTAAGGCTCTTTAGTCACCAAAGCCTGTTGGGACAAGGCTGCCGAAAATGAGAAAAACTAATGAAGGGGTCAATGACTTCTATTGCACATTTTATCATCAATTTTGTAAAATTTCGAAATTGCGAAATAATACATTACGATACAAGTGCGAAAAAAAGAAAGCTCGAAACGAGTGGCGATCGTAGGGAGTGTTGTTAGTCGACACGAGTTTCCTTTTTGCACGTGTATCGTACGACGTTTTTCAGTACAGATGGCCCTCCGAAGTTTCGACCTGACAAGAAACTTCTCGCACTAGTGCGTACAAAAAAAACTCCATCTGTACTGAAAAGCTTTCATAAAATATCTTTTACGAAAACTTGTATTCATTATAAGCAAAAATATTAATTAAATGTCTAGATTAGGACGTAGATGGAAAGTTGACAAAACATGCAAACTTAACAATTTCCTTCCTAATTAAAAAAAAATACAAAAGACGCTTCTTTTGTTTTTCTTCTCATTGTTATAGTTTTCTTCTTTTCAGGTGTACAATAAAGATAATTTTATACCTTTTTGTATTGTAAAAACGGAAGAAAATAACGCCTTTTTCGGCATCGTAACAATCATCAACCCTTTTAGATACTTCACCTTCGACTCAAATCATCATTACTGTCCCACTATTGGGCAATGATCTCCGCTTTATGTATGTACCAGTGAAATACTTCAATTCATTTCATTCATCTCAAAATTTCTACAGATATTCCAATCCTACATGTGTTATTTTCTAGCTCAATTGATGGTACGAAATAGTAGGCTACATTATTTTGTCAGCCAACAAATTTGCATAACGCAATGATGATCAAATTGATCAAAATCACTCTAAAATAAAACCCAAATTTTCCGACCAATCGCTTTCTTCCATGCAAGCAGCAACCCGTAATGACACGTAATTCCGAACGAAATCACTAGTATTAAATCATGTCTATAGTAATTCGGGGGGAAGGTAGACTGCTCTGTCCCACTCTAGCACTGCGCAGACTCGTCATCGTCATCAGCCCCCGGTGGGTGGACCCCCATACACACCTATACTATACAAACGCATAACAAATACATGCATTTTGAACAGTCCACGCACACAGCGACGCTTTTATACAAAATTGAGGAGATAATTACATTAACAGTATATACGCTCGGTATATAAATCGGTGTTCGGAAAATGGTTATTTTCGAAGGATTTTTTGTCAGTTTAATCCTCGTCTGCGTTTCACGGTATTGAATTTTTATTTTGCAACTTTAGTGATTGGTTTTCGCTGATAGGTTTGGCTATCGGCTATTGAAAATCATTTTCTGTTTGAGAGCGATTTTGGATAAGGTTCTAAGGATCTACTCGTTGTGAGTGCTTGTATAAATTTTACTGCAGTTATACTTCTATACAATATCAGTACAATCTAATAACATTGACCCTAAGTATTTGAACAAAACAAAGTATTACCTACTTCTAAAATACTTGTTAAAAAAGAGTAGTTCAATGCGACCACAATGATGTTACTGCTGATTCCTAATTCAACGTCTTAAGACCTAAAGAAAGAAAAACGCGCAATAAAATGATAAATAGTCACAATAGACCGCTTCCGGAGTATCTTCCAGTTATAAACTGCTTCCTTTACTTAGTGGTTAGCACACATTTGGCTGCAGTCGATCGGGCACGGCATAGTCCGGTGTTCCAAGAAATCTAACAAAACACACCTACGGACAAGCAATCCTGGTGTGTATTGGACAAGGACGTTTCATAGATTTGCTTTAAGTTTATGTACGTATTTGTACTAAATTTGGTTTTGCAAGTCACGCTCGTGCCCACGCACGTAAAAGGTACCTAAATACCTACACACTTTCTTTATATAATAGTACATTGTGCAACAAGGGGAGGAAGTTGAATATTACTAACGAGAGTAAGTTAAACCGCGACGGCTTGCCGGAGCGATTTAAAGACTCGAGTTAGTAATTTATTTCAACCCTTCTGAAACTTAAAATTTTAATAATTAATTAATCTACGGTTGTACTCACGTTATTATATCGCTATTGCTGCGACGGAGACGGAGTTTAGCCGTCGCGTGAACTCCTATATGCCTGAAGAGGGGCCTCCGAATTGGCCCGAAACATGTCGCAGCAATAGCGATATAATAACGTGAGTACAACCGTAGATTCATTAATTATTTGAATATGTCTCACGAAAGTTTAACGTTTAAATTTTTAAGTTTAATTTTTCTTCTTACGGGTGAATTAAACTTTGGATACCCCAGCAACGACATAAGTTTGTATACAGGGTGAAATAAAAATACCGTTCAAACTATTTGGCTGTTCCACAGAAATGAGCGGCATCATGCAAACAGCCAAATTTTTTTTCACGATTTCAGCTTTGGTCCCATAATAAAAGGTGTTCATTAGGACCTCAAAAGTCACTACGCAAAGTTTGAATGGTCCTTTTTATTTCACCCTGTATATATTTATATAGTGTACTACATATGTTATATACATAGAAAATATTTGTGGATTCATGGACTCAGGAACAAATATCTGTGTTTATCACACAAATAAAAACCCTTACCGGGATTAGAACTCAGGAGTCTCAGGATCATCATCGGCTTAGCAGGCAGGGTAATTTCGCCAGAGCGGTCGTCAAATACTAAATATCATAAAAATACTTCAGCCTAAGCGAATACTTCAAAAATTCACGATAAAAGTAGGTAATTACTGACGTGAATCCGTCCTACATCACAGCCTATTAAGTGGTACTGTTGCAGTTGTGATCGGTCCGACTAAGCGTCGACAAACATCCCCTTTATGGCTATTTTCGACGCTTCCAAATGTGTTCGACGATTTTGACATCATCTCTGAAAGCTTGTCGTTTTTACCCGATTATGGTTTAGCGGGGGTTAGAATTTTAGTTGCGGATTTCCGGGTGAATTTCAAAATGGAGAAGACATCATTTGTAAAACTGCATTGGGACTTAATCATGTATCGGGATATTTCGAACCTTAGGTGATAGTTGCGTACTACAGCTTTTTGAGCTTTCCGCGTTTTTGTTAGGTAATCTTTCACTAGCTAGACTATAAAGATATAAAACTAGTATGTTACTAAACCCATTTATTATACCTATCAAACAACGTAATAGTTCGAGTACATACACTTTTCAGCACACTTTATTTTTTTTTTTTTATATACTACGTCGGTGGCAAACAAGCATACGGCCCGCCTGATGTAAAGCGGTCACCGTAACCTATGGACGCCTGCAACTCAAACAGTGTCACATGCGCGTTGCCACCCCATTAGAAACTTGTACATTCCCTTTTGCTGTGTTAAATACACACACACACAGGGTTTATGAAAGCATTTTTCAAAAGAAAAAGAGAATGGTTAAGATGGTTAAGATCATAATATATATGTAATGAACTATTCATAAGAGCTTGTAACTAGGCCTACATGAATAAAGATATTTTGAATTGAATTGAATTGAGTTTAACAAACTTTTGAACCCAGCGTTTTGTGTGTGAGGTACCTAACATTGCCCTCATCTCATGACACCTCGGAGAAAGATTCGTTGTGCTTGTGATTCTAGGTTTAAAACCCTAAACTAAAACCTTAAACCTAAATCTATTACCAATGCCCACACTCCATGGCTACCGTCAACCATTATAAAACTCAAACGTCAATTAAATTTCATCGGACAGGTAACCGAACCCGCTACTCGCTGTCCAAGTGTCCACACAGTTGCACAATCGCCTCTCAATAATGCAGGCACTGCATTTTGGCATCCACGCATTTACCCTGAGCCACCTTATGAACGTTTTGTTTCAAAGGAATTTTCTTAGTATCAGAAGTGGGATAGAGTTGAAAATTGATTTATTTAAATTGGCGACGTAAGTTCTTTTTACTTCGCGAGCTATCTTTATAGATCGTTTAAGTGAAATTGGATGTTGATTTTGAAGAGTTAGAGTTTATTTTTGATCGGGGAGGTGATGTTTAAGTATTAATAATGTGGATTGGGATTCAAAAAGGTTCGGAGGTGAAATATTTGGCGAGTGCGTCTTGTACTAACATTTGTACTATTAACTGATTCACTCTGAACCTTATTATGTAAATTTTAAGGTATGGGTATGGTCAGTTACTGTTAGTTTTGCGAATTAGTGCTGACAGTTTTCACTCTGAGTTTCTAGATGGGGCTGATGTGACGTGTATCGTAGCTCGACTCTATTTTATATTGAGTTTTAGTTTAAAGAAGCAAAATGTTCCGTTCCATTAATTCCGTTTTTAATTCCATATAGTTTAAGGCTTAAAAGTTAATCTTATGTGATTTAAAAACAAGCGGACCGTATACCTGTTTGCCGCCGACGTGATATAAAAATAAATTACTAGAACTTGTGGCACCCTCTAATAAATAAATACAACGTAAATATCATAAGTTATAGTATTTTTATTTCAATTTGAGTTAATAAGAATTGACCTATTTAAAGTATTCCTTGAGCCACGTCTTGATTTGCCCATCACCGGGCACGCGCCCGCAGCCGTATCCAAACGATGAAAAGCCATTAAAAACCTATTAAAACTGACATAAATTACACATATATGACAGAAAGTAACCAAGGTCTCCAGTGCCAGGCAGGAATCGAACCAGCGTACTCTGCAATCGCGTCAGATGCCTGTATCCTCTCGGCCGCCCAGGTCACAAGGTCGAAATCATCTCCCATATAACTAATTTACTATACAAGGACTTGTGGCACCCTTTAAAAATAAATAAAAGCTAAATGTCATAAGTTATAATATTTTTATTTGAACTTGAGTCAATAAGAATTGTTATAAACCTATTTATAGCCTGGCCAGAAATATATGACTATGAGGAGGCACACTGACATTTTATCCTGCCAGGCGGTGCCTGTGCAAGTGTCTAAGGCATGTCACTGTCATTCATATATTGTGAGAGAGAGAAAAAACATATCATCCTAGAATAGAATAAAATAGAATATTTTTTATTTAACATCAGTTTGGACAAATATAACAGAGATAAATATAATACAATCTAGATATTAAATTGGGAGCCCACTCAGCATATTGCCACGGCATGCCGAAGCGCTGATTTTCAGTGGGTCCCGGTCTTCTCGCTCTCACGTATGGACTAATAGGGTGGCGCCATCTGTCATAACCTTTGAGTGTGCCTCCTCATTGTCAGGAGGGCGCTGTTACTTTGATGTTATGGGTTGACAGTTCAGTTTAGTATGAAGAAAAAAAATCGACTGATATTGCGCAACATGGCGCGTAGATATATAGTTCTGGTGGGGCTTTAAAGTCTTCCCAGTGACATGAAGCGTTATGCAGACGTTATAACATGGTTCTTGAGCCACCTCTTGATCTTCCCGTCGGACACGTTGACGTAGACGCCAGGCACGCGCCCGCAGCCGTAGCCGAAGGAGGAGATGCCGACGAGGCGCCCGAAGGACACTGCTGGGCCGCCGCTGTCTCCCTGCAAATAATATAATGAAGCAGTTGTTTACTGTTTTCATCAATAATATCACCATTAAAAATGTTTAAAAAATAATTACACTAAGAATTCGTCTACTGACTTCTTGCAAACTCCGAGAAACATACTAACGGATCGGTGAACCTCACTAGATACATATAAGAAACCCTGGGTGGCTAGCCGAATGGCACAATCGCTGACGAAACGCTCACGAAACGAAGCGCTAGTAGATATCTATCTCTATCGCGCTTGCGTATTGGCGCGACAGAGCCAGCGGCGTATCGCTTTCGTTTGGCGTCGGAGAAATGCCATTCGGCTACGGGGCCTGTTCACGGAAAAAAAATATTTTAACAATACTACCAGAACGTTTAGTAAAATAGATTTATCGTAACTGATACTACAATCTCGTAATAAAAACAACTGTATTGTTACGTTTACTATATTTTGAATTCAATAGAACTAAGCAAACATTAATATGCACTAAACAGTTCTGTTTGAATTACATATACGAGAACTCTAGTTTTATTTACAACTAATAGAATAAAGGTTACGATAATTCTATTAACAAGAAGCTTCTTGTAATGCCAAAAAAATAAAAATTATCTTTACAATCTTAATCTTAGCGGTTACTATCACAGTATACTTCCTGTAACTTTTTTATACGTTGCCATTACTTTGTAGTTCTCGTAAAGAAATAAAAAGAATATTCTTGTAATGTAAACTCAACGAAGAGTTATATTTAAAAATATTAAGTTTGTATAAATATGTACGCATCGCTGTCAACTCTATTATTTGTATCGTAGCGAATGCCATCGCAGTATAGTTGATATGACTGTTTTATAAGTTGGTATTACTTTGCAGCTCTTGTAAATAATGACAATAATATTCTGGTAATGTATACTGGTGAACAAATAGTTCTGTTGAAAAAGTATTTAGTTAGTATAAATATGTGTTTCGTTTTTGTAACGAAACGCCATGTTTAAGTACCATTGTATATCTTAGTGAATGCTATAGCAGTATAGTTGATTTTACTTTGCGCCTCTTGTAAAAAATAACAATGATATTCTCGTAATATACACCGAAAAATAATTGTTATAACAAAAATATTGTCCGCATAAATAAATGTTTTGCTTGTGTAACGAAACGCAATGTTTTGCGGCGTGGTCGGCGGCCATTTACGTGTCATGAGAGATCACGCGTGGACGCGGATCGCAATAGGTTATATTATTTATCGTTAAACGTACTCACTACGTATTATCCATTCGTTTGGTAGTTTCCATTTTAGGAAATGGATGAAGAGGTGCAAAAACTCTTGCAAGGATGGGAGATGGCAGAGTTGGCAAAAGCAGGTGAGTCACATACCGAACATCATGTAGAACTTAGTAGATAATTAGAATGGTGAGTAAAAAGGCATTTAATGTTGTATTCATTTTACATTGCATACAAATTCATACGACATTACGTGGGCAAAATCTAAATACTGAACTAATAAGGACTGTCCACGATAAAAAGTGGTCATACATAACATGATAAATCTTTCTTCCTGAATGCACATTTTGAAGCAATATTATATTTTGATAAATCTGTATACATAAAACTATATAATAATTAAAGCTATTCCTTATAATGCTTTAGTGTGTCTGAGGTTTCGCCGAATGTATACCATCAAGCATTTCATTTCTTGTACAGTGTTTTTTAACAAACTTCACACGCTTCCTGGCACAATTTTATAAATACTTATATTTTTATAAGCTGTTTTACACACATTAGAATGACATCTTAGCAGACAAAAAAATACTTTTTGAAACTCATTTCGACTTTTGGTAGTCAGGAAGACTTTCTACTCCAAGCACTGACAGTTGTATTTGTATGGAGAGCCAAAAAGTGTCAAAAATTCGAATTCAGCAAAGTTAGAAAATCTCAGTACTTTCTTAATCTGATTACAATCAGAAAAATTATTACTATCGTAAAATCAGTATGTAATAGGGTATATTTTGGCTATTATAATTAAACATTAAAAAAATATTTTTGTCATTAAAACTGTTGTACTTAAAGACTGCAAGAAGACACTGTACAAAAAAATATTGTTATCATGAGATACATACTGCTAAAATTCATAGGCCACCTAAAGTTTATAATTTGTTTGTATTTTTATAATGTAGTTTAATATCTACAAATTATTTGACAATTGCTGCTTATAAGTTCTCATTATTCTCAAGATTTACCATGTTATATATGACCACTTTTTATCGTGGACAGTCTTTATATATATCTGAAGTGGACGTAGAATATTACTTAATGTAAAATTTATTCATAGAAATTTTAATGTCTTTTTCAGATGATTTACAATGGTTGCAAGTTTCCTGTGACCCATGCCATACTATGGAACAAAAGTGGAAAAATTCTGCAAAATATAAATTTTGGACGAAATGAAGGACGGTTCTATTAACACTGACGAATATATGAACAAAGTCTTGCACTAAGGATCGTTGAAATATATTTTTTAACAAATTATATAATTATTTTATTTACTTTCAGATTCACCAATTTTCACCGCTCATAGCATCCATTCCATATGCTGGGTGACCCAGGTTTCCGGATCCCAGTTTCAACTCTAGGCTTCTGTCTCTTGGAACTGGTCCTAGCAACCTGCATTTTTATCGGTAGGTACCTATGAATTTGTCTGTGCACTGTATAGACAACTAACATTTCTTGTAAATGTAAGAAAAGGTTTGTTGTCTATACAAGGTGGTACAGTAGGATTAAAGGCTGAGCCACGCCAGATACGTGTACGTAGACGTGCGCGTAGCGTACGCGGTGTAAATGACGAATCCTCATTAGAGATTACACCGCTTGTGTGACGTGTTTCCCGTGTGTGTCTAGCGGTGTATCATCTCTTTTGAAGATTCGTACTTTACAGCGCGCACGCCACGCACACGTCTACGTACACGTATCTGGCGTGGCTCGGCCTTTAATCCTACTGAACCACCTTGTATAGACAACAAACCTTTTTTTACATTTACAAGAAATGTTAGTTGTCTATACAGTGCACAGACAAATTCATAGGTACCGATAAAAATATAACACGTTAACGCAATTGTATATTTATTAGAGAGTACCATAAATGCAGTTGCTGTAACTAACTTTCTTGTTCTATCAACCATTTAATGAAGTTTACATAAATGAAGAGAATGTAATATATATCAGATGACTTGTATTCTTAACGATACCTATTATTGGCCTAACTAAAGTTTTATAACCTTTACAAGGATTTCTTGTGGAGTTTACATTATTTTGTTTATTTAGACACTCCATTTGTTATAAATACTGAATAATCTAGTAATACACACAATTTGACTGTGTGACCCTTACAATATTTTTATTTTATGATACGTAATGTATATATTACCTTTACAAGAATATATTGTCAAGGTCACATTTCATTTATTAAGCTCTGCAAGAAAATATTATTTATTTGTACGATCCACGTGTTATGATTACTAAATATTCTAGTAATACACGCTATTTTAATGTGTAGCAATTACAAGATAACTAGTTCACTAAGCTCAACGCATTTAAACAGACTAGTTTAGTTATTTATACTATGTGAACAATTGTCCCAGAATTTACTAGATTTTCTCGTTCAGATTACACTATTCAGGTATCATGGACGAGACTTTTTTCTCCGTGTTCTAGAATAACCACGATACAAAATTTATATTTTGAGAAAACCCCTGACATAGTGGATCGATTTTCATCAAACATGGCTAAGGACACCCCCGACTAATTATTCTCCTTTCAAACAAAACACGGTTCATCCGTTCGAAAGCTACAATGCTACAGACACACACATAGACAGACAGACACGTCAAACTTATAAATATCACCCCGTAATTTTTTTGTCGGGAGTTAAAAAAGAAATGAGATTTTGACCCACCTGACAAGCATCTTCCCCTTCCCCCTCAGCGCAAAACATCCTCGCAGTGAGGCTGTGGTTGTACCAGGGCTGTGGGACTGTCTGGCACTCTGACTTTGGCACTATTTGTACTTGCGCCCGGTGGAGGATTTCGTTGAAGGTACCCTGAAAATAGATCAGAAACATATAGAGGGACAAGATTTAGAAGCGCTGGAGGCTTGGAAAATATGACTGTATAGACTTTAATCATCATTGGCCTTGAAGTCTGTTACACTATTAAAACAGTATCTTGTCAAGTAGCAGAGCGGAAGAGTTTTTCATGGCTGTGTAAGCCAATACGGGAGCAGCAAACACGACCACAACCTTTAGATTAGATTGTACAAAGTGAACACTTGTTTCCTTTCTTCGAAGATGCATTTAGAGAAAATGCCAACTCTCGTCACTTGGAATTTGTCAAGTATAAATAGTCCATAAGAAGTTTAGTTGTTAACAAAACAGGTAATACATACCTGTACTCACTTTTTCTTTAGTGAACCCCCAGCCAGTCACAAACATGTAGACCCCATATTCTCCATCGCTGATCTCGATCGGACGAACAAAGCTGCTGAACCTCAGTTTTCTGAACTTAAGCAACTGGACGTCGAAGTCAAACTCATGTCTTTGGCCAAATTTTGGATGGACTAGGTGTGAAATGATGTTGATTTTGCGGGATTTCTGGTGGTACATGCTTCCAACTCTTATGAAGGTTTCTTCTGTTCTGAAATACATAAACTATTGAATAGTTTTAGATTACATTTTATTATTGACTAGTTTATGACGGTCTCCCGCTACTGGGAAAAGGCTCTTTGATTTCGTACTCTTCTTTTGGCAACCACTTGGTAGCTACACTAACCCATCTCTCTGGATGCGGCAGATTTTACAAACCGAAATTCTATTTGAGCCTCATGTCACCGACGTAGGCAATGTAGATATCGAATTTTTGAAGTATTATAAGTAGGTACCTATGTCTTTTGTATGTTCTCCAACTTTTTTGTGTCCCTAGTGTGAGGAAGCCCTAAAAAACCTGTCCGCACTCGGTGTATGTACCCCACTCGTCGGAGTCCAAGATCCTTTTTGGGTCGCTGAGCTAGTAAAGTAAGTAAAGCGTGACCAGAAGAAATATATGACTAATTGTCAAGATGGCGTCGTTAATTTGATGTACGAGGTGACAGTTCAGTTTAGTATGAAGAAAATAGTTGTAATGAAATTCCGCAAGATGGCGCGTAGTCATATATTTCTGGTCAGGTTTCAAGTATGTTTTTTGTATGTGTTTTTAACCCCCGACGCAAAAACGAAGGGGTGTTATAAGTTTGACGTGTCTGTCTGTCCGTCTGTCTGTCTGTCTGTCTGTCTGTCTGTCTGTCTGTCTGTCTGTCTGTTTGTCTGTCTGTGTGTGTGTCTGTCTGTGGCATCGTAGCTCCCGAACGGATGAACCGATTTCGATTTAGTTTTTTTTATTTGAAAGCTGTGTTAGTCGGGAGTGTTCTTAGCAATGTTTCATGAAAATCGGTCCACTAGGTCGCGGTCGGGGGATTTTTAAAATTTTAATTTTTGTAGGTAGCTTACCCGCAGTGGGCGGTGGTCAAAGCCCATTGCCTGTGTATGAGCACTCCGCCGCAAATGTCCCCGTAGTTGACCTGGTAGGGCGCCTGCTGTATGCTGATCTCTTCGCCTCCTAAAATTCTATGCAACCGCTATATCATTAAAGCTAGTAACGTGATACTATTTAATGCATCTAGAAGTAGTTCCTAATTTAATCGCATTTCCCTTATTTATCAAATTAATCTGTGGATGAAAATGAAAATATTTTATTTTTTGAAAATTAAAATGAAAAATATTTAGGATGGTGGCTGGATCGATTAATAAGTGAAACACATAAGTTTTTATAATTATTTGACGACTTACCCACGCACTAAAATATACTGCGAATGGATGCACGTGAAGCATACGACTAAAACCAAATACATATTTACAACGTATTCGATTATTGATTTCTATTTAACGGCTGAAAATACCGATAAGCAGCCATTGCGCTGACTTCTGGTACTTTGTTTGAATGTATATATTTTTGGAAGTCAGCATTTTTAACTTCGCTGGCGTTCGTGATGCAGATATTGATAAATAGCTACAGGCCTATTTTTTTAGTGGTAGTAAATAGTTTACAGAAATCGCCAATAAATAAAACGGTTTAATGCATGGTCATGATTATTTTTAACCGACTTCTTTACCCAGAAGGAGGAGGTTCTGTATTCGTATTATTTCGTATGCGGCTATTTATTTTTCTATTTTGTTCTACTATGTTAATCTTATAAAATGTTACCTGTCGATAAACAATCATAATAACTACGGTGGTAGTTCATGAACAATTTTCAAAATATCACTTGCAGCAGTAAGCACAAGCGGATACATCTCGGGAGTAAATTTAAAATGAAGTCACATTTTTTTTATTTAATACTAGCTTTTACCCGCGGCTTCGCCCGCGTAATAAAAGTATTCTTATTGAAACGTTTACAAAAAATAAGATTTTCATTTGGATCCGTAGGTTTCTTTGTAGGTACCTACATCTGTCCGCGATTACTTCGATTAAGGTAAAGCGGGGCAATTCTCGACTGGGGGGCCATTGTAACTGATCTATTTGCTGTACGGTCAGCCAAGAAAGTGGTTTACCACTTTTCGACTCTATTGATCGAAAAGTGGTAAACCACTTTTTTGGCTGACTGTAGTACTTACACATATTACTATTGTTTTAAAAGAAATTCTTGCAATGATTGTAGAATTGTTACACAGCGACCACAGCGTAGGTAGTAGGTACGAATATGTTTGTATTTTACCTATATAAATATTTATACTGGGGAAACTTCATACAACCCACATAGCCAGTATCTCGACGCTATTGTCGGTAGGGTAAAAAGTACTTCCTTGCATTATCGCTTACAATTTTTTCCATTTTGCTTATACTTATTGCAAACGTAAACATATAAAAGGCAAGCAAACAACGATCTTCTTACAGCACATTAAATGTAATAGTTATTACGGATGCAGGATACTCGCCGATGCCTACTTACTAATCCCTTCGCACTGAGCCACCTGCATTTTACACTGCCTAGATATCGATTGCCGACCGATTAGTCCGACCCCAATCCCTATTCTTATCCCCGTCCCTATCTCTATCCTTGTCCCCGTCCCCGTCCCATCCCTGTCCCCGTCCCTCCCCTATCCCTATCCCTATCCCTATCCCTATCCCTAATTCTATCCCTATCCCTATCCCCTATCCCTATCCCTATCCCTATCCCTATACTTTCCCTATCCCTATCCCTATCCCTTCCCTATCCCTATCCCTATCCCTATCCCTATCCCTAACCCTATCCCGTTCCTGTCCCTGTACCTGTCCCTGTCAAATTATCATGCTAGGAGATGAACTTTGAAAAATCCTTTCTTAGTGGTCCTCTAAGGAACATCCGTGTCAATTTGAAATCTCTTGAACCAGAAGTAAATATAAAAACTAAACCTATACTTATGGCTATTTTGGATATTTTAACCCCATTGCACAACAACAGGGGAGAAAATTTCTTTTCCACCTCATTAGATTTTAAAATCGTTGTATTTATCGTGTTCAGCGAAACGAAATAAACCATAAAAACGATACCCATATTGTGTTTTTGACTTTACCCCCTTTGCATCCCTTTAGGGGTCAAATTTTCAAAAAACCTGAAACATGTATTTAGTCTCATGTCTTTAGGAATCCTTCTATGAAGTTTCGAATAAAATAGTCAAACTAATCTTGTTTCCCCATACAAACTTTGAACCCCCATTTCACCCTTTTAAGAGGAGAATTTTGAATAATCCTTTCTTAGTGCTCCTCTACGCCATATAAGGAACCTATGTGCCAAATTTGAAATCTCTAGGACCAGCGGTTTCGGCTGTGTTGATATATTATGTCAGTTAGTCAGTCAGTCAGTTTCTTCTTTTATATATTTTTTGATATTTAAACCCCCATTGAACTACAACAGGGGAGAAGGTATTTCACTTCCGCCTCGTTAGATTTTAAAAACGTTGTATTTATCGTGATCAGCGACCCAATAAACCGTAAAAACGATACCCATATTAGTTTTTTGACTTTATCACCCCCTTTTCACCCTTTTAGGGGTTAAATTTTCAAAAAACGTGAAACACGTATTCAGTCATATGTCTTAAGGAATCTTCCTGTGAAGTTTCGAATAAAATAGTCAAACTAATCTTGTTTCCCCATACAAACTTTGAACCCCCATTTGACCCCCTTAGGAGGTGAATTTTGGAAAATCCTTTCTTAGTGCTCCTCTACACAATATAAGGAACCTACGTGCCAAATTTGATATCTCTAGGACCAGCGGCTTCGGCTGTGCGTTGATATGATAGTCAGTCAGTCAATATCTTCTTTTATATATTTTTTTGATATTGAAACCCCATTGCACCACAACAGGGGAGAAGGTATTTCACTTCCGCCTCATTAGATTTTAAAAACGTTGTATTTATCGTGATCAGCGACCCGATAAACCATAAAAACGATACCCATATTGATTTTTTGACTTTATCACCCCCTTTTCACCCTTTTAGGGGTTAAATTTTCAAAAAACCTGAAACACGTATTCAGTCATATGTCTTAAGGAATCTTCCTGTGAAGTTTCGAATAAAATAGTCAAAATAATCTTGTTTCCCCATACAAACTTTGAACCCCCATTTGACCCCCTTAGGAGGTGAATTTTGGAAAATTCTTTCTTAGTGCTCCTCTACACTATATAAGGAACCTACATGCCAAATTTGAAATCTCTAGGACCAGCGGTTTCGGCTGTGCGTTGATATGTCAGTCAGTCAGTCAGTCAGTCAGTCAGTCAGTCAGTCAGTCAGCTTCTTCTTTTATATATTTAGATATATAGTAGTAGTAGTAGAAGTGTTCAAGGTATGCTTCTGGTATTTTGCTTCAGATGTCTTGGACTTACATTATCAAAAAAGAAAAGCTTTACAAAAACAGCTGATTTAAATAAAGTTGTCGTTAAGGACGAGGAAAAGGAAGAAATATCTAACTACTTTATTCAAGGAGCCGTTCTAATCGAGGACGAGTCCAGTGATGCTTGTGATCCAGTTTCTGACCTTGGCGACCTTGCCATAGACGTTACTAATAATTCAGATTACAATAAAGTTACTTTTCATTATAAGGAAAGGGATAAAATATCCAACAACTTTATTAAACTCGAAGCCGTTCTAGTTAAGAGTGAGTCGGGTAATGCTCTTAATCCTGTCTTTGAAAGGTGATGGCAAAAAAGTTACTTTTCAGGAAAAGGATAAAATATATAAGAACTTTATTAAATTTGGAGCCGTTCTAGTCAAGAGTGAGTCGGGCGATGCTCTTAATCCTGTCTCTGACCTTGACAACGTTGCTGTAGACTTTACAAATAATTCTGATTGCAATAAAGTTACTTTTCAGGAGAAGAAAAAGGGTAAAATATCTAAGAACTTTATTAAAGTTGGAGCGATTCTAATCGAGAACGAGTCCTGTTATGCTTCTGATCCAGTCCCTGACCTTGGCAACCTTGCTGTAGACTCCGTAAGAACCTGGCGTGGCGCAGCCGTAGCCAAAGGACACCATGCCAAGCAGACGGTCGTAGGATACCGCTGGACCTCCGGAGTCACCCTGGAAACATTTGAGAAAGTTGTAATACTTTATGTAGTGATGGGGAAAGAATTTAACCACCCTCCAGTTACTTAAATTAAATGCACCATAAGGCCACAGTCACGATCTGCCTTATCCAGATCTCTTTTGACACATTCACTGCAATAATGGGTCAAAATAACTCTTACAAAATATGGAAAGTATTTGTGATTTTCTAAAAGAGTAGTCAATATTTTGGCAGAGAGAAAAAGTCATTATTTTGACAGACTCGTAGATTCTACTACATACATTGACTGCGGATTGAAGCTAAAAATATACTACATCTTTATCTCAAGTCTGGGTAGTATGGTTTTGTTATATGTATCTTCAGATGTCTAGCTGGGTCCTCAATTACGCATTTTAGAATTAGCAGTCTACAAGAAGACATAAAGCCTGGCCAGAAATATATGACGATTATCAAGAGGGCGCTGTTATTCTAATGTACGCTGTAGTATGAAAAAAAATAGTTCTTATGAAACTCTGCAACATGGTGCGTAGTTATACATTTCTGATCAGGTTTTACCTCAGAAGAATGGCCCGGAAAGTAAGAGAAATGGGATGGGAGGACATGTCCTATCCCTTACTTTAAGATTATTTCTTTAGAAGATTACTTTATCACTTTCATACCTGACAAGCGTCTTTCTTCCCCTCTCTGTAGCCGGCGCAGAACATTCTAGGAGTGAGTGCGCCCCGGAAGTAGGGGAAGGGCACTTTTTGGCAGTTGTCCTTGCCGATTATTGGCACGGACACCGCTTTTAGGACGCTGGAGTACGGACCCTGGAAATATACAGTTTATTCTGATGCATGAAGTTTCGTAAATCGTATAACTTTGAATGACAAATCATAATATTCAATATTTTTTATTTTATTTCATTTATGTATTTTAAGGAGCATTTATGTATTTTACACAAAGCTCAAAAATCTTTAGAAATGAATGTTTTTTGTTGCACTACACACCTAAGATTATTTTGGAAATTAAAAATAAATTATATATCGGGCAGTCTTTGCACATAAGACTAATCATTTAATCAATCAACGCCACATCATGTATTTTACTAAGTTTTCCAAATTCCATCATTCATGCATAAAGGCAAAGGCTAGTACTCGTAACCGAGATAAAATGTGCGCTAGGAGCAAATACAATGGTTCGTGATTTTTGTTGTTTTTTTTGCTTTTTTTTAAATTTCGGTGCTGTTAAATACTGAGAATTCTATACTTTTCACCACCCATTCTGTGGTTTGATGTAAAACTTTACAAATATACAAAAATAACAAAAAATATAACGCCATGTCCACTTCAATAAAAGCCTTCAGGCTCACTCTTCAACACTTTGCAAAAGCAATTTTAGTTTATCAAAATGAAAATTAAAGTATATAATAAAATTGAATCGGGAGTATTTTATGTCTCTGGGTAGCTAGTGTATATAACACTGAGCCGTAACCAGCTACGTTAAGCATTAGTGCAACTAATTAATATGAAAGTAAAGTACCACCGAACACGGCCGCTAATTTCCGTCCATTGGCTACGCCTCCGAGCATGGCGTCATTAGCTTCAGCTGTTGTTTTAAGACTAGCTCCGCCTCTGGCACGGGCCTTTTCATTATCTTCGTCATAGTTATTGTTTACAAGTATCTATTAACTTTGCAGCGTAGTTAGTAAACGAAACTTAATTATATACTTATTTATTTATTGAGTAACTCCTTTGTTTTTGTGACTGCTTGTTTGAAACTACTCTTTTTAAATTTCACGTGATACCACGAATGTATGTCTTAAATCGGATCAAGTATTGGCCAAAAAGTGTGTCCAAGAGACGGCAAAGTTTGGCCTGGTGTCAACTCAACTTCTACTATTACGCAGTCTATCTTTGTCACATTGACACCACTACTACGCTAGCTAGCTACGGATTGCTTACGAAGCAAAAGATTGAGACGATTGCGACGTTTGTCAGCTACCCAGTTGAATGTTCTACTTCCATTAATTCACCCCGTGACGGTGATCGCTTTTCCAACACTTATATCCTCCTGTGTATCTCAAGCCAATGAGCTGGCCATCCTCCCAATACTTACATTCTCGTATTTCCCCACGCCATGACGGTGATCAGCTTCCCAACTACCATATCCTCGATGTGTGCCACCTTGATCAGCTGCGTGTTATCTATTTACATTCCCTTGTATAGCTCCACTAGCGGTAACTATCTTCCAACTTACATTCTCCTGTGTATTTCCCCACCCGGTAACGGTGATCATTTTCCCCACCACCATGTCTTCGATGTGCGCCAGCTTGATCGGCTGCGTGTTCTCGTCGAATGTCAGCTCCTGATTCAGTTCTAGGACCTGAAAGTTTCCTCATTAGGAAAGGGAGCATACATTCCTGATTGTCCTCTTTGGATACAGATAGTATTAAAAACACACTATTTTGTTAATTGTTAGTAGTGAATATTGGCAAATCGTTTTTACAGTTCTAAAATAGGAACTCATTTGATTAGTATTAAGTATGATATAATGATATTAATTTTTGCAAGTTCATATTTCTAAAATAAATACTCTGTCTTAATGGGAGTGGCCCATGTCTGCAAAGTTCTGGGGTCGAATCATGGTGGAAGTCTAAACGACATTATCAAACTGTTCGACCTAAAGAGTTTCGTTTGAAATTTTAATATAAATTTGTCTTTGTTCCAGAAAAATTATAAGGAACCTATACCCATAGATGGCTTTTATGAGAATGATGAGAATAAGAGAAAGAATGAGTATATCGGAGGAAGCCCGAAAGTCGCACCGATAGTAGAAAAAGAAAGAGCGATTCGACTAGCGTGGTATGGACATGTAATACCACTTTCCATCAGGCGGGCCGTATACCCTGTTTGCCACCGACGTAGTATAAAAAAAAATGTAATACGGAGGGATGTAAGGTATGTGACGACAAACATATTACGGATGAATGTAGAAGGAAGTAAGGAGAGAGAAAAACCGGCGAAGGGGTGGATGGACTGTGAGACATGATATGAAACGAAATCAAGTTAATGATAAGGTGACGGATGATAGAGATGTGTGGAAGAGGAAGATATGCTGCACCGAACCCAAGTGACTGGGATAAGAGCAAGAGAATGATGACCCATACATGTCCTTTTTCTTTATTACCTGGAAGTCGTAGTCAAACGGATGGTCCTTGCTCTTCGCCGACCACATGGGGTGGATGTGGTTATTCATGACCTGGGTTCGTTTCCCGCGGTTCAGGAACTTCGAGCCGGACCTTATGTACTCCTTCTTGCTTTGAAGGAAAGAAGAAATAAAGAGGAATCGTTAGTTCGTAATTTTTGAGATCAAACTAGGAAATAAAATATTTTGTATTTTTTTCTACTTGTTTTCAGGTTACTAAAACACTAAAGTTAGATATTCTAATTATAGGTACTAATGAAAAAGAGACCAAGTAGTCCTCCCGGGTTTACGGCTAACGCGGCGAACCGTTACCTCATTACCTCTACATAGTTTTAAAATTATTAATCTATTTTTCATCACTAGGTTGTCAGTTTCATTAACTGTCTTCTAAGAGGGTGTCTTAATTAATCTTGAGTATAAGACTCTTTCGCTATTTGCTAGTTGTACTAATATTTTAAGATTTTCATCGAATTAGTATCTTAGGTCACCAACATTTTCAAGAAATAGTTAAAAAAATAGTTAATTATTTTAATCCCACCTTTTCATAAACCATCATCTTTTTCCTTTGAGTCTTCTTTCAAGTTAAATCCACTTTTATTTTTACAAACAACTTACCCACAATGTCCAGCAGTCAGCACCCATTTGGATCCAATAATCGCTCCTCCACAATTCGTACCATACCCAACATGGTACGGATACATATTGATATCCACTTCCGTACCACCAACGATCCTGTTCTCAGCATCATAGTCATCGTCGGCGTTATACGATCCTCCTATGTTATCTAGTGGGTTATCATCTCTGTCTAGATTAAGTCCATCAAAATTATCTACATCAGGCGCTTCAGTAGGTTGTTCTACGTCTTCTATATCGAGTCTGGCACCAACGTGGTTCTCTATGGCCAACCCTCGTGGTAGGAGGAACACTTCTATAGCTTTCTTGCGGACTGAGTTTGAGAGCGGAACTACGAGCACGTCGTATTCTGAAACATGTTTGGTGTTAGCACGTGTCTTTGTGGCACGTTAATGCTTCTACGCAGTTAGGTTGATAGTGAGCAGGTAGGTAATGTAGCAATATTTCGTTTAAATTCTAACGAGTAGCGATAGATTCTTGTAAAATGTATGCATAATTATTAACTTTAATTCTCCGATATTATTGTTACAGTGGTTATATTACTAATTGTTAAAGTCAAATATTTTTTCACATTCAATCTTTTTTAACTTTTTAGTCACGAATCGCTGTCACAATTTAAGACTTTCCACAGACCCCTGTTAAAACCTTTTAGGAAAAGGTTGAGATTATGTCAGTAACTGAGGAACATTTTATGGACTTATCTTTATGAAACCCTGCTTTAAATGCAGGTATTTAGCAACCCACTTGACCCAGAGAAATGTGTCACATTTCACATTTCGACATCCCTTTCAAGATGTGCGTGAACTCGGCAACTGGTAATTTTATAGTTGTCAACGCGCAAGTAAAAAATTATATTTTTATATGTCCGTCCGTGGACTACAGTGACTGCTTCCCATCAGGCGGCCCATATGCCTGTTCGCCACCTTGCTGTACCTATTTTTTTGACATTTTTTAAAGTTCTAACCGCGACTTAACCTGTCCTTGAAACTTGTAAACTTTTTTATTTTAAAGTAAAAAAAAAAACTTTTGTTTAATTTTTAAAAAAACTTACTTTCCGGGTCGACCGGAGCAGTCCACAAAGCAATGACTAAAAGTAAAAAATGTCCTTTCATTGTTATTTTTTACTTTTAAATCATCACGTCACAAGCGAAGTGATGCAATGATGTTTTTGCAATGACGGACTTATAAATCTAAAATCGCTCCGTGACCATTTCTAATTTCCCACGAAATTAATAATGTTTTCATCATGCTCATTTCTGATAGGTACATGGTGGGTGTTGTCGTCAGGAAATTAATTTGTTTGAAAACATAGCGTTTTTTTAAACTCTGATTTAAACTTTCACGATTATTACTTTTAAATCGGAACACGGTGACAACGCCGTCCCTGAAACGATTGGTTATATTAAAATGTTATAAAAGTTGCCCCCCGAACTCTTTTTGGATTTGGAAATGATTAGGTGGTTTCCAATCAGAATCGCGAGCTCTTTCAATCCTAATAGGAGAAAAAAACGTGTCCCAAGTTTTTTTCCCATTCCGTTACCATTTTTTCACACGTATTTACATGTATGGCGGTAACGGAATGGAAGGTTTGAAAAATGTATGGAAGTTTTGAAACATTGTTTTTCTCTCATCGCGATCGAAAGACCTCGCGATTCTGAGTATGAATCGCGTAAAAAATACCCATGTCACAAAAAAAGTGGGATGGACAAATTTGAAAAAAAAAAAATGGCCCGAATACGCGATTAAGTCCCGATTTAAAAGTTATTATTAACGTTTTTTATGTCATCGACGATTTTATAGTGAGTTGTCTAATAATAAAGTCTTGTTATAAAGAAAGATTGCAGGTATGTAATATAAAGAAATTTGATTAAATTCTAAATAGAATCTAAGTGTAAAGTCAAGCTAGACAAGGTAACCCTTAAACGAAAAAAAATGTAAGAATGGTTTTAGTAACGGTCTCCCTTTTCTTATTAACATAATTTCAACAGAGTTGTTTTAGCCTACTGCTGCCATCTAGGTCACACTATCATAACTACTTAAAGTTTCCACACTTCCGCCATCTATCGAGTTTTGAGTAAAGTAGTGGTACCTACTAACAAACTATCTTATAAAAACTACAGACATTCAGTATGTATAAAAATAAGTGATCGTTACAAAAATAACTTATTTATAACTAACATAACTTATTTATTCAATGTATCTATTTCTCTAAAAATTGTGTTCCAATCCAATGACTAATTATCAAAACAAATAAAGCATAATTACATACGTTTATTGCTTTTTAAAATTACAACACTTTTATGCATAGAATTCTTTTGAAAAATAGTTAAAATAGTTTACAAATACAAACACTGAAGTCAAGCTTTTATTCTTCCAAGTTTGATCTCGATTGCGCCGCTTAGCCAGCGCCATCTGTTGTCGAATAGCAGAAGCTTATTACAACGTTCTTCCTAGTGAATTGGTTGCCGTGTTATTTACGAGAACGAGACATAGTTAGTTAATAATATTATCTGTTTGAATGTTTTCAGCACAAGAGAAGTCAAAAAAAGTATATTATGAAATTAACTTCCCTATTTATGGTCTTATTGGATTTTTTTAAGGGCCGTAATCATCGCAAAGGGTCTAGTTGATGTAAACGGTAACCGACGAGCGCAACGGCTGAGCATTGCAATACATCGTGGAAATCCTGCCAGCATCCACAGTACAAGCTTTCAAAGGCGGGGCGCACTATATGTGTAAAATAACCATTATTTTAAAGGTCGAACCGCTACGTAAGCAGATAAAAACGTAGAAATCGCTTCTTATAAGTACCTACGATAGATGTAAGAACTTGAAAGAAAGAAAGAAAATATTCTTATTCAGGACGTTAACAACATTCCTTACGTCTATGATACACATTAATACCTACATTACATCAGAGGCATGGAAAATGAAGATTTCCGGCCAAGTGGGTATATACGGCCGAGCGAGCGTGCGAACCCCGGCTCGCACCAATGAGTTTTTCAGAGTTTATGTGCGAAATGTCATTTAATATTTGCCAGTCGCTTTTCGGTGAATAAAAAAATCGTCAGGAAACCGGACTAATTCCAGTAAGGTCTAGTTTACCCTTCGGGTTGGACGGTCAGATGGCAGTTGCATTCGTAAAAACTAGTGTCTACGCCAAATCTTGGGATTAGTTGTCAAAGCGGACCCCAGGGTCCCATGAGCCGTGGCAAATGCCGGGATAACGCAAGGATGATGATGACTGTGTTTTTGTTATTAATTGGACGTAGTTACGCAGAAACGTTCCAATCCACATTAAATTGTCATTAAGTTTTAGACCTTGTATGAAAAACAAAAGTCTTTCATTTCAATGACAATTTCAGATGGATTGGAACGTTTCTGCGTAACTACGTCCAATTGTACAATAAAGAGTTTCCTAATACTATTACTGAACAGTACGTACGTACACTGTGTATACACAGTGTACGTACATACCTACATCTGCAAAGTCATTGTATTCCTCCAGAGCGCAGGGGTAAATAAGCCTTATAAAATATAATTCAGCTCCTGCCCGTTCATCAGCGATGGAAAGACGCAAGAAATGGAAATTTTCCTTCCCTCCTTTTTCCTGTAGCCTCCCCCCACCCGCGGGGAGGTTGGACAACTCCCACTCTTAGCTGGACAAATATGGAAAGAATACTTTATTACGTACTAGCTTTTGCTCGCGGCTTCGTTCGCGTTAGAAAGAGACAAAAAGTAGCCTATGTCACTTTCCATTCCTTCAACTATATCCACTTAAAAAATCACGTCAATTCGTCGCTCCGTTTTGCCGTGAAAGACGGACAAACAAACAGACACACAGACTTTCCCATTTATAATATTAGTATGGATGTATTTTGAAAATGATATATAATTATTAGATATGATATTATTTTTAAAACAGACCTGTTATCAATATGGTCATGCACTATTAATTGCCTGTTTTCTAAATATTTGCACGCCTGCATGCAGACTGAAAGCACGGATTTATTTAACCATTTTGTAAAATAAATTATTTTTCACCTCACTAGCTCGGAAACACGTGTTTTATCCTTTAATGCGTTTTTATCCTTTATTGTTTCATCCACTAGTGGGTAAAGTGATTTAAATAAATATTTTTTTAAATATTTAAATAAATAAATAAATATTATTATTATAAATATTATAGGACATTCTTACACAGATTGACTGAGTCCCACGGTAAGCTCAAGAAGGCCTGTGTTGCAGGTACTCAGACAACGATATATATAATATATAAATACTTATATACATAGAAAACATCCATGACTCAGGAACAAATATCTGTGCTCATCACACAAATAAATGCCCTTACCGGGATTCGAACCCGGGACCGCGGCGCAGCAGGCAGGGTCACTACCGACTGCGCCAGACCGGTCGTCAAATTTGTCCTTGAATATAGCCACATTTTCTATTTTAAAATTGATAAAAGCGGGTG
This sequence comes from Leguminivora glycinivorella, assembly GCF_023078275.1. Classification (NCBI taxonomy): domain Eukaryota; kingdom Metazoa; phylum Arthropoda; class Insecta; order Lepidoptera; family Tortricidae; genus Leguminivora; species Leguminivora glycinivorella. The sequence continues at coordinate 16,471,273 of NC_062991.1, forward strand.
AATTTAGTGATGAAGATGATTTACTGTGTTGAAAAACTCGCCAAGTTCAAGATTGTATTCTGGAACCACTTATGGGATCATTACACTTGCTCGATTATCAATTCCACACTCGGCGTTAAAATACAACTTTGCACCCTTGTATAACAAATCTTGAATCTCTGATTCAATGCGGTACCTAATTTTTTTTTACTGGACCCAGTTTCTCTAATATCTGTTACCTACTTACGTAACTTATGTATAAGTAAATATATATTTTCACTAAGAAGTTTCCTTACTCATATCTCCAGCAGGCGTAGCACACTAGATAAAGACTAACGCGTCGTTTCCTTTTTGCACTTACATATAGAAGTTTCGAAAGGGACGCACCGGTGCGATAAGCTATATCACACTAGCATACTAGTCTCGCAGTAATAAGTGTTCTTAGAACAGAAGCCTACTCCATACGTCCGCGCCACTCCGCCTGCAGCCGCCGAATGCAAATTTTATCACACCGCCCGCTTTCTTATAGGCATTGTCGTAAACCCGGCCCGGTCATTCTCTTAGCTTAAACTTAGTATATAAATAATATATAACGAGTATATAGCAAGGAGTAAGGAAGGAACAAGAGAGGGGAGAAGATGAGTATAAGAATTCGATATTTAAGGCATTTGTGGACGTCTATATACTTTTAAGTATGTATAGTATTTGTGAACGGGATATACTGGGATGATTGGATTGGTTTTCTTATTCATATTGGAACATAAGAATGGAATAGTAGACGACTTCTTATAAGACTTGTCGTTAAATTGCCTGGATAATTCTCATATAAGATTTATAACATTGCAACTTTGGCATCATTGAGGTGACTTAAATGACTACCTATAATATGTATAATGTGATATGCAAAATGCGGTACATAATTAATTAAAAGTACATAAGACACACATCGCTCCAGTTCGTAACTGGCAACATTTTTGCTACAGATAAGTGTAAATTACGTATAATTTTCTACACATTAGAACAATCACCGTCAAACATATACCTAATACCTACCTCTTTTCGCATCCGCCGGAGTAAACAAAAAGCCAAAAGCGCACATCACCGTTCAGTTCGTAGCTGGCAACATTTTTGCCGCAGATAAGTGTAATAAAAGTTGGCCTAATGCGAAAACTTCGTAATGCTATCGGATACGTGATCTCACCGGCTTTTCGAGCGCGGCGTTACTCACGGGTTTCGAAGTTGGCCGACAAAAAGTAAGGTTAGTTTTAAAACTTTTAAATGGGTAGAAAAAACGCGGAGATAGAAAAACGTTGGAATAGTTTTTAGTTTTAAATTAAATCTATAAAAACGGATTACGAAGTACGAACGGTTCGACGAAAAGTAAGGGTTCGTTTTAAAACTTTTAAATGGGTAGGAAAAACGCGGAGCAATTTTATGAAGCGCTATTGGAAAACATTCGGATAGTTTTTAGTTTTAAGCAGAATCTATAAAAACGGTTTTCGAAGTAAGAATGGTTCAACAGAAAATAAGGGTTAATCTAACGGAATCTATAAAAACACGGAGTAGTTTAATGAAAACGCTATTGACAAACGTTGGGATAATTTTTAGTTTTTAGCGGACTCTATAAAAACGGTTTTCGAAGGAAGAACGGTTCGACAAAAACTAAGGGTTAGTTTGAAATGATCGGAAAAACGCGTAGCAGATTAATAAAACGGTATTGGAAAACGTTGGGATAGTTTTGAATTAGAATTTAGATGAGATAATAAATGATTCTACTAAGAACAATAAAGAATCCTACTACATGACATACATGCATAATGGTTAGGTTCCCAAAAGGAGTAGGCAAATCACATCGAACTGCTTAAATTTCAGTGCCATTCTTAGCAATTAATCGGTTCAGTTAAATTCTTTGAACTGAAAGTGAGATATTGCAGTATGTTTGCTAGTTGTACCCGTAGTAACGCAGGCAGGATTCTTTCGCCCATTACTCTCGAGTTATAATCGACTTCCACGCTCACGTAGCCTTTGTTACAAGTTTTTATAGCAACTCTGGTAATACGGATTATATTTACATACGAACTTTGTTCGGTGCAATTTTTGGTCTTAAGCTACCTACACATCTTTACACATGGTGGTCTTGCCACAGATGAAGATAAGTATACATACATACATACATACATACAATCACGCCTGTATCCCACGAAGGGGTAGGCAGAGCACATGAAACTACTGAAGTATCAGTGCCACTCTTGGCAAATAAGGGGTTGACAGAAAACGAAACTGTGACATTGCAGTGACAGGTTGCCAGTCTCTCGCCTACGCCACAATTAGTATACAATCGAAAAACATCAAAATAATACATGTATGTAGTTATGTGCTTAATTTTTTGATGTCATCTTGTTATATCGGTGAGCAATCCATACTAATATTATAAATGGGAAAGTGTGTGTGTCTGTTTGTTTGTCCGTCTTTCACGGCAAAACGGAGCGACGAATTGACGTAATTTTTAAGTGGAGTTTGTTGAAGGGATGGAGAGTGACATAGGCTACTTTTTGTCTCTTTCTAACCCTCCACTTCCCTTTTTTTTTAGTATGAATAGGTAGACGTTTGACCACGATCACACCTGATGGTAAGTGATGATGCGGTCTACGGTGGGGCACGCTTAACCATGAGATACCTATTTACTCTTGCTTTAAAGAGACCTGGATTGTACTCATGTGGAAACACAGACTCAGGCAGGACATTCCACTCCTTGGCGGGCATTCCACTCCCTAAAATGAAGATTGTATGGAGCACAGATGTCATATATACCATAGATCAAGCAAACGTATCTACTTAGCGTGTCAAATGAACTCAGTGAAATCCACTGAGTTGTCCGTCTTTACTCGCAGCTTGCAGCTTTCGGGCGTCAATTTTTGTAAGTTGAAGTCAATCAAAACATAAAAAATGCCTCGTTACGTGATATTCAATTGCAACAACACAAAAATTATGAACAATCAAGAGCCTGAGACATATTTAAAATTACAGGCAAGAATCAACTTCAGTACAAAATTTGACACGCTCGGCCCCTATACAAATATATGAATTTGTTTCTTCTATCTAAATTAAGTTCTGTGGTGTGGAGTATACCACAATTTTCGAATTTAACGCAAGCGAAGTCGCGGGCAAAAGCTAGTAAAGAATATTTGTATTGTATTATGTTTGTTACCTACCTAATGCTACGAACAGTTTGATTGTCAATTTTTTTTTCAATTAACAACTGTCTTGATGAATAAGCCCATTGAAACCTATGTAAATATAAATAGATTATTATATGTAGGTACCTAGGTGCTACTGACCTTAGCGTATATTTCAGACGTTTTAAGGTGCAATGTCCGAGAGACATCGCTTTTGATGACTAAAGAGACCTATGCGAGAGCGACACATTTTGCCACATAGCTGACAAGGGAAGCTTGCAACCAATAGCGACGTTTCGCTATGGTCCATATCTTCTTTCCCTTTTGTCAGCAAGTGCCGCAAACCAGGTCTCATGAAATGAAATGAAATGAAATGAAATGAAATGAAATGAAATGAAATGAAATGAAATGAAATGAAATATTTATTTTCCAAGTAGGCATATTACAATGCGCTTATGAACGTCAAATAAAACTACGCCGGCTCTAACCCTACGCCTCAGCCTCGAGAAGTTTTCAGTCTCCCCTCAGTTGGAGGAGGGTATCCACTATGGGACCGGCAAGAAACTCGGCGGGCCACTTCTTTTCAAAACATTACATCTTATAATTAACATGCATTATAAAAAAACAAGATACAATTTAATAAGCAAAAGTATTCATAAAAAAAATATTAACACAAGAAATTATACAAAGTACAAAGCTATTATGATTATTAATAAGAGATGTTAGAGATGTATAGAGTCTCTAAGTGTCAAAGTACATCTAAAAAAATTAAACATGAAGAAAAAAAAACGAATAACTAAAATAACTTTAGAGTTGTAAAAGACTCTTGTTGTCTTAAGCAAAGGAAAAAAAAAATCATCATATCATCGACGAACTTGCGACCATCTCCAACGCACTTTCGCCACTTCGGAAGGTACCTAGGTAGTCATTAAAATAAAACAAGATTTATATTAGATGATATTTTATTTACCAAATCAGAATTATATTATATAATTTTAACTGCAGTACCGTGCTGAAATCTGAAACAAACAAAAATATGTGTTACTAAAAAGTTAATTATTTTTATTGTAAGTACACTATCATTTCTATATGATCATAGGTCTGTATGCCTCCCTTTTTCTCCAACGTGAAGAAAAAGGACGGCAAATGATCATATTTCTATGATAGTGTAATATCGGCCGTAATCGATAAATGCATCAAAAATAATCACAGTCGTTTTCCTGCATGTTTCATAAAAAAATCTTCTTTAAAACTGTAACAAGATAATAACACCTTATGTATATACCCAGACAACATAAGCTTATCTCATTATGTGAACTCCCTAACCTACCTCCTTTTAAAAAGAGCGAGTTTTCATTAAGTCGCTCTTCGGATGGCAGATTAACCCGCGACGATTTGCATAGAAATTAAAATTTACCTGGTCGCCGTCGCTAGTGGACCCGGGCGGAATGCCTCTACTATTTCAAAGTTCCAATTTTGAACGAAGCGTTCGGCATTTGTTTTCAAAGATGGCCGACGCTTTCCGTTAATCGTTGGCGAGAAAGCTTTTTGTCAATAGCTATATTGACTGTATTAAGGTTTAATTTTTCGGGTTTTTAACTTGATAATTAAGTACTCTTTTGTCGAGTAAATTATTTTCATAAACATATCCGTAGCGGATATGAGTGGAATGCCTCTACTTTTTCAAAGTTCCAATTCTGAACGAAGCGTTCGGCACTTGTTTTCAAAGATGGCCGTCGCTTTCCGTTAATCGGTAGAAGGTTATTCCAATAGTACATTACATCAGAGGCCGGGAAAATGAGGATTTCCGGCCAAGTGGGTATATACGGCCGAGCGAGCGTGCGAGCGAGGCCGGATAGGGATACGAGGCCGGGAATCCGTTTTCACGCCGAGGCATGTATAGTGCTTTTCTCAAACATACAAAGAAATAAAAAAAAATGCTCTAAAGGACAATATTTTATAAAAAAAAGTTACTTTGCAGGCCTAGGCCTAAAAAATAATATGAAATCCATTTACAGTCCTCTCGAGTTGTTGCGCCCAAAAAGCGATACTTCCCAGCCCATTTTAAGGAACGTAAAGACAATATTTCATTGCATGTTTGAGAAAAATCTTTTTCTTTATAAAGCTTCTTTTATATATATTTTTTTAATTGCTGGTTGGTTTTTTTATTGGTTTAATTGGTTGGTTGTTTTTACTTTTATTTAATGTTTCCTATATTTTTATGATAAATTCATACACTTTTAAAGTACTATTGTACCTTTACAACCTAAGGAAGAGCGGTGGCTCCCAACACAGGCAACATTGCTTACCGGGAGTCATCATCCTTGTATATCACGAAATTTGTGTTTTTTATGAATAAACTATTTTGTATTTTTGTATTTTTTTGTATAGGCTAGATTAGGTAGGTACTCTAATGTGTTGGGTAAATGTTTCTCATTTTTCACGAGTGGGCTTGAGTGGAATGCCTTCTATTATTTCAAGGTTCCAATTTTGAAAGCGTTCGGCATTTGTTTTCAAAGATGGCCGACGTTTTCCGTTAATCGGTTTGCATCTAGTATATTAAGCTGTCACTTCTTTATTTATGCCAGAGGATTTTTTTCTTAATTTAAAACTGAAATAAATAGTTAAAATATACTACTATATTCAGTTTACCATTTCCTCAAAAATGTACTTATCAACTTATTAGTTTCTAAATCAACTCATTTAAAAATCTCTTTGTGCCGCGGTATCACGACATGGCCAGAGCAAAAGGATTTTATTATTTTCCCCGTTTAGAAAATTTTATTACGGGTAGGTAAGTAGCCTAGAATACTTTATTTAAATATGATATTTCTAATAGTTATAGTAGTTAAAGTACAAAACTGTCTACATCTACAGACGAACCCAAACTCCGCACTCAAACAGCTATCAAAAACGGCGCACGATCAAAATTTTACACCTCTCGCGAATTATACCAAAACTTCCCAAGAAACGATAAGGTATTTGGCAGAATTAAAATAACACTTCGCCGAGAAAAGTGGTTCCACCCCCCTCCCCAGGGGTGTGGGGACGGGGAGGCAAGATGGCTTCTTTTAAACGGGGTGGACGGGGGCCAGCCCCACAAGAATAAAAGTGTGCCGTGCCTTCCGTAGATATCGCGGGGGGATAAGATTTCGCGCGCTTTTGTGAGTTCGATTGCGTTCCGAATTTAAATTGAGTTTTGAATTTCGAATTTGGAATAGGCGTTGTTCGTGAGATGGTGTTTTATTTTTGTGGTTGATGGAATTGGATGTTGATGATTATGTACATACCTACCTGCGGTAATCATCGAAACTGAACCGCGAAGTGTATTAAGTGATAAAATTGATAAAATGTGTGTGGAATAGAGTTTCTAAACACACGGCGTACTTAGTTAAAAATGAAAATGAAATATTTATTTTTCAAGTAGGCATATTACAATGCGCATATGAACGTCAAATAAAGCTACGCCGGCTCTAACCCTACGCCTCAGCCTCGAGAAGATTTCAGTCTCCCCTCAGTTGGGAGGGGGGTATCCACTATGGGACCGGCAAGAAACTCGGCGGGCAACTTCTTTTCAAAACATTACATCTTATAATTAACATGCATTAAATAACAAGATACAATTTAACATGCAAAAGTATTCATCAAAGAATATGAACAGACTAGGTACTCCATGGAAATTAATTTCAATAAATTATATTATTGCTTAATAATACGTCGTTCTTCTTCAGAGAAAACATATCAAATTGTCACAGAAGAAAAAGATAATATGAATCTCAATGTCATTAAATATGTAATTTACACAACATAAAATATAAAATATTTGATGTGCTTTCTTATCTGAACTGTGTCCTCTATACATAAGACAATTATTTAAGAATAAAAATCCACCTCACTAATGAATTTTTGAACTGAGTTAGGTAAAGATCTCCATTTCAGTTAAGACGAAGATTTATTAGACCTAGGTAGGTATGTTAGCTAGAGTCTCGACTTACAAATTCACATTTCAATCGATTCTTATAAGACTTTGCGAGCAGCTTGTCTATGATCTATAACTGATATGCTGTAGTATCTATTTGTATTTATACCTGTGAACTTATTTATACCATGCTATTAAATAAATAAACTTGGGAATCATAGGTATTTACTAGGTCTACGGTCATAGATACATATTTTTTTATAATACAAAATTAAAATTTTGAAAAAACCCCTGACCGCGACATAGTCGACCGATTTTCATGAAACATGGCTAAGAACACTCCCGACTAACTCAGCTTTCAGACAAAAAGTGGCAGTGGTCTAGTGGAATGACGTGTAATGACGTTAGCCGCGTAAGCTGAAGACCCGAGTTCGATTCCCGGCTCGGCTACCAGTGGGCCTTGTCGTTTTTAACCCCCGACGCAAAAACGACGGGGTGTTATACGTTTGACGTGTCTGTCTGTTTGTCTGTCTGTCTATCTGTCTGTCTGTCTGTCTGTGTCTGTCTGTCTGTCTGTCTGCCTATCTGTCTCTGTGTGTGTGTGTCTGTCTGTGGCCTCGTAGCTCCCGAACGGATGAACCGATTTAGTTTTTTTTTGTTTGAAAGCTGAATTTAGATTTTTTTGTTCGAAAGCTGAATTTAGTTTTTTTTGTTTGAAAGCTGAGTTTGTAGCCATGTCATGAAAATCGGTCCACTATATCGCGGTCGGAGTTTTTTTTCAAAATTTTAATTTTGTGGTTAGGTTATTTCTTTCGTGTATGGTACCTATTTCAATTTAAAAAAAAGAATATGCGTTGTTTGATTTACTGCCCTGAAAGAACTTAGCTCGCTAAACTTTGAGCTGACATTTAAATTACCCTATATCGCTAACAATTATAAATAGCAACCTCTCTCCGCCAAGTTTGAACCTTATTCCATACACATTACGGACGCGTGGTCGTGTGTGCGTGTGAAGGTCATCAACCTTCATGTGTGTTTTGATTTGAGAATTTGGGTCAACGGTTCGGGTCGGGTTTAAGATGGCGGGAAAAATACAAGGACAGTTATATGAGCTACTAATGCAAGAAAAAAAACAAAAATACTGAAAAAATAATTAGCTGGACTATTTAACTTGTTAGTAGGTTAGCATATACACCCTGTTTTTATTGAATTCCGTTAACTTTAAGGGAAGATTCTTTAGTTCAAATACAATCAATTTCTCTAAGAAACTATCCTCTTAACTCTTACGGTTATCGAAATATTAAAACAAATAATTTAATTACCGAACACGTGTGTGGCATCCCTTACCACTTCCTAATGTCATGTCAATTACTTGACAATGACTTTAATGTTATGATTAAGGTCCTCCCATACTAATTAATCCATTTATTATGTACGGAAACGAACAAAAAAATTTTTTTTCGAATTTAACAAAAAGCGATGTACAGAGTGGTTCCTGATGATGAACCTAACTGCGTGTCGAAATTAACGGAAAACAAAAAAAAACACGGTGTATATATTTCACATATTCAACTGTTGTAGGTATATTATTCAAACAATTCTTCCAAAGTGTACCTATACGTTTAGAGAGTTTTCACATTATCAGATCTGATATCGGATGAGAGACTGATATCCTATATGTTACTCAAAGTAAATACCTACTAAGGTAACGGACCCAATCATGGACAGTTTAAAAAAAAATTTCGCCTGTTTTTGATATTTCACTGATATTGTATTGTATTTCACTGATAAATGTAAAAAAATTCTACCGCTAAGCGTGTTAAATCTTGAATGTCTCCTATTGATTTCTTCATAGTTAACAAATGAAAACTAGGTGTTTTTTTCTCCAATTATGGACGGCAGTTCTCCAGTAATGGATCCCCCATTATGGACAGTGAAATAAGTTTAAAATTTTACTTTTAAAGCCAACTGATACTCAATGAGTCAATTTCATATACCATAAATAAAATTAGTTTGGGTTATTCTAACATAGGATTGTTTCTTGTAAATTTTGGTTTTGTAAATTGTTCCTTGTCCATCATAGGAGGTACGCAGTTTTTCGGTTCCAGTAATGGACACTCGCAAAATAACTCTATTTCTTTATATCTTTTGAGCAACAAACTAGTATGTTTTATATCTTATCTCATGCTTAATGCAGTAAGTAAAACTCATTCAAGTTTACACCGAGTATTATTTTTTTATTATTTTATACATGAACTCAACTCTCTTACGCCGTGTCTTGCGTGGGCGAACTCAACTCTCTTAGCAACATTACTAACAATTAGGCTTGATATTTTTTTCAGTAAACTGGTGAATTTTATCTTGTCGCCAAATCCTTCAGAAATAACCGAATTAATGAAACAGCTCTACAACTCTAGTTTTGGTAGATTACCGTCAGTTTTTAGAAACAAATTTTAGATAAGTACTTATTTTTAAGGATTTGTGTTTTTTGTCCATAATGGCGTCACCGTCCATTATAGGGTAGAATTATAAGTCATTTAAAAAGCGGCGCATTTATCTAAATTTTAACTATAACTTTAGCCGAAGAAGCATATTTGTAAAATCAGCATGAAGTAATCACCAAGCTTTGTAAAGCAAAAGATATATTGTACTTACATTGGGTATTTTAGGTCGCACAAAGAACGTTTCTTTAATGTTTGAATAAAATCATCGTTTGCTACATTCCTCCTTCGTCGACCTGCTAACAACATCCAAAATTGTATCTGTGCCTTTCGACCATAAAGTACCCAATCATCGATTCTTTTTTTATCAAATCGTGCATTATTGATTATGATTATATTGTAAACGAATATTTATTGCGTAACAACTATTACAATAAAACTGTTTTTTTAAAGCCTAATAAAAACTAGTGCCAAGTAACTAAGTAATATCCCAAAACTGTCCCGTAACCATCTAAAAACTCCATTATTTTTCTCCCCTCTCAAATAAGGGTTGCATTAAAAACCCCCATCGGAAAGCATAATGAATCGTCCTCCTTAATTGAAACCCCCTTCTGAGAAAAACTTCCCTTTCTTATTTTTCCCTCCCACGCGGAGACTATAAATCCTTGCCGGAGACAGTGGGGAGATAGCTTTACAATCATGTGCATTTACTGTAACTCTACCAGCCTAACCACAACCTTAGCTTTATAAACATAAAGATGATAATATTGGAGTGGTGTGAGAGTAACGGTAAATGTAAGTTGGTGGTGGTGGAACAAGAAAAACCGGCCGCGATTCGTCATTCGAATTCCGCGGGCGTTCCATTTTGTTTAGTTTTAAATATTGAATCTATTTATTTTAATTTTTTTGACAAAAATACCGTTATTTATTCATAAATATACGTTATACGTAAATAACGATTAAGTATTCTTATTTAACTATGTAAATAAGATACAGGGGGGTCAGTCCCAAATAATAATTTTAGTGTAAAAATTTTAAGAACAATTTTATAAGTAATAAAAAGTCTAACAAATGCATGTTTAAAGTTTTAGTTAGTTTGTCTTTTCATTACATAGTAGGTAAGGTACTTCCATGTTGAAATTGTTAGGTGTAGGTAACATAATATATACGTTATTTCGATATTTTTTTTAATTTCTCGCCTCAGTGTTCATTCGAATTTATATGTTTTTATTTATTTCCAAATGCTATACAAATAATATATATTTTTATAACAGTAAATGAAAATTATCGGGTTCTATAAATATTAGAAATAAAATAATAATATAAGATTTGTCTATTATGCTCAAACTACTCGTATTAGTTTTAAACGTACGGACACCGTAAGTACCTAAGTCATTCTAAGACGTACTCAGGGTTATATTTTTTCTCTGAAAATTACCTATTTGGCGCGCACCTAAGCGTAAAAAAAAAACACAACGAATCTAATCTAAACTATAGTTCAAATTTTAAACTATAGTTTGGATTAGATTCGTTTTGAACTTCAAAAGTTCATCCCGTAAGCACGAATACGTTGCCAAGTAGGATGCATAGTTCTTGTTTGGTTATGTTTTAACTGGAACTTTCTTCATGTTTTCAAATAATTTACCACAAAACGCATTCCAAAATTCAACCAATAACCACTTCTAAATGAAGATATTCGAGTGAGCTGTAGCAGTCTGTAAAACATAACAACGCAACATGTTCTGCCGCGCCTACAAAACGACGCAAAAAAGTAATAACATTACAATTTTCTCCGCCGCTTCCTTGATTTAAGAAGGGTAACTTTTTAGGGGACGCTCCCCCCAGGGGTCGGCAGCCATCTTAAAATGGCCCCCGTCCGCACGGACTTACCCTGGCTTTTCTTAAAGATGGGCGCCCAAAAAACGCTGGCTCCTTTTGGGGGGAAAGAAGGAATAAATGAAGGCCCCTGTTTTAAATTGCTAAGACGAGGGGGTTGTGTTGTTCTTTAATTTTGTTTAGGTATTACGTTTTTACTTGTGTGCGGGGCGGGGGCGGGAAATTAATATTTCCTTAATTGACGTGCACGGTGTACGGTGAGGTGGCTGCGGTCTTGGTCCAACGATTAAATGTATTGTCTTGTGTTTTGGTTACTTTAAGTTATTAGATGAGAAACTTTTTGGATATGTAACGTTTGTATAATTATAGCTGAGTGTCTAAACATTAAACAAGATCGCAAATAAGCTATAGATGAAAGCGTAGAAGTTAAAAATGAGCGCTATCTCGCCAAAAAACTGCAATACAGATTGGCGAGAAACATAAGTGTGTAATAATATAATGTACTTAAATATGTCTTAAATATTTTTTTTAAAGCTAAGTTATCCTCTGGACGATGAGTGGACGAAATATTTGTTTAAATAAAAATGATTCAATTGATTATATTATTACTAACATAGATGATAACATCGAAATTTTAACAATTATGTGGAATTTAATTTTATTTAGAGATTTATTATATCTTTTTTTGTTTACATGAACAAATTTACATATATAAACTAAAATATAGAAGATATTTGTAAGATTACTTACCATTTTACTTATTAAGTCAACTAAGACATTGTAAAATTTTCTTTTATGTTTCATTAATTGTACAAAGAAAATCCTAAAGGTTGACAAACTTATTTATTATTCGTAGCGACAGTATTGAGTGAAGACCTCATAAATACCATGTATAAAATTACCAATTTAATTTATTTATTTAATCTTTATTGCACAAAAGAAAATCGTGCAGTACAAAAGGCGGACTTAATGCTTTAAGGCATTCTCTACCAGTCAACCTCAATTTGACGGAAAATACCTACGTATTATGTTGTAAGTATTCGTATTAGAACTAATTTGACGATATGAGTTTTATCATTGCGAAACCTACAGACAAAAGGCATGACCCAGTCGCGCAAATAATGAAAAACTTTCGGAGGTAGAGATACCTCCTTCGTACCCGTAAGTTTTTTGATAACTTGTAACTTTTTTGCTTTCGGTATAAACCGTTTCGTCAAAAACCGGGGCAATTCTTTATCTCATTTTAAATTATAAATAGTACTTCATTATTCAAGTTGCTATAAAATATCATCAAAGCAATACTGTGACGAGCAGACATTTTTAAATCACCCTTTCTTACCCCCCCGAGCCCCGGCACATAACAAAATGTAAAGAGGGTGAAAAATCCCCGCCATCGGTAAAAGATATAATTAAGGAGCCCTCCCTGAAGTCCCGGAGGGAAAGCGTCTTCTTTTGACATTTTAAAGGGGACTTCTTAACCCTCGACAGATTGCTAGAATTGGAGGTATTAAATATTTAGGTTTTTGTAGTTTCGTTTGTGGAAAATAACTGCTAATTCTTCTTTATCAAAACCACAATATTTACTATAAGCAAAATAGCTGTTATATATTTCAAAAACAATAGAGATTCCATCTTAATGAATTTTATATCCAAAAACTCCAATATTTTTTTGTAAAAATTTCCATTTTTGAGGTTTCAGTCTTATCTCTGAATCCTTTAATATTGAAAGTACAGCCTCTAAGGTATTGTACATATCAGTTAATTTTTTATTACACATATATATGTTTTCCATAAAAGCAATCAATTGCGTGTTTATGTTGTCAGTCAGGTTTTGTGAAACTGGATCCAACGGTGCTAGTAAGTAGGCTTCTTTAAAATCTAGCTCACAGTAGTATACACTACTTTCAAGGGTCTGAAATATGCTATAAATATTTTCTAACAGCGTATCAATTTCATTTTTTTCTTGTTCCCTGAACTTATTTTTAATTCCTTGCACTGGATCACAAGTTTCATTCACCTTCTGATCACATATCTTATTTTCTAACTCTAGAGGCCACCGCCCAAAAGCCATTAACCAGCTTCTACCTAAAATAGTGGGTTTATCATTGCCCACGACATAGACATCAACCTGTTTTGTCATTTCATTCCAACAAACATTAACATTTTTTACCATACCCACTGGTTGTGATAAACTTTGGTCAAAGTTTTTAAATGTAACATTACTTCTCTCACAAGGTTTTCCTGGAAATAATGTATTATGTGTCTCAATTGTTATTGTGCTAACCTCAGAACCAGTATCTAACTCTAATTGAACAGGCTGTCCTTCAACAAATAAGGTAACATACTGTGGAGGCACTTTCTTATCATCAAAATTATTAAAAGAATACATACAGTACATCTCCCTGTCATCCTCAGCTTTAAACAATTTTTGTATGTCCTCGCCGATGTTGTCCTCACCAACCACTTCTACAGTTTTTGTTTGCCGCACACTACACACTCTAAAAATATGGCCCTGTTTACCGCACTCAGAGCAGAACTTATTTTTTAATGAACACTCAGACCTCACATGATTATCTTTACCACAAACAAAACATCTTATACCATTCTTCATAGCTGCATCTGCTTGTGTTGGCCTACTCCAACCATGCCTTTGTTTCGTTGATTGCACTTTGGATGTAGAAGTAGCATTCTGCTGACTAGCATAAAACATATCTTTCACTCCATGTGATAATTCGACGTGTTCATGTTCCACCTTTGACTGTTTTAAGGCGGCTTCTACCGTTCTAGCCAATACAATTAATTTCTCTAAAGAAACATCACCATTCTTCATAAGTTCAAATTTGATCAAAGGTTTGTTGACCCCATCAATAAACTTTTCTTTAACTTGGTCATCTATATCTTTGAACTCACAGCGTTTAGCTAATTTCTTTAACTCAATAACATAGTCTTCTATAGATTCATCTTTAGTTTGATTCCGTGAGCGAAATGCCGCTCTGTCCAAAATCTTGCATGTTGATTTGGCATATCTGTTCTCCAATAAGTTAATCAAATCCTTGTATGACTTATTTATGGGCTTATCAGGCGCGCATAAATGATTGAGGGTTTGTAAAACCTTCGTAGTTAAATTTGTAATCAGTAATGGTGTCTGTTTCGTAGCCTCGATATCATTTAACGTAATAACACATTCTAATTGTTGTTCAAATAATTCAAAATTATCTCCATTGAATAATTCTATTCTCCCTATAAAATTATTCATTTTGACCGGTACTTTAATTGGGATTCTCCTAAGCGATTCAAACTTTTCAGTATCGTCTTCTTTCGAGTCCAAAATTGTCCGTAATTTTCCACTTTTGGTCAACTCACGAAGCGATTGTCTAAGTGATTCCACAGTTTCTTGATCAATATCCGATATTCCAATATCCTGAAATAAAATGACTAGCTCTTCCTTTTGTAATTGTTGTATCCAGCTAGTTTTATTTTGATTAATTTGCTCAATGAATTGCTGAACCACCATTTGAAAGTTTTCGCAATGACATTATTTTCAAACAAATGTGTCAAAGATGTCAACAATGAACGAACAGAATGAATGAATTTTATGATGAATGAATGAGAAACTGTCAATTCCAAGTAAATTCTGATTGATTTTGTTATCCAATCTGTGGTTCACCGTGCTCTTCCCGGGATATTCAAATAATCAGATTTATGATGGCTGTCAATTTTTTTCACAAAGCTATGCAATTTTGATAACGCGTTTTATAAATTTTCCGGTTTTCTCGTCGCCAAATTGTTGTATATCCGGGTGCCTCAGGAGGATGGCAATTAATTAATACACAAATCACTTCTGAGAAACACACCAATATATTTTATATTAATTAATATAAAATATTACATTTCACTAGTTGTACAAAACTTGACAGAAGAGAGCATGTCAGCTAGAGAATATTCATACCGCGCAAGCGTGAACATTTAAATTAGGAAACTCAATATACTACAGTTTGTAAGGCGAAACTCTGTTGAAAATGTATGTACTTTTTATGGCATCTTCACACTTGTATTGTATTTTTTAATGATAATTAATTAACTTAAAAAAAACCTACCTACCTGTTCATTTTTCAACGCAGTAGCTTAACGATCCCGCGAACCGTATTAGATGCCTTTCGATTGGAGTAATTTTTTTGATTAATTTTAGATAATGAATAGTTTTTAAATTTCTGGTTACCGCATGTGATGAAGAAATTTGAATATCTACTTCAGGCCGTTCTTAAAAATAATGATCATAATAAGTAAACACGAGATTTTGATTGCAGCATCATCTTATTAACACTTTACATACTCAATTTTACATACATATTATTATTTATCTCACATTTATTGCAAAATTCATGTGTAAGTACAGTTAAATGTGTAGGTATTAGTGATTTCAGAAGACGTATCTATATTTTCCAAGGCACCCTTCAACGTCGTTTATGAGGAAAATCGTCTATAATTGCCCTGCGCTTTTCTGCGCTCAAGGCTATTACGAGCGTCATTAAGTATACATATATATTATATAATATACAGGATAATATATGTATTGTTTTATATGTATTTTATTGTTTTGTTCTATTGATATTTATCATCTTACATTTTTTCTTTATGCTATTAAAGTACCTATAAAACGAAGTTTATGATAAAGAAAATTTCAAAGCTTTTGTTATGACTAAAGTTACCAAAAAATATTTGACTACAATGTATAAATATAATTATACTAAGCATTATACTGGACATACTTATTATTCAAACGAGCGATATATTAAAATTAATCAAAAAATAACTGGAAAAGAAGATTATTTTATATGTATAAAAAGGCGATAGGTAGAAAAAAATTATTATGAAAACTTAAAATATTTCATAATACCTACATAATTCATGTAAGATATTATAATTATGTTTCTTACACATGTAGGAGCATACTCAAAACGCGACGTCTAAAAGAAAAACAGACATACATAAATTACCTACAATATAAAAATCTGTACTCATTTACATCCATCCCTCCGAAAAGAAAATTAATAAATTCACAACCAACCTCCGTCACCCGTTTGTCTTTTAAAATTCCCGTCGAAAAAACCGGTTACACCGAGAAAAAGGAGGGAAAAAGGAGGAAAAAGGAAAAACCGGTATTATCCTTGTTAATTCCCGAGTAATTTAATTCTCGCCTAATTCTATTTGCGAGCGGGGTGATAATTGGGGACAGTTTTTTGCGAAAAAAGGGTTTTTTTAACGCGTTAAGTGTTTCCTTTTTTGAGGCGTGGGAACTTGGGCGGATGAAGGAGTTTTTGGCTTAGATGGATATTTGGGTAATGTAAGTACTACCTACCTACATTCGTTTTGACATGATGTTTTTAATTCTGTAGCTTTTTATATTATCATTTTGACTATGGTTTTGATATTTTTTTTATGAGAATTTAAAACGCTCGTCAACCGCAAGGACAATTATGGTCAGTCAAGATGATTTCAAAACCATAAGAAATTGGTAATTAAGAATCGACTTCTAGAATAATGTAACTAGGTAATTAGAAACGAAGTTTAGTAATTAATAATTATGCAGAATATTAGCTAAAAATTTCAATCGTGAGGATGGCTTCAAACTATCTAATGTATGGAATCCAGTGATTTGTTTGTGTAAAAAACCGGTGAAGTCAGAATTGAACAAACGTAGTGACACTGTGAGTGTAGTGTGTTTGGACAGACCATCGAGTGTGAACGCGACCAGTGGTAACGCTGAAAGTGAACGCAGCCGACGCGCGCGAAGGAGGGTAGATCGCGCGCTGTCTATACAACTTTAACATCCACCCGCCTTCGTCAGTTTTCCGTGATCATGATGCATGCAACTGCGTCGAAATATCGGGAGCTCGACAAAAATCAAAAAGGTAATCACGGTCTATATCCCGGTCAATATAAGTCTAAAGAATATTAGCTTAATCAGAAACTGAGAGAAAATAATATCAATGAAGTTTTCATTAACAACGCGCATGCGACAACCCTGAAAAGTGTCCTATATAATAAATATTACTGTCGCATGACATATAGATACTAGTCCAGTAGTAAGTAAATGGGTATAAAAGTAAATTAATTATAAAATATAGTCCTGATAGTACTTTGTTTAGCTATAAAGTGTAGTAATGAGTGGAATACTTTGCCGGCGGCTATATTTTCGAGCTCATATAACCCGGCAACCTTCGAATCAAGGGTCACTCCATCGTAGGCCACGTCTTTGCCTTTGGCTAGCCTGTGGCCAAGAGTAAGCCCATTTGTAATAAAAAATAAGATAGTACTTTGTATGATAGCGTAGCTTAAATAGTTGCAAGATAGCTATAAATACTAATATTATAGTATTTATTTTTGCGACAACAATTTTTTTTTATTTTTTTATTTGGACAATTTGAAATTTAACATACCTGTAAAAATAAACTGACCACAAAAGCACAACACTCACGCAACACCTCTACTGGCAAACTGACCATATCTAATAATAACCCTTTCGCTGCCATTGTCCGGACCGGTCAAGCTGGTTGACCCTTCCTTAACCCTGCAGCTGCTGGCTACCGGTTTTACGGTATTGTGCAATTTTAGTGTTAGATCCGGAATTCGGGTACAGTTTAAATTTGGAAGTACGTTAACTCCGTTTATAGCGTTGGAAATGATTTATTTTTTTATTATTTTGGTCATGCATTACTCAATTACCTATGTAATGTACCTATTACCTTGTGTGATGAATAAATGACTATCTATCTATCTATCTATCAATGAGTTAATAATTATTTTTACGAAAATTATGCAATAATTACTATACTAAGAGTAAAATCATTTGCATAAAGCAAAATTAAGATTTTGTTTAATTTTATTATATACGTATGTACCATTATCGAATCCTGGACTAAACTCAAATATAACATATAGTTTCTTTAAGCTTGAATCATAATTTTTTACACACATTTAACTAATATTATTGTACAATATATAAAACAATTTTTATTTGAAAAGGAAGTGTATGTAAATAACTCTTACATTGTCAAACAATAAGGACAAATCGTAATTTATATATAAATTCGCAACAGCCTGAGTTTTGCGTAGCGTTAATATACTGTTCGAGATACTCTGACTATGTGAGATTAAAATCCGGAACTATTTTAAAAAGTGACGGGCAGATGGTCAGTTATTTTATCTTTATTATTTTTAGTTGTTTATGCGCCTATTGATTTTCGGGTCTTTTTATTTATGATCATTGATAATAATAATATTCTAAAACGAGTGGACAGTGCTACTAGATATGTATCTTGTTTCTGTAGTCCGTATTTCAAAAATACCATTTATACGTTTAGTTCAGAAATGTGTTATTTTCAGTGAATAATATTACTTGTAAACTATGTGAGGTGTGCACTAAAGAGTATTGTATTGTATTGTAATATTATAGTCTGTTTTTTTCAGTTTCTTTAAATAACTATTTAAATCTATCCCCAAGTGTTTTAAACCCCCGACGCAAAAACGAAGGGGTGTTATAAGTTTGACGTGTCTGTCTGTCTGTCTGTGTGTGTGTCTGTCTGTGGCATCGTAGCTCCCGAACGGATGAACTGATTTAGATTTAGTTTTATTTGTTTGAAAGCTGAGTTAGTCGGGAGTGTTCTCAGCCATGTTTCATGAAAATCGGTCCACTATGTCGCGGTCGGGGGTTTTTTCAAAATTTTAATTTTGTGGTTAGGCTATTCCACTATTCCTCGCCAAATTGCGAACAATCCGAGTTCCAAAAACATTCACGGTAGCGCCTTCGCGTCCAGGACTTTATTCACGAAGACCAATAGCAATAGAAGGGGAGCAGCAAAATGTGAGCCAAGTTTTATACAAAACTAGCTTTTGCCCGCGGCCCCGCTCGCGTTAGAAAGAGACAAAAAGTAGCCTATATCACTCTCCATCTCTTCAACTATCTCCAAAAAAATCACGTCAATTGGTCGCTCCGTTTTGCCGTGAAAGAAGGACAAACAAACAGACACACACACTTTTCCATTTATAATATTAGTATGGATTTAACAACCTTTTTGGACCACAGAAATTTTTGTTATTTTTCCACTACTTCACACCGTATTTTGAATTTTTGAAAGGATTATTTTATTATGCTTTTTTTATGAAGAAATATGATTTAAGACCAGCAGAAGGTAACAGGATGTAAAGAAAAAGAATAGATACTTTTTGTTATTTTATTAATTCCTATTAAACTGTAAATAAAATGGTTTGAAAAAAAAAGTTTGAAGATCTTTTTAAAACATTAAGATTTTGTATTTTTCAAATTTCATTGGCTTATTATTTATCTATACTATAAACTTTATTGGGCAAATTACCAAAATTTACTGTACTTATGTCTAATGGCCTCTATATTTATTGTGTCACTATTAAGTATGCATAGCTATTTAGTTATGAGTACTTATACAGAGTTATCGACTTATACAGAGTCGACGACCGGTTTGGCCTAGCGCGCAGTGACTCTGCCTGCTACTACGCCGCGGTCCCGGGTTCGAATCCCGGTAAGGACATTTATTTGTGTGATGAGCACAGATATTTGTTCCTGAGTCATGGATGTTTTCTATATATATAAGTATTTGTATTTATATATATCGTTGTCTGAGTGCCTGCAACACAAGCCTTCTTGAGCTTACCGTAGGACTCAGTCAATCTGTGTAAGAGTGTCCATATTTAGTTATGTAGAGTTCAAATAAAGC
The DNA here is from genome assembly GCF_023078275.1 of Leguminivora glycinivorella. Classification (NCBI taxonomy): domain Eukaryota; kingdom Metazoa; phylum Arthropoda; class Insecta; order Lepidoptera; family Tortricidae; genus Leguminivora; species Leguminivora glycinivorella. The sequence goes on from NC_062991.1 coordinate 16,491,377, forward strand.
CAGAGGCAGTTTGAACCCGAATCGCGAAGCCTCGTGAAGGAACCGGAAGCGGGGCGGCGGCGGCACGCGAGCGGGAAGAATTCGCGAAAACACACCGCTCAGATATGTGGCACACCTACAGGGGCGCATGGCTTCTTGTCTACATCACATATTTTAAACTAGCTTTTACCTGCGGCTTCGCTCGTCTTAGAAAGAGACAAAAAGTAGCCTATGTCACTCTCCATCCCTTCAACTATCTCCACTTAAAAAATCACGTCAATTCGTATCTCCGTTTTGCCGTGAAAGACGGACAAACAAACACTTTCCCATTTTAATATTAGTATGGATTCGATGGGATTTGTCGAGTTATGATCATCTTCAAGGTAAATATACTTTTTTTTCAGTTTTTTGTAGCCTCTTATTTTTTATAAGAATATGTTTTCATGGAATACTAACTGAGCTAGCAAAATCTCACTGTCATGCTTCGGTTATCCAGTAATAAATATAATACAAAATGATCTAGTTGAAAAAAAAATACTCGATCTCCCTAACTGCTGAAAATGCCACTTGCCAAATTACACTTTGTCTTACTTTATTTAGTTATTAGGTACTTATTAGGTGCCGAAACTTTTGATTTCGTCTCCAACTCGGATAGTCATTTTGAGCCGGGTATAATCACCGTCTCGCGCGAGTATATCCGGATCTGTGCGAGATTTATAGAGTATTCGGCGATAGTTAGCGCGCGGATATCCGCCAGCAAAAACCTTCTGAATTAGTTACATTTGCGAAAATTGAGGTGGGTGAGTTTTCTCTGGTAGTTCTTATGTTTTCTCTGTTGGAACTTTTATTTTTATTCGATATTTTTGGACCCGGATATAACCACCGTCTCGCGCGGGTGTGCCCGGTTCTATGCGAGATTTACACCGGGCATCCGGCGATAGTTAGCGCGCGGATATCCGCCCGCAAAAATTTGCCTCGCTAATGTTACTGCGATATTTGGGACAAATTGTTACGAGCTTTGTTTTAGGAGTTACTTGTTTATTTATTAAGATGAAGTTTGTACTTTTTTTTTTTAATAATAATTGTGTAGCGACCAAAGTCCGACAAAAAAAGAGAAATTTGCATTGTATTTAACAAGTTCGACTTGTTGCGTTTAAAACAATATGTGTCAGGTTGTTTTTATAAAATCCCACGTAGGCGTTTTGAACAGATGCTACGAAAAGTCTTGTAACTCATGAGTTTAATTTCATTACCGTTTTCTATCAACGCGTATCTGCTACGATAGGCCCTCAGCTCTCAATGATCCACAATGTTGTGGCCACCTGCTAAAATAAAAGACTTTTAGGGTTCCGTAGTCAACTAGGAACCCTTATAGTTTCGCCATGTCTGTCTGTCCGTCCGTCCGTCCGTCCGTCCGTCCGCGGATAATCTCAGTAACCGTTAGCACTAGAAAGCTGAAATTTGCTACCAATATGTATATCAATCACGCCAACAAAGTGCAAAAATAAAAAATGGAAAAAAAAGTTTTATTAGGGTACCCCCCCTACATGTAAAGTGGGGGCTGATATTTTTTTTCATTCCAACCCCAACATGTGATATATTTTTGGATAGGTATTTACAAATGAATAAGGGTTTACTAAGATTGTTTTTTGATAATATTAATATTTTCGGAAATAATCGCTCCTAAAGGAAAAAAAAGTGCGTCCCCCCCCTTTAACTTTTGAACCATATGTTTAAAAAATATGAAAAAAATCACAAAAGTAGAACTTTATAAATACTTTCTAGGAAAATTGTTTTGAACTTGATAGGTTCAGTAGTTTTTGAGAAAAATACGGAAAACTACGGAACCCTACACTGAGCGTGGCCCGACACGCTCTTTGCCGGTTTTTTTAACTAATTTTGTTCTTTGAAATTTTTGTTTTTCTTAGGGGAAATAATTGTGTGTTTTTCAATGCACGCGGTTATTCCGACAGTGGATTTAAGAACTTTAGTTAACATTTTCTAACAAACAAATCCACGGAAGTCTTATCTATGAATCTTCAATGCAAAATGGCCGTAAAGTAAAGCATAACAAAAGCCTCGACAAAAGAACAGGCCATAAACAATTTATAAGAACCGCGCGGTCTGTCATTACGCGGCCTTGCGTATTCTTACATTACAGGGAAGAATTTAGAGATTTCCAATTCATATATTAAAAAAAAAAACATATTTTTATAAAGAAAAAACAGTGAAGCCTAATGTGTAAAATTTGAAGGATCTCTAATAAAGTTATAAGACGATATAGAAAACGTGAATGATAAAAGAACACGGCAATAAATCGTTTATAAAAACCGCCTATGACGCCCTGACATTCTTAATGTGACCATTATGACCTGACAAGGGAAGCCTACTGACAGTTTGTCGGATGGCAACAGTCAGTCACTCCACCAGCGTTATTACAAGCTTTTATTCAACTTGCCTTGTTAGTATGTTAGTTTGGGTCAAAACGTAGAAGCTAAATCTGACCCACTTCATGATATCCGATTGAGCTGAAATTCTGCACACATATGTAAATCACGTGACATTGCAATATTATGGTATCATGGAGGTGATCTGATGATGGAGAAGAAAGTTGGTCATAGAAACTCTGTTATGAAACGTCGTATCCCCATCGAGTAAGGGGTTTTTAGAAACGTCTCGAAGAAAAAATGTTTGTGCCAAAAATTATTTTTTTGTAAAAAACTTATTTTCATGTTTAACTGGCAGAACATTAAGTTCACTAATCACACTGATCGTCAGTGGGCACCTCAAGGATAAAATACTAATAGTTTATTACAATTTACTTAAGCACAACACACAATATAATTTGCTTAAACAGGCTAACTTGGATGACCTGCCCAAAAAAGTCTTAGTATTTATTCAATATTACCTTTGTATACATATATAGCCGATATAGGGTATTTCAAATAAAAAAAGATAAGAACAAAAAAACGCTGAATAGGTATGTGAAAGAACGCAAAATCCATCCCTGTTTAAATCGTCGACACAAAAGCCAGTAATCACGCAAATACTCGATAAAATTACAATCAAACGAAATATGTCGCTTTTTATCGATTGTTTTACAAATTCAGACATGCCATCGACAAAAACGTAAACAGTTCACTGGATTACTGGATCCTTCAGATTACTGATAAAGTTCGTTTAATTTAAAATTTAAATTCAACTTCTAATGACCTAGAAATTTGTTTCATATTTTTATTATACTTCGGTTTAGATGATCAGATGGCAGTCGCTTTCATAAAAGTAGTGCCTACGCCAAATCTTGAGATTATTTATAAAAATGGCCCTAAGGAGGAGGATAACTCAAGGAGGATGATGATTTATTAAACAAATATAAATAAAAAAATCATCCATATTTTAATGTTTTAAAATAAAATCCGGTGTTTTTTTTTTGTGAAAACGCAGGACAGCCAATGTAACTTAGGTACCTATATTTTTGTAAATATGTTCATAACAATTTATTTTATAATCTTAGATTAATAATAAATGAATTTTAATACCCAATTCATGTTAGCTATTTGGACAACAAGGAAACATTTTAACAATAAGCGTATGCATTTTTATCGCTATTATTCGACCAAAACCGGTTGGTCACTTTATTGTAGCTCTTTTGTCGCGGCTAATCCTTTATCGCTGACCAAACTATTGTCGCAGCACCATCTGCTGGTCAATGAAGGGTCAGTGCAGTGTTGTCAATGCGATAGCGCAAGGGTTACAATTGATGTCTAAGGACAGCCAGCGTAAAGAGATCTCGAACTCGAAGTTTTTTTATATTCGTTTTCGATACCTACTACATATAGAAAACTGGAGAAAAACATCCAAATATGTTTTTAAATACGAGTGAGAGAAATTGATAATGTACCTAGTGTATTGACTACTGATTTTTATTCTATTGGTAGAATTCAATGCCCTTTAGAAATGGAAACTATATAAAAAACCGTTCCTTTGTCTTTGTCGAATTATTTAAGAGAGCACTTAATGCGATGCTTCAACTTCAGGTGTAATTACTTGATATAGAAACTTAGTGAGTAGAAAAGTCTTAGTGAATTTGAATTAAAAATACTTAATTTGTTCCACCTATTCTTGCAAAAAAAATTTGTACAACTAGGGAACAAATCAAATTATTCTATTGAATATTTTATTTGGATTTTTTTTTCAAGTAGTTGTTTAAAATTGTATACATTAATTTTAACAAAATTTCTGTTATAATGTTCAAAAACTAATTTAACATTTCGACAAACTTGATAAAAATCCAAATTGTCGTTTCAGACCAACTTATACTAGTCACCCAACCTTTCTAAACTCGGCCGTTATTTAGCGAGTGGACAACTGGACACCCCGGCGTGGACAATGGTCTAGAACCGGATCCAAAACCGGATCTAGCCGGCGAGAACCGGTTTCAGGCGCTTCCGGCATATTGCACGTTGGAAGGGTTAAAAAGTACTTTTTATTAATTTCATTGAATAGTTACACGTAAGTTTTGGCTAGTTGAAAACTCGTCATTAAGCGGTGGTTTTTAGAATATTTGACGGCGAAATGAATTTTCTGGATTGTAATCTGATGTTTATTTTTTTACAAATTATTTATTGTTTATCAGAAATTCCTCTCAGCTGCGTAGGTATATCTCTACAATAATTTATGCCAATATCCCGTAAACGAAAATGATGAAAACCAAAATAATGCATAAGTAATACTACTTACAGTACTTACTAAGAAGTTATAAGGGCCGTACACCACTTATTCAGTTATTAAATTTGTCTTTTGAATAATTCCATAAGAGTAATAAGATACTTACTACTTTTTTAGAGAAATTAATTGTAATTTAACAGAAATCAATAAAAACTGGTTGTATTTTACCCTACAGGATCCCAGTCCAAATCATAATTTAAATAAACAAACACAATAACCACGCGATGACTCCTTAATTATTATAATTTGTTACGTGTCTCAAGTACCTTACAAAAACTACAATCCCTTCAACCCTTTCAAGTTTTTACAAGACGCAGTACAATGGCCCTTTCCTGTACAAACCACAAACTGAACAGGTGACAGCCCTATGGAGCCAACCCTAGCGGGAACAATGTGATGACACTAGCTGACCGGCGCGCGCGCAACTTTCTATTCTTTTGAGGGGTTTGAAGGGGTTTTGTAAGTATGGTTCCTTATACTTTTGTACTTTTGGTATGTTAAAATTGACATGATCGACTTCAAAATTAAAATAAGATATTAAAGTTAGTTAGGTATTTGTGCATTTCCCTGAGTGGCAAGCGAATGAAATGATTTTTTGAAATGATTTATTTAATTGTCACAATGTAACTTTCCTTGCAGTATTTGAAAGCTGGAAAAAAAATAGTTAAATAGACTTTAACTTCTATTTTTACAGAGGTTTATTATAGTAAAAAAAATAAGTCAACTTGCAAGCTTGTAATAATCATTTCAGTTTACACCTTAGGTATGGTTATATTAGCCTTTTGCTTTTAGGTGTCTAATTAATTTGAATTACGGAACCCTAACTATAGCAGTACGTGTCCATATGGTGATAATACAACAGCTTTAATCATCTCTTTGTAACATCACGTTTTGCAATGTTAACTACTTATCTATAATAAAAAAAAGTAGCTGATATAAATTGTTATTGCAATTTTTTTTTTGTCGGGCCAACTTTAATCCTTTAAGATTTTTGTTGGTTTTCACCCTTGAAAATATTTAATTGAGTTTAAAACTTGCAAAAAATAATAAACACTAGGTACAATTCTGCGATAATAATAATAATATTTCTTTATTTCGAATCATCAAGTCCATAGGGTTAGTAAATACAACAATCAATACATCTATTGTTAGTAAAAAGAAAAGACACAATAATTAAACAAAACAGATACAAGGACGGAACAAATAAAAACCTAACATATTTACAAGTTTCGCGGCAGCACGGCTACAGGTGAGTGCAGCTGCATATACCGCTTGACTAAGGGCGATAGCTATTAGCAATCTTCTTCTCATCTTAAGATTTTACAATGAATATTTTTTTAAATCACAAGCACATTTTGTCTTGACCAGTTTTTCGATTGTTCGTTTTTTCATGTTCATGTGGTAACATTACCTATGGTTTACGTTTCGATACCTTATGGTGGCCATATGGCCAAGGGTTGGTCACGGTTATCTATCGATTATTGGTGTTATTGGCCATCGGACCGTTTATTTTATGGTTTAAGGTTTTTGTTATGGTGTCTATTTCGTGTATCGTATCCGCGTCCGTTGAATATTAACTGTGAAACTTTTAAGGTTTTTTTTTTAAAGGAATACTTTATTAGACATCAGCGCTTTGGAACAGAATGAAATGTTGGATGTTCCTTTTACAAAAATGTCAAATTGGTTCCAATCGAATTTTTATTTGAATCAATGCACATTTTGTGATATTCTTAAATCGACGTTGTACCTACCCTACTATGTAGGTACACAAACCTAGTAGTCATCGATGGAGTGTCGTGTAAAAAATCTGTAGGTACTTTTCTTTTATTATTCAATAAATTAAAAAAAGTACCTACGTACACGTTATTAACTATGGAGATGTCCCTAATTTTACTTTTTATGTCCCGACGTAAAAACGGCGGAGTGTTATAAGTTTGACGAGTGTCTGTTTATCTGTTTGTCTGTATGTCTGTCTGTGTGTGTGTTTGTCTGCGGAATCGTAGCTCTCTAACGGATTCACCGATGTATTTTGAGTAGTTTTTGGTTGAAAGCTGAGTTAGTCGGGAGTGTTCTTAGCCATGCTTCATGAATATCGGTCCACTAGTTATGTCGGGGGTTTTTTCAAAACTTAAATTTTTCATATTTATACATTAGCGTTAGCAATAAGCGTAAACAAAATGTGTCTTTTTTATTAAAATAAACAGAAATCAGACTAAGGATAGTTACCTGTAATATTATACTATTGTTCCTACATCAACTTAATCTGTTAAAATATTATACTCTATGTATAATGTAAAATAAGGACTACATTTATAAGGAGCTGCGGTCACGCTTCATCCCCTTTCACCTTAAAGGACATTATCCATCAATATCCCCAAATAGTATTGAATTATACAAAGCGTAGTGTCACACTCAACAGGTGGCGACAGGCAGTTGTCCACGGTCGCGTCCTCTACTGTCACACGGTAGATTAGATTATTATGCGCAGAAGCGGCAGAAAATAACGTTGCCACGAGCCAGTTCAAATAAAAATAAAAAAAGGTTTTGAACATTTTTTTATTTTTGACTGTCTGGCAAGAGAAAGAAGAGAAGACCAACGTAGTGACGTATCAGGACCTCAAAAAAGTGGCAGAGAAAAGAACGGAATGGCGATTACTCCACAGACAAGAGTCTGGCTCTTAAATAATATGATGATGATGGCAAGATATATTACACATCTTGTAGTGCAAAACACAAGACTATATTCTCTGCATTTTTATATTTAGCCTTACACTAGTTATTTTAATTCTTTATTACTAGGTATATTAAATTTTTAAGCGGTTTACTTCTGTGACTTGAACTCACATTATTGACGTTATCACCAGATATACCTACCTATTTTCTACATACGCGTATAACACCAAACTTTGCCTTTTCTTATGACATTTGTGCTGTCCAGTTTCCAATATAAAAATTGTTTTTAATAGTTTTTCTGCTGATAATAATAATAGTCTCATCTACCCAATAACCAAATAATCTTTGCTCCAAACTAGGTGTCGATCTGTTATTTATCGAACGCAAGTTATTGAAATTTAAAACATTTCCTTTCTGACCACTTTCCTTCCCAAATTCAATCTATACCCCACCTTACCATCACAAGGTTTAAAATCCAATAACCCATATTTAATGCCATACTAAGGCAAACAATGCTGTGACATATGTCAAGACAGACTTAAGAAATCGAAAGTTGCCACTATTAAAACTCTCACAAATTTTGAACCTTAATTCATTTCAAATAAAATCTAAATTCCATTGTAGATTTTATTGATTCTAACCCTTTTTTTGCGGCGGACGGAAGGAAGCGATTTGTTTGGGATGCTTTAGTTTTTGTCGATATTTATTGATACAGATTCGGAGTTATGACGGCCATGACGTGATAAACATGGTGTTTTGGGTTTTGGGGCTGTTTTTATTGTAACCTATTGTTATTTACCGGTTATACGGGTTAGGCAGAGAGTGGATACTGATGGAAACTAGTTGACGTGGCGAGCAATATATTTAGAGTGACATATTTACAAACACAACGTACAAAACATAAATATTCAAACTGCTGTCACATAAGTAATGGTTTACTTTATGCCAGCATAGTGCACACATATGCAACCTCCAATAGTTTTTTGGAGTGAAAGTGACTATTGTAAGGGTTTTCTAATCGGATGTTATTTTCAATGTGCGTGACCTTGTGACCGTGTGAAAAAACTATATAGAATTGATACAGGTATCTAGATAAAATCGTAGATAGAAAATTATGATTCATAAAACTAAAATTTTATAGGTAAGTAGTTATATCAAACATTCGAATCCGTTTAGCAGGTTAAGTTAGCCTGGCCCAGTGGCCCCGTAGCCGAATGGCATTTCTGCGACGCAAAACGAAATCGAAACGCCACAGAAATGTATATAGTCTGGTTCTGTTGCGCCAACACGCAAGAGCGATAGAGATAGATAGCTACGAAAGAGATATTATCGTGAGCGTTTCGTGAGCGTTTGTGCCATTCGGCTACGCACCCTGAAAAGGTAAGGGACAGAGGTATAAATAGACAATATTATTAATGGAGGGTAGATGCATCTGGTGACCAGAGGGCTGCTCAATATTTCGCTCAGCGGATCAGCATTGCTATCCAGCGGGGCCATGTGACTATAAATATATTATAGTCTTCTGGGTACCGTCAATTTCTTTTTTGTAAGTTTTTAGTATTATGTATTTACTTATGTTTTTTTATGTATTATGTTTTTATTGTGTTTTTACTATGTTGTTGAACGTTTTATGAAATAAAAGGTAATAGAAGGGATTTCATGATATTTTCTGTTATATTTCTCAGCGTACAAGTGATTGTACTTATATACACACCTGCACGGGAAGCATGGTCGCGCGATAGACTGCATCGCACTTACAAATAGGGGACGGCATGGGGTAAAAACGCATTTTATCCACTAGTGGGTAAAGTAACTTGATAGACGATAAAATATCAGGCCGTCCCTATCGCACTATTTGTAAGTGCGATAGGGACGACCTGATATTTTATCGTCTATCGCGCGACCATGCTTCCTTTCACTTGCTGTAAATAACTTTTCCCCTCACTCGTTTTTCAATTCCACACTCGGCGTTAAAACACAACTTTGCCCCCTTGTATAACAAATAACTTTCCATAGACGTTCCAGGGCGTTACTACCTACATTGCAACTAGGTCCCTCCCATACTTCAAACGTAAGTCAATAACCACACATTTGATATAAATAAACGATTGCAATCAACAAATGTGTATGTATCTGTCAAGTGCCGTATAATTTCAAACGTTTGTATAATTTTTCGCAAGACTGCGCAGACGCAGGTCGCAGAATACATAAACCTTTAGCAATTCTTACATTTTACTCTGTTATAATTCTAGCATGAACGGTAGGCTAAAGTGTCGACTAAAAAAAAAATGGTTACCGCAAATTAGCCGGGGCAGAGGGGACCAAAGAAGAGATGGCGGGACTACCTCCACGTATTTTGCAGCGACTGGCAAGAGCGGGCATCAAACCGTGAGGACTGGAGAAAGGAAGGGGAGGCCTTTGCCCAGCAGTGGGACACTATTTAGGCTATAAGTATAATCCATCATAAAAGTTGTCACTATTGCAACTAGCCCCTCCCATTTTTTACAACACATATATGTAAGTATACTTACCTACCTGAATAATTAATCTACATTAGGCAATAAAAACTCACCATTTACATATGTGTGTTCTTTTCCTAAAACCCTATATTATAAAATTTTCATATAATAAATTAAATTAAATTATTTTTATTTCGACCAACTTGCATCATACCATAACAGATTAATTTTACAAACAAAAATAATAAAGTTACAAAAATATCTTAGTAGTGCGAAACTACGCAAATCTTTTTTAACTCCGACTTCCAACTGTAGCTATATAAAAATTGAAATCATTATATAACAAAAGTTATTCCCATCACATCTAGGTCCCTCCCCCATACCTACCAACACATAGGTGGGTACCGACCTAGACAAATAACAGAGCAATTTTTAAATAAAAACTAACTAACCAAGCATGTGTATTATTTTTTCCTCCTTCCTCTAATTTCTCTTGCGATGCGCGCGCGCTGTCATTTTTACGTGCTATGTCATTTGGCTAACCACCATTTTGCGAGTGGTAATTTTTCTGCGCGATGTTCCGATGAGTGCGCTCGAGCGCAGTTTATGACGAAACTGCATGTTGAAATATTTTACAGTTCTCTACGCATTTGCTTCTAATATGCAAGAGGCTATTAAATGAGAATGTATATATTTTAGTCGTCTATTTTTACTTAAACGGGAATAAATCACGTATGTATTTGTATACATTCTGTTTTAGTTCATTGTTAACTAGTATTTACTAAAAATTGCTAAATCAGTGCTACATAGTCGTTGAATGTTTGCAATGCAAACTAAGAAATAGATATATATTTTTACTTCAACGTCAAAGTAATTGAACAAGAATTCAATTTTGTAGTTCAAGTAAATCAAGTAATGTTTGTATTTAAGACTGCAGTTATTTGGGTAGCTGAAAGACATATTTCATAGGCATAATGGCATAAATATAAATAGGTACCTAAGTTCGCCTTCGTCATATACGAATGAAATAATAGATCATTATTACTGATAAACGATATAAAATTACTTACCTCGTTTCGTTAGGAACTACCCCGAATTATATACTAAACGGGAAGATGTAACAAAAAATCGTTCTATGCGTTACAAAAACAGACTTTTACTTCCAGCGACAAAATTAAAGATGTTTTCAACTTTTCCTTTCGTCATGTCAATAAAAATATATAGTAAATTGCCAGACGAAATAAAAGAGGAAACTACTGAAACAGCGTTTTTCCGCAAACTGAAAAATTTATTAATTAGCAAATGTTATTAAACTTTAAATGAATATTTAAATGATGAATTTAGCGATATTTCGATATTATATTTTAGCCATGTACAAATTTATACTTAAGTCTAATTATAAGTGCCTTTCTCTCTATAACTTGCTGCGCCCAACAGGGTACATAATGCGATCTATATATATTTATATCCCACCTGTGTAACCATTATGTGCAATAAATGATTGAGTATTGAGTACCTCATAAAACTTCCTTAACTTTATAAAATATACATAATGACTCGTTACTCAGCAGTTTCATTGTACATCCATCTTAAACCTACATCTCTTATACAGCGTGCTCCATAATACAGGCCGGTACAAAACAGCGTCCGCTGAGCTATGTAAGTGCAATTTAAAATGTAAATTAACACGGCAAAGAAGTGGGGAGGCCACTAACACTCGCGAATTTGCACCAACACTGTCTTGGAACACCCCGTATAATCTACTCATTCTCAAACATCTTATACTTACTTCACTACATGCTACTTTAAACCTTATCTTTAGGTAGATATAAAGTTTAACTTCATTTGAAAATGAATTGGTTCTTACGTCAAAAGCGATGTATTTATTTCGTTGACAAAAGAGCGTAAGGGATAAGCATCTTCATTTTAATTTGAACTTTAAACAGTTAGCAGTAAGGTTTGGTTTTGAGTGGTACGGTGGTGTTGTATATAGGCTGATGTTAAATTTTTATATTTCTTAGTAACACAGGGTGGCTAGCCGAATGGCACAATCGCTCACGAAACGCTCACGAAACGAAGCGCTAGTAGATATCTATCTCTATCGCGCTTGCGCATTGGCGCGACAGAGCCAGCGGCGTATCGCTTTCGTTTGGCGACGGAGAAATGCCATTCGGCTACGGGGCCAGGAATGGATACGGCGGGGATTGTAAAGAGATTACTCGCCTTAATGATTGTTTTTTAATCGGTTGCGAGAAGGGTTTATTTTCTTAACGATAGAACTCTTCGGTTTCCTTAACTCTAATCGATCAATTAATCAATCAAAATATTCTTTATTCAAAGGCTTACAAAAAGCACTTTTAAATGGTCAACAATGTACAATTGCCATTTTATTCTAAATATCAGAGCAATTTATTTGTGCATCATCATCCTCCTTGCTTTATCCCGGCATTTGCCACGGCTCATGGGAGCCTGGGGTCCGCTTTGACAAGTAATCGCAAGATTAGGCAATTTATTGGTGCAATAAACAATATTGTTTTAAAACTAATACTTGTTTTAAATTGTATATAAGATGCAGATGCTAGTCTAAAAACTTCCAGAATAAATTCTAAATATCAATGTCCAAAGTAAGACGCCTCTACTTTGACAGAAGACGCGTTTCGTTCCATTTATGTTCTGTTTACACGACTCATTATGACCTGTTTTCAATTACATTACGATATAAGTGCGTAAAAAATTAAGTCCAAAACGAGTGGCGATAAATAAAACACGACCGAAGGGAGAATTTCAAATCGACACGAGTTACGAATTTTCTTTTCGCACGTGTATCGTACGACGTTTTTCAGTACAGATGACCCTCCGAAGTTTCGACCTTAAAAGAAATGAACCACTTCTCGCACCAGTGCGTAAAAAAAACTCCATCTGTACTGAAATAGTACATTACGATACAAGTGCGTAAAAAAGGAAGTTCGAAACGATTGGCGATAAATTAAAACACGACCGAAGGGAGTGTTTTAAATCGACACGAGTTACGAATTTCCTTTTCGCACGTGTATCGTACGGCGTTTTTCAGTACAGATGACCCTCCGAAGTTTCGACCTGGCATGATGAACTACTTCTCGCACTAGTGCGTAAAAAAAACACCATATGTACTGAAAATTATGTTTAGAATGACTAACGCCGTGTCTTGCGTGGGCGACGGTCGCGCGACCGTCGCCGTCACGTCTCATCACATCGTCTAGTTCCATATCGATAAGGTTTGATTGCGTCGCATCGCCGTCGCGCGACCATCGCGCGACCGTCGCCCACGCAAGACACGGCGTAAGGGCCGGTTACATCAAACTGTCTGTCATTGCTAAAGCGTTCGTTAAATTTTATTGTTTGGGAAGTTCCATAGACGACTGCTGCGTATGATGTGTCGTTGATGCAACTGGCCCTAAAAGTAAACAATTACATAATTATGTAATATCAATGTTTTAAATATGAATCCCTTAATAGTATATTTATAGTTTTATTAAATTAGACTAATATTAAAGCAGCTCGGTAAGTATTCGTAAAATGGAACGTATAATTTTTTAAGCACTAGTTCATAAAATCCAATTTCTCGTACGCTAAACAGTTAAAAAACGAGCACTTTTTGAGTGTGCTTTCTAACTGTACTAAAATATACTACTTACTTATTATTTATTTACCATAACGTTTAGTAGGCTTTAAAATACGTGCATTAATCGTTTTAGTATAACGAGGTAAACGTACTATCGGCTGCAAAAGTGCATGGTGAATTTATCAATGAATTCATTCATAATTTCTCCATTAAATTTTGCAGGTCACTGTACAGTCACCAGCAATAACATATTACTCTTCGAAAGCCACAAAAATATGTGAGACGTACACATATGAACTCGACTGTACCCATGCTACGCATACAACTCCTTTTGATTTGACCTCTCCGTGTATAATTTTAAAAATATTAGACCGCCTTATTAAATGAAACCGTAAGACTTACAAAAAGGGTAAAAATCCCTCCCCCGTTGCCAGGCAACGCGAGACCACTTCTTTTTCTCCCCGGATGGGTAGGGGGGAGGAGAGGGGGGCGAGAAATGGAAAACTCGGGAAAATTGTAGCATTCTTGAGGCGACGCCGCGCTCACACCTTCTTGCGGCAGGGGTCGGCAACAGTGGGTGCGATTTATAAAAACAATATTTTTAAATTAAAGGAATAGTACATTACAAGTGCATAAAAAAGGAAGTTCGTATCGACACGAGTTACGAATTTCCTTTTCGCACGTGTATCGTACGACGTTTTTCAGTACAGATGGCCCTCCGAAGTTTTGACATGACATAAAATGATAAAATGAACCACTTCTAAGCACAAGTGCGTAAAAAAAGCATCATATGTACTTCCTTTTTTTCGCACTAGTATCGTATTTTTTGTTGACTTATGGTACTAGATGAAAATATTATTTATGCTGAAAAGTTTCACCTTGAAAATTATCCTATAGTTTACGTTATTTTATCGAAGAGTTCCCATGGCCATCACCTCCTGTATCTATTTTAACTTAACTTTATATTTCCGATTGGCTTCAGCATCCGATTCTCATATTTTTATTTTTTTTTAATGCAAAGTTATCTTGCAAATTTTTATTGGAAAACCTATAAAAGACGAATTATATTTGCTTGTGATGTTGCATACGTTTACCTCTAAACTTTGAACTTAAAAACTCCTTTTGAGTAAAAAACGTTTACTTTAATAAATTTTTATAAAAATCTCCCAGTGTGGTGACGGGTTGAGAATTTCACCGCCCCCTTTCTTCCCATGGGTCTCCTAAAAGTCGACTGTAGGATATGTGTTCAACCTTTCACTAAAATACAACAATTTCATTTTCTTTTCTCATTTCCTAAGGGCCAGTTGCATCACACATTTGACAGGCATATCATCGTAACGTCTTTGGAACTTCCCATACAATAAAATTTAACAAACGCTTTAACAATGACAGACGGCTTGATGCAACCGGCCCTAAGTCAGTCACTGAAACTTTAGCTTACCCCTTTTGTATAAGCGTCAATTTTGTATGTACCTACGTAGGTATATTATTTGTGTATAGAACTTCCGTCTAAAAATATTAAGAAAAGGTAAGAAAAGGTTGTTTCCCCCTGGGGCGGCGCGGCTCGTAAAAAGGAACGCTGTCGGACCCCCCCTCCCACCCCCACCGCTACGGACACTTTCAGAGGTGCGGACTCGGGCGGGCAACATTTTTTTTTCTATATTGAATTTTTCGTTGAGACTTATAGTTACATAGACTTCGCTTTTACTAAATAGATAAATGCAAGAAGTCAAGTAATAGAATTAAAAATTGTCTTTGAAGCAATATTAGATTCAAGCAAGACAATGAACGTTCTGGTTTAAGGTAAAAATTTAAATAAATTTTACGCCTATTTAGTTAATGTGATAATCATAATTTATATGTAGTTTCATTACAAGCCAAAAACGTATTTAAAAGTTTATTTTTCTAATCTTACAATTATTTACATAACAGAAGTAAATCTTGCAGCATAGTACATAATCATGTTTACACACATCACTAAAACTATGACATATCTGCCAGTTTACGAGTACTACCATAGACAATGAGCGCCCATAGACAATGTTTCTCCGATCGATCGGCGGCGGGTTAAGGCGTTTTACGTCTCTCGTAAAACTGTCGTAAATATCCTCTACGTTACACTCACGTTTTTATTATTTTTATATTGCTGCGTCTTGAGGTTTTAGGTCAATGGACTTATTTATAAGGAAGTGGTAAGATGATGTTGGTGTGTCAATGATTATATAAAAGATTTTATAAGTTTAAGAAAAACTGTATAGAGTGCAACTTGTATTAGGCTAACTAATTGCCCTAATTGGTTTTAATTTAATTTTTTTTTTTTTACAGAAACGGACGAATGCATATAGTTAAATGATTTTTTTATTTCGAAACCTGTAAAGTACACAGTGTTTGTAATAAAAACAATTTTATCCATAATCCATAATTCACGAATCATAGGATTAGAATTCTGATTCCCCTGTTTCAAATCAAGATAAGAATTTAACATCTGCTGGAGAAAGAAATAAATCATGTTTGCTTAAAAATATGAATAACATGTTAATTAAATAATTAAATGACATTTTATGTTTAACTTTTAAGACGAAAAGTTTGCTTGCCGTTGTCTTCTGATGAACTAAGGGCATTTTCAGAAATTGGGACCCCTTCCTTATTTTAATCAAATCACTTTTTTTTTTTTTTTTTGTTCCTTAATTAGCGTAAGTTGTTAACAAAAATTAACTCACTGTCACTATTGTGACGACAATTAAGCATGAAATTTCAATAAATTATTGTTTTTTGTGTTAATTACATAAACTTTAAGCGATAATCTACATTCAGAATACGAAAAAGAAAAATTTTTAGACTGATTTTATTTTAGATTTTTGCTAACAACTTACGCTAATTGGGGGGACCAAAATTCTGAAAAGGCCCCTATAGTATGTTATGTATTAATGATAATTATGTCTTATTATGTTATAAACCCACCTCAGACAGACATATTGTACAGGTCTGTAAATAAATAAATAAATGTTCCGGCCGGGAGTGCGCATTTCCCGGCCGCCGAGTCCGGCCCGCCTCGCCGCGGGTCCCGTTTTACATATTTCTTCGCCGCCTCCATTGTGTATTGAATCAACTGCTATGTACTGTCTTTGTTCCCGTCTTGCTTTAATTACTGCACAAAAATATACCAACTTCACTATAATCTATTCGGTATAATATTCCTAAGAATTCTAGATAGAATCCTCCAGCCAGAGTGCACCAACTTTCGGCCGCTGCACTAAACACATTTGTCACTACGAGTATATATCGTATTGTATACCTTACCACTTACTAAGTAATTTACTTCCTAAAATCACACACACATACAAATCACGTGTCTATTTATTTTACTTCGCCTTGGCTTCGTCAAATGCTTGTAATTTGAGACCTTTCGTACTTTCTTGCCTTAAGTACTTATTACCCTTTTTTGCACTATATCCGTGATTTATCCCATGGGAAGGGAATCAACTGCTATATAGTGTCTTTGTTCCCGTCTTGCTTTAATTACTGCAAATAATTATTAAAAATTCACTATTCATCACTAATTTTACATTAAAGTCTTTCTTTCTGCCTTCCGGCTAGAAAAAGTTAACCGCTGCGTTTGATAAAACATCCTATTCTTTAACCATCTTGTCATTCATGTACTGAAATAAAGAAGCCATAGTTCAATTCAATTCAATTATTTCAAATGTTTATTCGTGATAACTACACAGTCATATGATATATCTAATAAGGCCCTCGACTGTAAGGTGAAGTCGAGGACCTTAGATTCATAGCTTCTAACCTGAGACTATCTAGACACGCGGGAGCGTGTCAAGTCAAGTTCAAGTAACAGAACTGGCGAGCAGCACCGTGTGTAATATTGCACGAATCATTTGGAGCCACTTTTGACCCCCTCATAACTCAAAAACTATTTTACATAAACGTCAACGTAAAACGTCAGAAGGAATGATATTTTATCCTGTTTTAAATAAATTTCAGGACAGACCATTGATCTTGGCTCCCGTTTTTATTTCACTTCTTTTTTCGTTGAAATCAACAACCAAGGCATATACTTAGGTATCATATTATTGAACTTGGCTCTCATTTCACATTTATGTTTTTGATGGGATTCATACTTTCTTGCCCTAAGCATGTAGGTATGATACTTCTCTGTTTGTATAACTCATTTAAAATTTTAACGAAATCCATTTTAATTTTTCAGATCGATTGCTGCGTTCAGCGGGTTCACAGCCACGAAAATTGTCGTCGAGCGATTAGACAGACTGACATGTCATATAGATAACCACGATTGTTTATGTACCCATGAGTTTTACCCCGTATTTCCAAAATAAAGACATTAAGCAGCCTTCGTTGCTCACCAGACCAAGATATGACCTAGCACATTACTTATACACAACATAAACATACATAATGTCTCCCATCCATCTTGCCCGAACAATATACCCCCCCCCCTCTCCCCTTACTCTAACCGTCATAATTTCTTAAAGCTTTTTGCTTCATTTAAGCTGAGGCAAACAAAACATTCTCATTCAATCTTAACCAGTATATCTTGATCCCTATATGTGTATGTAAGATATGAAATGGAAGGTCAAAGTGACGTGGTTAGATATTTGCTGACACATTTGGTTGAAGGAACGTGGCGTCGTTTAGGATTATCTTGCGTTTTTAAGAAATGAAATATAATGAGGTGATTTACGGTACCAGTCTGTTTTGGATATTTTTCCGGATCAGTACGACCTTCAAATCTTCAAGAAAAGAGCGTAACCCCATCTTAAAGGCCGGCAACGCACCTCCAACACTTCTGGTGTTTCGGGTGTCCATGACCGGTAGTGATCGCTTACCATCAGGCGATCTGTATGCTCCTGTTGCCTCCTATCCTATAAAAAAATTGGTAAAATTTTAGGTTCACTAATAGATGTGACCGAAGGTTGGTGATCACTTAAAGTCCGAGCGCCTGAATCAAAAAACATACCTAACGTATTAAATGTAATCTCCTTTTAATAAGTGGTGCACAATAAAGTATATATTATTATTTCTCTTTATTCATTTTAATTCTTAGGCTAGGTTTTATAATATGATTATAAAAGTAAAATACAAAACCACATACAAAACAATACAAAATATATAAACACATTATAAAAAACCTAACCTAGGGTGCCGCCAGCAGCGGGGCAGGGCCCAAGCTGCCGGTGGTTAGGGCCGCAGAGAGAGGAACCGTCGGACTATCCGCGCTGTGTCCAAGATCACCGCCTTCTGCATCTGGCCCTTGATCCAGCCACCTAGCGAGAGTCTCTTAAGATGTTGTTCGAGACTCTTCGCTATGAGACCGTTCGCTGAAACGACTATCGGAACAATGATCGTTGATTCAACATCCCACATGGCGGTTATCTCGTGAGCCAAGTCTAGGTACTTACTGGACTTGTCCTTCTCGGCTTTCACGAGATTCTCATCATGGGGGATGGTGATGTCAACGAGCACTGCCCGGCGTTGCAGTCGATCTATTATCACAATGTCAGGCTTATTGGCTACAATAGTCCTGTCAGTGATAATAGATCGATCCCAATAGAGCGTGGCACGACCATTTTCGAGAACTGGCGCAGGTAAGTACTTGTAGTACGGTACTTCGCGGTCCACAAGGCCGTATTGAAGAGCAAGTTGCTGGTGAATGATCCTGGCTACGAGATTATGTCTGTGCAAGTACTCGCCGTTAGCTAGATGAGAACAACCGGAAATGATACAACCGGAATATATAATGACTCTCCGGGACGGCGGCATGCCCGACAAATGTCGACCGTACCGTCCTTCAGGATATATTTCCGGTAGTTGTTCGTCATCATAACTTCGTCCGCAATTGCACAGGCAAAACCCTCGGTTTCTCCGAAGAGGTCCCCGAATCGTAACCAGTTCACCGATGCGAGCAGATCTACATCGGGTCCCGTGAGGGCCTTGTAGAACCGCCCGTGTAGCTGCTTGCTCTCCCATACCGCCTTGCGGTCCGCAGTACTTAGTACCACAGGTTTGCGCCAGTTCTGTTTCGCCAAGGAGAGCGGCGTGAGGTTTCCGTCCACTGCCACCACATCACGATGCATCCCACACTCGTTGTTAAGGAAGTAATTCCTGAGATTGTACACCTCACGGTTGTGAAGATCTTTGGCGTTTAGGAAGCCTCGACCTCCGCACTTCCGTGGGATGTACAATCTCATAACAGACGAGCGCGGGTGTAACATACGGTGTGTGGTAAGCAGTGAGCGGACCCTCCGATCCAGGGCGTCCAGTTCAGTCTGGGTCCACCTTAGTATGCCAAAGGAGTATGTGAGTAGAGGCATTACCCAGGCGTTAAAGGCGCGCACTTTGTTGCCTCCTGACAAAAGACTGTTAAGGACTTTTGTGAGCCGACTGAAAAAGCGCTCCTTCACCGACCGTCTAATGCCAACATCCTCAATACCCAACGACTGTGACATACCAAGGTACTTATAGGTTTCTGATTCAGAGATAGATCTGAACGACATCGTCTCAGAAAGTTGTAAATTTTCTGAATTTACAACCTCCCCCCGCTGTACATGCATGACCGCACACTTATCGACACCAAACTCCATTCTGATGGCGGCACTGAAAACTTCTGTGGTTTTCAATAGCACCATCAGGTCTTGGGTGTTCGGTGCAAATAGTTTGAGATCGTCCATGTACAGAAGGTGAGAGATGACTTCACCCTCTCTCCGAAGCCGGCAACTTAGCCCAGAATCCTTCAGCAGCGTGCTGAGGGGATTCAGAGCTAGGCAGAACCATAATGGACTCAAACTGTCACCCTGGAATATTCCTCGCTCAATCCTTATGAAGTCCTGCGGGCCAGGGGGGTCATCCCTGCCTCCTGGTTGACGAAGGACTGTGGTCCACTGCCTCATACATGCAGCCAGGAAGGATATTAAAGCTGCATCAAGTTTATACAGCTCCAATACCCTTCTCAGCCATGAATGAGGCACCGAATCATAGGCCTTCTTATAGTCAATCCAAGCGGCCGAGATGGCCCCCCTGTTCCGCCGAACTTGTTGGCAGATGGTCATGTCTATGAGGAGGAGCTCTTTAGTACCACGGGACCCAACCCTACATCCATTTTGAGCGGGAGCCAGAATGTTGTTAGCGACAATATGCGCGTTAATTTTTGTTCTCAAAATGGATGTAAGGAGCTTGTAAAGTGTAGGCAAGCACGTAATGGGTCTGTAGTTTTTTGCTTCCGTGGTACTACCGGACTTATAGAGCAGGAAAGTAACACCAGTTGTTAGGGAAGGTGGGAGAGAACCAAGATCGAGGGTTTGTTGAAATTGCGTTGCCAAACGCGAGTGCGAGCATCGAAACCATTTTAGCCAGAAGTTGTGCAATCCGTCCGGTCCAGGACTTTTCCAGTTCTGGGCCGTACGGGTAGCACAACTTACGTCGTCGGGGCTGATGGTGATAGCCTCCATAGGTTCGATGTTCTCGCACTCGCGTTCGACAACGGTCATCCACTCACCCTCCGTGTGTTCGACGGGCACCGACCAGATGCTACGCCAGAAATTAGACATGGCAGTAGCATCCGGCAGCCGCACGTCAGACACACGAGGGTCGGTTTCCTCCCACCTTCGGTATACTTTCCTTTGGTCGCTTTGAAAAAGACGATTCTGCTGGAATCGGTCCACACGCTTTCTGTAGCGGCGAATACGGCTTGCCCATGCATAGACTTTCTGCTTCAGGAAGTCGATGCGCTCTGTGACATTGGCTAAATAGTCGCGGGGCCTGATGTCCGTCCCCGCGAACGCCTGGTTCACAAAGCGCATTACTCGGGGGCGATTATTACCCCCTCTGAAGCAGATCAGCTTTGCAATGAGAGTCCTAAACGAGTTGATACGACGCTCGATCCGTACTTGCCATGCAGGGACACCTCCGACGGTCCTAGTTGCACGGTCAGCGTCCGGAAACTTGACTCGAGCAACACGGCACGCCGCGATGGCTCCGCAGTACATGATCGAGTGTGTATCATCTAGATCTTTACTAGTCCGTATAAATGGCTCTAGTAAAGCGTTTAAGGCTCCCATTAACGCTAGATTGCGTCTATTCATAGGCAGACGTGGTAATCGTGGCCTAGGATTGTTTGTGGAGCGATACTGCGTAATCGCCTCTTCCAAAGACCTCCTCAGTTGCTCATTAGCAGGCTCACTCACGCTCTGACTCGCGAAGTCCCCGCCGTCGTTACCGGAATCAACCCGCGGTGCCTCCGGTGCTAGGTCGGGTTCGGGCACCGGGTCCGGCGACATGGCGGGCAAATCCCGCCCCGAGGCGGGGTCCGCGCGAGCAGCGAGAGCCTCCTGGCGAAGCCGATCAAGTGTGGCGTCATCCAACCGCTTTGACCGCTGAATGACGCGCACCTGATCCGATAGACGCTGCTCCGATACGGTGGTGGATGGCTCGAGTGCCTGAAACAGAGGCAGCATTCTAGAACGGTACGCGGATAGCCGGGTTCCCCCCTCTGTGGCCCCGTAATAGGCGCGCATGACATTCTCGTTTATTTCTCGAGTCCATGTCATGCGACGCACTACACCACCGGCAGCGGGAGCCGTGGGCGGGGCAGGATGTCCCGCAGGCCCCAAGCGTGCCGGCAGCGGTGGCCGCCCTTGTCGCGCAGGTGGTGGTGGCGGCGGAGGCGGCAGCCCGCTCTCGTCGCTGGATCCGTCGGTGTCGGGCGCCGTGGCGAACTCGTCGCCCGACGAGGATGCGGACGGGGAGCTGGACGAGGCGGGCGAGGATGGTGGGCGTGCGTTTCCTTGTGCCGCTTTGGTGCGTGACCTTGTTAACATTTTCACAATGCACTTATCGCCGTTTGACAGTCCATGTTGATATCCGTGTATTTAGATTGCATTCGTTGCATGTTCGTTAGTATACATGATTTAATATAGCGTAAGAAAATACACAAAAACTGGACCACAAAAACCAAGAACGGCGATAAAAATACTATAAAAATAAATAAAATTGTGAAAATTTATCCAAAGACACGTCCGTCAGTGTCAGCGGTTTTTTTTTTATATTATTATTTGTATGTCTTTCCCATCACGGAACAATGGTGTTCCGGACCTTTGGGAGGCGTGCGCGGGGCCGAAGCCAACGCGTAGAGGCCCTTTCGACACTTTAATGCACAATAATGGGTACACCGAGCGGATGTTGCCCTTGCCCGTATCATGGGACACACGCAGAGGCAACACCCGCCAGGGTGTAAGGACTATTTGAGAGTTAATGGAATCTAAAATGAACTGGTCTATTTTGATGAAAGTGATGGACTAAATACTGGGCTATGGATAAAAAACCGGACGCCTGCCTAATAAAACGGTATCCAATTTTATTTCCGGCAGACGGTGACTCGTCCCCACAAGATGGGCCCCCACAAAAAGCGACATCCAAGATGGCTCAAGGGCAACACCGGTGTGAGAACTCAAGGGTGTCGAGAGGTGTACACCGCTTTCTGCCCAGTGGCTGTTAAGCCACTGTACCAACTCGCGTCTTATGCAAATTTTCACTTCCACCCCTGGGGCATGTAGCCCTAACGACCCCACTCTGGACGGCCAGCCAAGGCAAGCCAGAGGTAGAGAGTCCTGTCCCACCCACCCGCCTTACGGGTAACAGAACTCCCCAGGAGCACTCGGGTACGTGGGGTCGCTGTTCCCCAACAGCTCGCCACAAGCTGCTCTGCGTTGACTGATTGCACTGGTAAAACCAATGGGCGATGGGGTCGTCACATCCCTACGCCATATATTATTATTATTATTAAAAAAAGGTGTTAGTATAGTAATATAAGATATCAAACATTAAATGTCGTTTTTTATTTAAATAAATGAAGATCGCAAATATCCGGTAACACTTACAAAAAGTAAAAAGGTACCGTGTAAAATTAAGCGTGTCTTTATCAATAATATGACTAGGTATCTACCTACAACATACCTAAATCAGCATAGCAGTCAAATGAGCAGAAAAAGCGTGCTAATTAGTGGTAAGCAATCACCGCCGCCTATGGACGGTGTGGAACTGGTCACTCGCTACACGTACGCTCTTTTAGCTTGGTCAAGAAAATATAGTCTGGAATTTAATTTAATATACCTACCTTAAGACGCTGTCAATACCCAATGACCTTGACGCTAGCGTACACTGTCTATTCGCATGGGAGTAAGTGAGAGCGCGATGTCACTAAAACAGGGCGGCTAGGTACGAAGAGTACAGAAAAATATTAAAATAAAATAGAAAGATGCATTATTTGTGCAATATGTTTCGTTAGTGTTTTAGATATGTATATTTTTGTCATTTTAATTAAAGATATAAGAAGATTAGTGAATAATTGAACGACATAGAACCGTTAAATGACGAACTAGAGACCAATATTATTTGCAATTTTTTTCTACCGAGCCGATTTTGATAAATCGTGTATCGAGTACGGCTATGTTCGTTGAAATATAATGAATAATGACATATAATTTACTTGCCTTACTAAAACTAATAGTTTGTCTTAAAAAACTGCGCAAGTAACATCAATTTTGCGCAGTTGAGTGTTGTCAGCCCCTTAATGAAACGTAGACCTTTAAATTTAATATTTTATAACATTTGCAGTACTTATATAGTAAATAGTAAAACATAAACACAGAAAGATGAACCGCGTCCGTTTCCTCTCTAATTTACATGGCGAGTTTTAGTTCTGCCTCAGATATCAGGAAATAGACTGTATGTTAATAGGAATAGAGCAGATGTACCTTTGACAGGTTTGAGTAATATGTAGATAACATTTTATTGCGTATGAACTTAGGTTATAAAAATATAGTAAAAATGTGTTTATTTCTTTTTGATAAATATTTACCACAAGTACATAGTACTTACTCGTTGTATAGACCGTCAACCAAATCTTGTCACTAGAAAAAGGCAGCAAATTTGTAAAATCGCGGGCTAGCAACACTAGTTTTGAAAATCGTTGGAAATTCGCGTGTCATTTGTATCTTATCTGTGGAAATCTCCACCCTACCAAAAAGAGAAATAACTAGCACATATCCGTCCCTTTTTAATACATTATCTAATTCGTAAGGAAGGAGCGAGCCCCTTGAAAAAAATATATGTGGCTGTTCGACGTACATTGCTGGTTTTTGTTCGTTTCATAGGGATACCAAACTTTAGTTTGATGTACATTGCTACTGCCAAAATTTGGTTGACAGGCTATATGTAAGAGTACTATTATGGTGCTCCCACACTGGGCTGTTATAAATGTTATATAACATGGTGAGAGAGGGACAGTTACAGATGTGGCTACAGATCTAGTGCGAAAAGAGTTGCCTTCGTATTGTTAGGGAAACGTACGAACGTGTCATGCTATTTCAGTCAGTGACAGTACAAGATGTACTGACATTGACAGACAAATACGAACGTTTCCAAAGGTAACCCTTTTCACAGCACATCTGTAAATTACTATAAACTCCCTTTCAGTGGGTTTCTAGCATGTGCTTTTCATGTTTAGGTATGCATGGTATATCAACCAATTTATTGTTTTTATATTTTAAATGCTGATGAAATAAAGTCCTAAAAGCACTCACATTTTAACAAGCTAGATTAACTATTCTAAAAGTTATTTTAAGGAAAAACAATTTTGGGAAAATAAGAATTTCTCTGTACGTCTTCGCTCCCAGTGTACCGCGGACCTAACCGGAGCTTGTGCCAACATGACGGTAGAATTAATGTTTTTTGCGAACTATCTCGGTAATGGAACGAATAACCGCCATTTTTGGAGATAGGACTACCCTGCTGGAAATTTGCCTGCTTTTATGAAACATTTGCCTGCTTGCTGTTTTGCCTTTATTGCGTAATCAGTGAAACGTATAGTAATGTTAGATAACTGTGTTTTAATAAAACTTATACTAAATTGGTTTTGGGACTTCCTACTCAGAAGTATCAAACCTACCTACATACAATACACTAGCTTTTGCCCGCGGCTTCGCTCGCGTTAAATTCGAAAATTGCGGAATGCTCCATAAAAACTTCCACCCCCCATTTTAGGGAAGAGTGGTATTAGAAAGAGACAAAAAGTAGCCTATGTCACTCTCCATCCCTTCAACTATGTGCACTTAATAAATCACGTCCAGTTATCACTCTGTTTTGCCGTGAAAGACGGACAAACAAACAGACACACACGCTTTCCCATTTATAATATTAGTATGTATTTTATTAGTATTGTCAAATAAAGAATGTTAATAGTTATTTTAGTGCTCCAAACAATGATAACAAAGAAATAATCAATTCAATGTAAACAACTAAAAACGATATAAGTAGGTACATAAGTAATTTAATTGAGATCCTTAAGTAATAAAATCATATCTGATTGGTTAAGTAATTAAAAAAAACATTATCCATTGCAAAGTTTTTGGCAAATGTATCTCCATATGAACCAATGTTTATTTTTTAATACGTAAATTATCTCCATCTAACTTTTGAATATCCATACGTCTGTGTAAGAATATCCTATAATATTTATATTTATTTAATATTTATACATACATTATAATTATATCCCATCAAGTATCAAAAACAACATCCACATACAGTAACCGCCACAAGCCGCCACGGGCACAGCTTCCAAGCCTCACGTTCCAAATTCAAAAATCCTTCCGCGTCTCGTATTTTTCTTGCGGCCGCCCGACGCAGTACGCACACAAACAAACATTTTTCTCCCAACGCCTGTGTGCAATAAAACTCGTCCATGTGTGCGTACAGATCCTTGTTCAGACGCGGTGTGCCTGTGTGTGTGCCGGTCTCCATTGGGCACAGAGCTATTTCTTTATTGATCCATATTTCTTGTTCTTTAGACTGGCCCCGGCCGGGGGGGGCGGGAGGGGGTGTTTTTCTACAGTTTTAATGAAGGACGAGTTTGGGGGAAGATGGTTATTAATGTTTTTAAGCGGTAATTTTCAACGTTAATGTTTAGGCGTTTTTGCTGATGCGTTTTTAAGCGCGGCCGTTGTTTTGCCATTATTTTTGATTGTGTTCGCGTGAATATACTTTGGTAAAAGCAACTTCATCCGAGAATATGGACATCCTGATTGTTTAAAACAGAGAAAGCTTTTATACGTATAAAAATCAAGACATTAACACTTTATTTTAAAATATTAATTCAGTATTTTATACATAATTTTGATATTACACACGTAGCCTGCTAACGTAACATTTTAAATTCAATGTTTTATTGCTTATTTGATTTTGCACAAACCAAAATTGTAGAAGAAAAAGTTGTTTCAAAGTTTCTCTACAAGTTTTATAGTTTCTAATTAATATTCGGTCCGATTCAAAACTTTAAGATATTGTTGAAATGCGTCAAATATAATATAAGTTCTAAACACGATATTATGAATTGGATGTAAGTCCGTTTTCACATTATCCGATTCTATATCGGATGTAGGAAGGATTTCAATGGAAGAAACCCAAGATGGCGCCTGTAATGTATGGGATCCTACATCCGATATCGGATCGGATAATACTAACGCACTGAAAGTGACGTTTTTATTTAATGAACGGTAATTTTTGACACTGAGAGAATTCCATCCATATCACATTAAGTCCTGAGAAATTATTTGAAGTAGGTATGATAACTTTATCTTAAAGTTCAAATAGCGGCAATAGTTTAGTTGTTAACGAGTTGCCTATAATTACAGATCGTAGGTTCGATTTTACTTGTCAATTATGTTCTGTAAATGTTGGTAAATTTCACTACTTAGGTACTTATAGTTGTTGTTATAAGTTGGATGTGTCTTAATTGATTCTATGTATTTTAAAGTATGGATGATGACATTTGGTGTCGAGAGGAGGAAACTTTTAACTAAGAACAGTAAGTTTAAATACAATTAAGGTGAATTAAGGTAATTTCGGAAACCTCGCTTAGCTATTTCCAAAATGATCCCGGGCTAACGGCGCCAGTGGCTTCCTAACGATCGAACGAACGGAAGATAACGAAAAACGATCTGAAGAACGATAACCTTAAGTAGTGGAACACTGTAGAAGTGAGTATAACGACCTCCGAGTTAAAATGGTAGATTGGTTCAAATCTCTGTAGAGTTTTGTGCATTTAACGCAAAAAATATATATTTTGAATTATAGAGTTACAGATTTTTTTTTCTATACGTTACCTACATTAAAATAAATAATCATATTAATAAACATGCATGCTTAATAGGCTAGGTACCTAATATCACAAACATATCTACATTTTAAGTAAAATAAATAAATCAACATTTATTTTGGATATAAATGCATACCATACTTCCCGTCTTCCCACCTTGCTTCTTATTTCAAACCATAACATTAGATTATATGAACCCCTTTTTAAAACATATTCATCCCTTAAACCTCCAAATGCGCCTTATCAAAGCCACACCATAAAATAAAACTTCTCAAAAAAACATAACGAAAAAAAACACAATCTGTGAAACGCACCCCAATCATTTGGCTCATTACAAAATGTAGGGAAAACATATTCGTTGCCTTTCCCGGGCCATAAATAAAGGGAAAAATTTTATTATCCCCACCCCAAAGGAGGAATATGAAATAAAATGAAAATGTAATGGGGAAAAAATACGCCCGGCAAGACAAAGGGAACGGGGCACGCGCTGTGGAGACGGACTCTTTTACGTGCATACCTAATATACCTATTCAGAATTATTATGACTGTAGGTAGTCACAAATAATTAAGTATTTGGAGGATACCGTGTGGGGAGTATCTCCCCATTATTCTACATTTTGCGATTCAGATGTGCTACGAGTTTTAATCATGGTATGGCCTAAGTTGACGGGCATAGTTACTGGCCACTACAGAGCAAATGACGTTTTCTAACCTAATCGTATACTCAGATTGAAAAAAATCTGAGAAGTCTTATTGCACGAATTGCAAATCGAACATTCTCCACTTTAAAAAGTGATTATTAAGTTTAAGTTCAGTCGGTATATATGGTGATCTTGGTAATGTTGGGTTACAACAATAAGTAAGTTAACTTTGAGAGAGTTAACTTGGCCTGACTCTCATAAAATACCAATATGTTGACTAGAACATACCTTTTAGGTATAAGTTCCCTTTTTATTACTGAATCCATTCTTTATATTGTATTTAGTGTTTATTCTGTGTTTTTGGTAGAACAACTTGCAGTATATTAAGATACTGCATGTATGGGTAAGCCGCTCACGCTTTACCATGTTTTTAGTTATGAATAAACCGTCATTGAAGTAACATCTTGTTTCTATATATCGCCCTATAAGTACATAACATTGGCGCAGTCGGTAGGATAATCTCAATAGGCGAGACGACTAAAAAAACTAATTAGTCCGTCAGTTAGATTATCAAAGAACTTTAGACACGTATTTTTTCTTTTTTCTCGTAAACGAAAAATGACGACGGTACAGTGCGTTAAAGTTTCGCGTGACGTCACGGCTAGGTACAACTTTTACTTAGAAGTGACGTCACAAGCCCCCACTCCGGAACTTTGATGCTCTATATCTTTGCATTTTTTCATTAATTAGAAAAAGCGAAAAATATGTGTTCAGTATTTTTGGACGATCTAACTGACGGACTAAACAGAATGCCATTCTTTTTTATGTAGTCGTCATCTCTATTATTTGCACAACTAAGCTCTTACTTACTTAAATACCTACTTAGGGAAGAGAAATGAAAAGAGTCTGTCTCCATAGTAAGTGATCGGTTCGTGGGCGGGGGAGACGCGCCGCTGGCGAAGACTCGTTTCTATAAATCTGCCTTATCTCAAAAATATACCCTTCTTTATTTATAAAATACTCACCCGACGCGATAAAGGGCTCTTACGTTTTTAAATATGAATTTACGCTCTCGTGAGTACCTACCAGTGAGTTATGATTTTACCTACCTACCCCCTTTCTTCCCGTGGGTGTCGTAGAAGTCGACTATGGGATATGGGTTAAATTGTGGCGTAGGCGAGAGGCTTTCAACCTACGAGTATCTTTCAACCCCTTTTTGCCAAGAGTGGCGCTGAAACTCGAGTAGTTCATGTGCTCTGCCTACCCTTTTATGGGATACAGGCGTAATTATATGTATGTTATGTACTAGGAGCTTCTTCATATAATACATATGTCTCCTTCGTCTTGAACTTGAACTCGTACCTCCTCGGCCCAGCGATAAAGGGACTCTAAGTTTTTAAATATGATTCTACGCTCACGAGGAGTAAATGTTCTCATTTAATACATACTTGTGTACGTAGTAGCATCTATGTATATAATATGTCTACGTTGTCTCAAATATATACATTTACTAGCTTTTGCCCGCGGCTTCGCCCGCTTTAGAAAGAGACAAAAACCTATGTCACTCTCCATCCCTTCAACTATCTCCACTTAAAAAATCACGTCAATTTGTCGTTCCATTTTGCCGTGAACTAACAGACACACACTTTCCCATTTATAATATTGGTTACGGATTTACAACTTTTATTGAGTAACAAAAGTTTCCAAATTCCAAAACAAAACAAATTCTTCCAGGAAGGCCATATCGATAGAATGATAGGAAGAATGGCGTTTCTATTTCCATACGTTATTTAGGCACAGAATTTTTTCTGCTGTATTTCCTACCAGAATTCAGTTATACAGGTATTCATCCATACTAATATCATAAATGGAAAGTGCGTGTGTCTGTTTGTTTGTCCGTCTTTCACGGCAAAACGGAGCGACGAATTGACGTGATATTTTAAATGGAGATAGTTGAAGGGATGGAGAGTGACATAGACTACTTTTTGTCTTTCTAACGCGAACGAAGCCGCGGGCAAAAGCTAGTCTATTATAAACATTAAACAGTCTTAAATAGTAAATAGCAAGCAACTGTGAAATAAATTAATAAGAATATGAAAATATACGAAACAAAACTCCAATTATTTCAACACGAGATATAATTTCATACATCCCGGCGAGCATATCCCTTACGTTTAAAAATAAAAACCGCCGAGACTTGGGCCGCGCAGGTAAAAGAAAGGGCCGAAAAATGCCCCCCCTTCCCCACTGGAGGGAGGATTTTTCTCACTGGCTTGTTCAGTTTTTGCGAATTTCTAAGTGAATTTTGGAGATAGGTAATTTCGGATTAGGGGCTTTCGGGGAATACGGTTTAATGAACTGGGGTGTGTTGGCGTTAAGGAATTATTTTTATGAAATGTGTAATGGTTTTGGTTGCACAGTAGCAGATTTGAGAGAAATCTTTGAGATATATGGATGTAAGTATACTTAATGGTTTATTCCCATAATTTTAACTGCGTGAACATGTTTGTGATTCCCGGTTTCAACTTACGGTGTGTGGTTTTATAATAAGGTTGCCAACGAATACAGTAAGTTTATGTTGAAATTGTTAATAAATAAATTTAAGGTTTTGAAAAATGTCACCTATTTAGTACAAAAACCATACCTAATATAAGATCAAGGAATTCCTATATACGATCCTAACGTAGGTGTTAAAAATAAATAGGTGTAGGTAGAATTACTAAATAGTTCATGCGATAGATGCGCTAGTAGACTTGGACCATGTT
This sequence comes from Leguminivora glycinivorella, assembly GCF_023078275.1. NCBI lineage: Eukaryota > Metazoa > Arthropoda > Insecta > Lepidoptera > Tortricidae > Leguminivora > Leguminivora glycinivorella. Next base: position 16,522,405 of record NC_062991.1, read on the forward strand.
GCATTGGACCTTAAATTTGGGTTGCGTAAAAAATACTTATACTCGTAAAGACAGAGACTCAGCCTTATTAATCGTATTATGGAGTGCCAACAAAATATGTAAAAAATGTTTTTTTTTCTATTTGTTTCAGACTAATTGTAATGTACACTGATATGTCTGTTATCTTACCTACCGACTGCGCCATGTAAATTACCAGGGATCACACAATGAAGCCACATCAGCTGATTATAGACTGACTAGTTGTTGCCCGCGGCATCGCTCGCGTTAAATTCTTCGAAAATTGCTTAATCCTCCATACAAACTTCCACCTCCATTTTAGGGAAGTGGGGGTCAAAAACAGACAAAAAGTAGCCTATGTCGCACTCTCCAATTTTTCAACTTGAAAAATCACGGCAATTCGTCGCCCCGTTTTGCAGACACACACTTTCCCATTTATAATAGTAGTATGTATAAGTGTGGATTTATAATTTTCGCTTGCATGCCTTTACAACCTACCCTACACATGTATCTACCGACATAGTAATATGTGAGAGAAATGTGACAGAAAACAATTATAGATAAGTACTTAATATACTTAAAAGTAGGTATTGTCACAAGGTACAAAACAAAACGCATATTCTTTCCCGACCCATCTTCCGCAGTCTTGCCGCCCCTCGTTTTTCCTTCCCCCATAAAAATAATAATCCTCAGGCGATCAACCCCCCCCCCCCCTTCCTACCCTCGCCGCCCCCTGGGGGAGCGTAATGGCCGTGCCACTCGCAAACCTAAGCAGATTTACATTTTTCTAAAGATGCACGTGTACTTATAAGATAGGTACCTAATAAGAAAAATTCTAAGTAGACTTACTTAATATATTAGCCGGAGGCGATTTGACATGCAATAGTTCGAGAGATCTTGTAACTTATAACTTTACACATAGGGAAATAATCACTGTCTTGTAACGTTGTTAACGTTACTTTGTTAGATATATATATTATCTTTTTTATAATGCTATTATAATTAATTAGTGGTCATTATTTATTATCTAAACTGTTAATCAATGTCTGTCTGTACATTTAAGCCGCTGAAGCAATTTAGAAAGATTACACATGCTTACCTACCGTTTCAGCATCAACATAATAACACAAGTATATTACAAGTCTCCATACAAATGCAACCGGACGACCCATGAACATCCCTAATGGAAAAAAGGATGAAATTCGGAACCTTTTAATATTTTTTTCATTAAAGTTTTTAATATTAATGGAAAAGTATCCGGGTCCCTAATTATTTTCGGAGCTGGGAAGGAAGCTCGCGGGGTTCTGTAGAGTTTGTAGGGTTCCGTAGGAAGGTTATGGGGTTCCGTAGAGATTGTGGGGTTCCATGGGCGGTGATTTAGCGTTAAGGCATTTAGGGGAGTCTTTAAGTGGGCATTTAAAAATATAATAATATGCGTCTGCAATTGATGTGTTCGAATTATATTTCAAAATTAGAGACTGCATTAAATATGATTGTAAATAAATATATTTTATTGTGAATATTATTCAGTTGTGTATTCAAGTAGGAAAATTAACCTAAGTGTGAAAAGTTAACTAGGGTACAGCGGGACAAATCTGGACTGGGGGCCATTGCGACTAATCCATTTTTTCCATTATTACACTATGATCCACTGAACACGCCTACCATTTATAACCGGTGGACACTCTATTTAATAATGAAAACATTGTAAAACATGGAAAAAAATCGACCAGTTATATTTGCCTCCCAGTCGAGATTTGCCCCGCTGTACCTTACATGATTTGTCATGCTTTTTAGAATTGAGGAGTAAAGTTTAAATAAGTACCTATAGTCAAAAAGCATCATTTTTATACTAAATCGGAGGTAAACAAGCATACCAAATATCTTGTCTGCCGCCTGAAACAGTCTTCATAGCCTATAGACGCCTGCAACTCCAGAGGTATGCGCGTCGTCGACCCACATTGACCTCCAGTAACCTATAAGGCCATCGGCTGTATATGTAATACGACACTATAAGCTCTACTTTAATGTGATAGGAGGCAAACGAACAGACAGGTCGCCTGATGATAAGCGATCACTGCCGTTCATGAACATCCGAAGCACCAGAAGGGTTGGCATCCGCTGCGCAATGCCATATGTCATACAAAGATTTGAGTCTATGTTTCGATACTAATATTTACATATGTGTAAACTACGTGTAGTCTATACATATAGTTTGCTTTTCTTCTTAGTACATCACCTTTTTGTTTTCTCTCTGCACCATTTGTATTGAATCTCTGTTTGGCCCTATGGTTGACTGGTAGAGAATGCCTTTTGGCATTAAGTCCGCCATTTGTACATTTTTGTGTATTTTTGTGCAATAAAGTTTAAATAAATAAATAAATATTCCGTCAGATCGGCGGTTTTGATACGAGATTTTTGCCGCGGTCTTAATTTTTTTTTTTCAATTTATTTAGGTAAACATAAACAAACAGTCACTACAAAACAGGCTTATTTAAAGTATATGTAATAATAGTGTTTACAGTATTTCACCACTTACTAAATACAGTACATTAAATCATTCGGAGGGTTTTTCATTGGGGTACTTATTACTAAGGTAGGTATAATACTGGAGCTTAAAGCTCAGTTAGGTAACGAACAGAAATACAATACTAAATTCTTAAAATTTACTTTGAGTTACAATTCATAAATTGAACAAATACTAGGGCTAATGAATCGGATACGAGAACAATTATTATTATGTTTAGAAAGAAAATCGTGAACATTAGGTACTAACTCTTAGAATCGAAGAGAAAAATAACTCGTATTTTTCACGCAACGATTTACTCCTCTTAATGAACAAGTTAATGAGCTGACGGAACCTCCCGAACCCATAAGCCCTTTTTTCGAACAGGTGAGTATTAAAATTAATTTGTTTGCGTCTGTCTGTCCGAGATAGCCGCTTACTTCCGTCTCACGGAGTTTGTTTCGCTTGTTTTTATTTTTTTGCGCCGAATTTTTCAAATATATAAATAAGTTTCAGAGGAATTTCCTGCCGCGGACGCTCCGGCAGTGGAATGAGCTCCCTGCCGAGGTATTCCCGATGAACTACAGTATGGGGTTTTTCAAAAAAGGAGTGTACAAGTTTCTAATGGTCGGCAACGCGCATGTGACACCCCTTGAGTTGCAGGCGTCCATAGGTTACGGTGACCGCTTTCCATCAGGCGGGCCGTATACCTGTTTGCCACCGACGTGGTATTAAACAAAAGTTATCTACTTAACTTTGCTATATTAGTGGAGAGAATATCACTAGACTAGATAGAGAGGCATGGAGTGATTAGTACGTATGGGGGGACACCTATGGATGCTAGGCGACGATATACATATATAGATAGAAACATCCATGACCCAGGAACAAATATCTGTGCTCATCACATAAATAAATGTCCTTACCGGGCAGAATGCAGCTGATTGTCACAAATACACGTAATCTTATGAGCATGACCATGACCAACATTAATGCTAGCGGCGATCGTTGGAACTAATTTGACTCTATAAGATTTAACATAGAAAAGCCCACAAAACGAGGACAGCGCCAGTCGTGCGAACGGAGTGTTAGGATTATAATTATTTGTACTTTGACTCCTTTTAAGAATTTTCTGTAGAAAACGAGAAGTAAGTAAGTAAACGTTGCGATAAGCCTCATTATTATCATTATGTATGGGATTTTGAACAGCGCGCCAAGCGGGATGTTTTGGAACCATAGCTTATCTAAACAAATTCCTTATAAAACGACATGTCGCGCTTATGAATTAAACTACGAGCGTAACTTCCATCGAGTGAAGTTATTAATAGCGAGAATGCTGCGAAAAATATACCTATATTATATATTTGGTTTTATTGATCAAGTGTCGACAGATCGCCTGATAATAAGCTATCACCGCCGGCCGTGGACACCCGAAACACCAGTAGGGTTCGAGACTCGCTTCCGGCCTTTAAGATAGGAGTACGCTCTTTACATCTTACTTAATGCTATATTTAGTGTTTTAATAAAAATATGTATTTGTATCCCTACCAGTGTCACCAAACACAAGAAAATGAGCTATAGAGAGGATAAGTGTAATCCGCCGAACATGTTTTCGGCTGTTGCGTCAAGCTATGAAAATAAGCCAGTTTGCGTGGTGGGATGCTAAGACCTTTGCGTAGTTTGCAAAGTTGTAAGAAGTATACAAAAATATTCATTAGAAGAGTTATTACAATAAACTTTTTAATTTGCTAATTTAAGTTACCTATTTTTTAAGAGTAAAGTTGAAAGTGTCATGTAAGTTGTAAACATAATTTTGTCTGTGTACACAAGGCGTTAATGAAGGGTAACCTTCCAATTGCGCTAAAACGCAGACTTGTCGACATGTGTATCCTGCCTATCCTAACCTATGGCGCCCAAACTTGGTCATTGACAGAAGCCCAAAAGTCCCGACTCAAGATTTGCCAGCGAGCAATGGAGCGCAGCATACTTGGAGTCCGTAGAATCGATCGGACAAGGAACACGGAGCTGCGCTCCAAAACAGGTATCGCAGATGTTGGTGTGAAGGCAGCCAAGCTGAAGTGGGATTGGGCGGGACACGTCTGTCGGATGCATCCGGAGAGATGGGCCAAGGTAGCGACCGAATGGGTGCCACAAATTACCAGAGGCCGAGGTAGACCAAAGATGAGATGGCGGAAAGACCTGGACTCATTTTGTGGCGGCTGGCGAGAGCATGCACAGAGCCGTGACGAGTGGCGGAAAATAGGGGAGGCCTTTGCCCAGGAGTGGGACACACTATAGGCTTTCAAAAAAAAAAAAAACATAATTTATTAGAATTTAACCTAATTTGGAACACTAAATTGTAAATGTCTATTTGACTTGAACTTTCTGTCTACGTCTATTACAATGGTTGAGATTATTAATTTTGGTGTTTAGTAAAATTTTCCTGGCCTTTATACTTACATAATATATAAATGGACAGACGAATGAAAAAGAAACACACATATAAAATTAGACCGTTATTTAGCGTCACAGAATTTAATTACATTCATTAATCTATAATATAGCCAATATCCTAACAAGTGTTTCTTTAAAAACTTGTTACAGAACATAAAACTGAGGCCGACTGATTGGAGCATGACTCCAATGAGAAACAATTTACAGAGTTGCTAGCGCTATCTATTGTCGAGTAGCTGAAGTTCAAAATGAAACGTTGTAATATTTTCTATTATTTCAGATATTAAAAACATGCTGCTTTACCATTTTATTATTTTAAGAATTTTACATTTCCATAACAGTTCCTTTGTAATTTTACTAAATATTTCAGATAAGTTATGATGTTAATATTTGACATCTATCGTCTAGTAGCCAAACTAAAGAATTGAGATGAGACATAATTTTGAGATGAGACATTTGCGAGAATTTCCAGTTGCTTCAATAATTATTTTAAAATATTCAATATACATAATATAATTTGAAGGAAGAAAGTTTTTTCAAAAGTCGCAACATTTATCTTGTAAGGTGTTTTTTGCTACTTAATATTTATTTATACCATAAAACAAGTTTCTTTAAGCTTAATTTGTAGTACTGTCATATACTTATTACTTACTTAAATATCAAATAAATGAAAAAAATATTACCTTACATAAGTACAAGATTCTTGTTAGGTACGTTAAAATCAGTATAATTTCGTAGTTTGTATGTTTTAATGTAGGTAATTGTAATGACTACCACTTAACAATATTATTGTTCTGCGTGTTATTACTATGTTATTTTATATTTTTCTTTAATAAGGAAATATCGTGTTATCTAAAAAAATTTGAAATCAAGATTATTTTATATAAAAGAACATTTTATTAAAGTATTGGCTAACTACCAGTGGCGGCTGGTGAAAATTTCTGCTAGGCAACACTGAGCAAAAAGAAACTTACCTTAACATTAGGTACTTTACCTACTAGTAATCAATTTTAGGCAAGCCGGTGGGAATCGGCTGGATCAGCCACTGCTGCTAACTACCAATAATATTACTATTACTACCTACCTTTTTTCATCCCTGTCCATCAAGCATCGCATGATAGATCAAAAAAATAAAAAACAATGAATACGGTATCGCGACGGCAAACACCGAATATCGAATGTAATCCCTCAATCGCGTGGCGCAGGTTTTTTTACAAAAGCCCCTCTGAAAGGTTTCATTTCCTTTTTTATGTTTTTCTCGGTATTGGGGTTGCGCCGGCAGAGAAATGTGTAGGTATTAAAGCTGTGATGTGAGGTTTTTTATATATCCGTTAATTGTTCTTATGCTAATGCACTGAAATTGAATGTAGCAGTTCTATGATGAAGTTTTTGTTTTATTCACAGTAACTGCTTAACTTCATCCACTTTTAAATGTATAACACTCCAATTGTTCCTACAGTTATTAACACAATCGGTAAAATTAAATCTAACAAGAAGAGATCTACCTAACAATAAAGCCATTCCCATGAGGTTTATTTACAGTTTCCTCCTATAAGAATGTTGAAATGAATTCTTATTATAATAATATACTTTGAACAGAATTGGTCTAAAATAAATAAAAATATTAAATTTTACTTAAATAAAGAAAGTCTATTGTTGGAAGAAAATATTTCTCATCAATAAATTTCACAGCTACAGAACCCGTGGGCCGGCGCGGGCCGCCGCAACCGTTCCAACAGCGTTTTTCCCTTTTTTCCAATTTATCTCTTTTTCCACATTGGATTTTTCGCTTATTTGCTCGCTTCATTGGCTTGTAAGTGAGATGGGTTCTTTTTTGTGTTTTTCCTTTTGTTTTCGCAGTTAAACGCGGGGATATTGGATTTGGGTCAAAGCCGTTTTTGCCGTGTAAATGTTTTTATGAACTCCCCGGCGACGGTAGCGCCTCGAGGGGTGGCGGAAACATCGGGAACTATGGTGTAACGCCATCTGTTGATGGATAGCATAATTAATATAAACCCTCGCTTCATGTTATGCCGCGTGTTATTTCACACAGTGATAATTATATTTTGTGATATCTAGGTAGCCTTACTTATTATTAAGTTACTTACTTTATTTCTTAATAAATCCATATAGAATTTACAATGTATAAATTGAACATTATCGTACATTATTATTTGATATTCCTGATATTCTATTTGTTTTACATACAAAATATCAGAGAAAATTTAACAAAAGATGTATTAATATTATGGGATTTAAGAAAAAGAGAGATACATTTAACCAAGAATAAAACACTTCATGATTATGTTTTCCACTTAGTAACAAGCGCCCTCTTTCGGCGAGTAGATCAATAACGACGAGTTGGACTTTTCTAACTAGAATTTGTCTGTTTGAATACTTTGAATTTCTAATCGGTAGAATTGTTTACAAGAATGTACAAAAAGACAATTTAAACTAAATTAATATCGCCGCATGCCTCAACATTGTTGATGGTGGCATTTTAGAAAATCTTGTGAGAGAAAAATCCCCTTACTTTTAACTGTTACTATGTACATACAAAATTAGTTCTAAAAATGTAATCCACTGTTAGAGGATTATAGTTCTGATATTTAGTAGGTATGTTGGAAGACGTGAAAAGTGGAGCAATAATAATTTGTCTCTCAAATACTCCCAGAATGCGTTGATTACCGGAAAATAAAGAAAACCACGAACGGAACGGAAGTTGTTAATTGAGAGTCACCGAATGCAATACATTTTCAAAAAAGGTTAATTTTTCCGCCTAGCCCAAAAAAGCAGTCATAGACATAGACATAGAAATTTTATTAATAATATTATAAATATTACACGACACGTTCATCAATAGAATTATTTAACAGCAATTAAATTAAGATTAATACAATTTCAGTCTAATTATAATTTCGAATATTTAATTGAAAGATGCATTCATTGATTATATTACATATGAATAGTTCCTTTGCAAGTGGTTTGGAGATACAAACATTATTGCAACAAATTTTCAAAAACATCGACTTTTTTGCACCCCGTTGCAAAACAAAATAATTTCTCAGCAATCCCTGGTTACAGGTGTTTTTTTCTAAAAACCATATATCCGTAAATCAGCAAGATGCAACAAATTCACAACACCTTGATTGCCCACACTGTTGCAAATAACAATTCCTTAAGAAACATGTCCCTGAAAATGTTCTGTAAAACTCTCAATCCACAAATCTTTAAAAACCAAAACCAAAAATTTAGTAATTGGCTTTGTGTAATCTAATTAAGTTAACCTTGCTCTATTTGATAGCTTTTGGTTGTCGGAATAATAATAAATTAAATTAAATTTAAATTTCCAGACCCCGTGGTAAAGGAAACAATTTCCCCAATAAACGAGTCCCTTAGAAGTATTTTCTATCACAAAATTCACAACCATGTATTCATAAATCAAGTCGTAAATAACGTCTAAATACCCAGCCAGTGGCAAGAAAAACTATTTCTCTAATAAATCCTTCCCTTGGAAGCGTTTAATATCTCGTTTGTGTTCAGTGAATAACGTAACGCATACCATAAATTATGCGGATGCAACAAATTTCCCAAAAAAAAACCTTTAATTTTCCTTAACTCCCTTGGAAGTATTTTGTATCACAACCATGTATCCATAAATTAGCAGCTACAAATTCCCTAAAACCCCCAATTTTCCCGCTCGCGGCAAAAAAACAATTTCCCTAATAAAGGGTTCCCTTGGAAGTGTTTTGCTCAGCGCCAGTAATGTGCGGGATGGATTTTTAAGTGAGCCGGTGATTTATTATAAGAACTGACCGATGCCCGGGTGGTGTGGCGGCGGCTTTATTTTCAAATGTTACAATTTAGTTTTAACATCGAGTTTATTATACGGTTTTTTGGCATTGCGAAAAGTCGAGTTGTCATTCAAGAATGTTCTAAAATTATAATCTTTTCTGTAATGAATATTTATTACCTAGATCGGCAATAAGGAACTACGTTTGTATCGTTTCGTTTTAACCTCATTCAATGCATTTCATTATTCTTAATTTTATTTAAGTACCTATATACTAATATATGCATTTTTGAAATTTTAGGTCGCCCATTTATTTTTGCCATGTAGCATAGGAAATAATTATTTGTCATGTGAAAAAGTTTACATATCTTATTTTTAACTAGTTTACCAAACAGAAGTAGCTAAAATATCATTTATATTTGAATAGGTGCTACGCGGGCTCTACGCGCGCTCTACGCCGCCTGCGCATCAAGCTGCATCACGCGTGCTACGCCGGAGGCGCGTAGCAGGCTGTATTTTCGTAGCGTTATATTTCAACTTAACTATTCATTCGATATTTCTGACCATAAGTGCGTTTTCACATTATCCGATCCGATATCGGATGTAGGACCGACGTATTCTAAAGTTATGAAGCCGCTAAAGTTGTTGTCCCTTTCCGACGTATAGGTGTGATAGAAAGGAACAATCGAACTTTATCGGCTTGATAACTTTAGAGTAGGTTTATGAATAAGGTTGTCACTTATAAATAAAAGTAGAACAATAGACATTTTTTACAAGAGCTTAATCTGCGTAATATACATAGTGATCCTTGGGAATGCATGATTGCAATAACTATTTATAATCGCTAAATAAATTCAAGTACTTATAAATATTATTAAGGTAATATTTAACCTATGTGTATCGACCTCTAACTTAATTTTTCATATTGTTTACATCAGTTCACTGTTTCCTGTGTGGCTTGCACACTTTCACTGAAAGTTTAAATAACACAGCTTTTTTTAGTAATATAATGTGTATAATATATCGGTTCAGAGGGTGGATCCATCACGTTACCTGTCCGGTAAGTGAATGGAACCACTACGGGTACGCGACCCCGGACTGCTCTAGCTGCTAGTGTCACACATCCCTCTGTCTCCGTGACCCTAGTATCCCAAACCCTTGCCCTTAATATCCTTTCCTTTTCCTTACCTTAATTATCTTTCTATACTTCTAAGCTAAGAATTCCCAAGGAGGGTTGATGTCTGGCAGGCGGCCGATCGTAAAAAGACATGCCAAATCCTACACAACATGAATATGAGTGCAACGGATGGAATATGTGACAATGCTAGGGCGTACCCCGCAGGCGACGCGCAGGCGCAGCACCCGGCGGCTGTGGGAAGTGGACGAGGGTTGCTGCACCGGGGACGGGGGCAGCGTAAGAAGCTAGTCCGGGAAGTAAGACTGAGGATTGCAAGCTGGAATGTAGGTACGATGACTGGGAGAGGAAGAGAGTTAGCGGATGTTTTGGAAAGAAGACGAATAAATGTAGCATGTCTGCAGGAGACGAAGTGGAAGGGACAGAAAGCGAGAGAAATTGGGGCGGGTTACAAGTTTTATTATTGTGGAAGTGACGGGAAAAGAAATGGGGTGGGTGTAGTTCTGGATAGAGAACTTAAAAACAAGGTGATGGATGTAAACAGAGTGAATGATAGAATGATTGCCGTGAAATTGTTGCTTGAAAACGTGATTGTAAATGTAATAAGTGTGTATGCACCGCAGACTGGATGTAATAATAATTTGAAAGAGAAGTTCTGGAATGATTTAGATATGTTAATTATGGGAATACCAGAATGTGAGGAGATATACATGGGTGGGGATTTTAATGGACACGTGGGAAGGATGAATGACGGATATGAAAGAGTGCATGGGGGGCGTGGTTATGGAGACAGGAATCAGGAGGGTGAAGCTCTACTGGAAGCAGCCTTAGCCTTTGACTTGGCTATAGTTAACACATACTATCAAAAGAAAGAACAACATCTTATCACATACCGTAGTGGCCAACACTCTACCCAAATTGATTACTTTCTTTTGAGAAGGAGTAAAATACTTTCGGCTAAGGACTGCAAAGTTGTACCGAGTGAGAGCTTAGTTTCCCAGCATAGGTTACTGATCCTGGAGTTAAAGCTTAAAGTATTGCGTAGGCAAAATAACCTAAAGCCCCCACCTAAAACGAAGTGGTATAAATTGAATGACAGGAAGTTGGCTGAAGAATTTAAGAATAGAATGGTCGATAAGATGATAAAAATGAATGATATGGCGGAGATGAATGAATGCTGGAATGAAATGGCTGTAAGTTTAAGAAGTGTGGCGAAGGACGTACTTGGTGAAACGAGGGGGAAAGGAAAGATTGATAGAGATACGTGGTGGTGGAATGGTGATGTGCAAATGACTCTGAAAGAAAAGAAGAATGCTTTTAAAGAATGGAAAAGTGTGGAAGTGGGTAATGATAGAGAAAAGGAAAACAAGAGGTCAGCTTATTTAATAAGTAAAAAGAAGGCCAAGAAAGCAGTCGCAATAGCAAGGGCCAAGGTCCAAGATAAGCTTTACAACCATTTGGAAAGCCCACAAGGCCAAAAAGACCTTTATAGAATAGCAAGAGAGCGGGAGCGGAATGCAAGAGATATCAATCACATGAAATGTATGAAAGATGAAGCAGGAAAGATTTTGACAGATGACAAGAGCATAAGAGAACGCTGGAAGAACTATTTCAATAAACTTATGAATGAAGAGAATGACTGGACAGGTGTGCTAGAAAACGCTAGAAGTAACATCGGTATGGTGAAAGAGATTACTGTAGAAGAAGTAAGAATGGCAGTGCAAGGTATGAAGAATGGAAAAGCGGTTGGGCCAGACGATATACCTGTGGAAGTATGGATGATTCTGAAAGCGGATGGTTGGAAGTGGCTGACTTTATTCTTCAATAAGTTGTTGCAAGAAGAGGCGATCCCTGATGAATGGTGTAACAGTGCTTTGGTGCCCATTTTTAAGAATAAGGGTGATGTACAGGATTGCAACAACTACCGGGGAATAAAGCTCATGTCACATAGTATGAAGATATGGGAAAGAGTGGTAGCGAGACGAATAAGAGAAGAGAGTGAAATAACACAGAACCAATTTGGGTTTATGCCGGGCCGGGGAACCACGGACGCCATATTTTCCCTTCACCAACTATGCGAAAAATACAGAAAAGCAAAAAAGAACTTGCACATGGTGTTCGTGGATCTGGAAAAGGCATACGATAGAGTTCCTCGTAAGGTTCTGTGGTGGTGTATGAGAGAGAAGGGAGTGCCAGAGAAGTATGTGCGGCTTGTTCAGGCGATGTATGATAGAGCTAGTACTCACGTCAGGTCTGAAGCTGGAGTCACCGACAAGTTCAATGTGGCGGTAGGTCTTTTTTTTTTTTTTTTTTTTTTTTTTTTTTTTTTTTTTTTTTTTTTTTTTTTTTTTTTTTTTAGCTTAGTTGGTTTACCGATACCTCAGGAGTCCCCGCACTAGGCTAGGCCTGTATCGCGGGAGACCAGATGCTTAAGTTGAATGTCATGCAATGACGATGAAGGAAAGAAAATATATATTACGGATAGATACAGTAAATTACAGAAAGTTACAATTATGTTAGTTGGTATACATTCAATTTACATAATTTACCTATTAGACTATATGTGTAGTAAGTAACCAGGTAGGCTTGACATTTTAGCAATTTTCTTCCAATTTAGTTAGTTATATTTATTACATGTGTGATAATATTAAACAATTTTCAAGAGTAATGTCTCAGTCTCGTTATAGTCGAGTGATAACAACCAGTTATAGAGTAATCTTTTAGCTACATGCACAGTACAACCAATCAAATCGCTCTGGAATTTTACGGCCGTGTTGTATATAAGAGAGCTGAGGACGTCACCAAAACGACGCCCAAAAGCAGTGTTAACCCACGGGATTGGCAACTTGAAGACGCGTTTTTCCAGTAATTTAGGATAGATTTCGGTCTTAGCGGCGCTTTTGTGGATTGACATACAGATTTTATGGATGTACAACTGGCGAACTGTAAGTACCTTAGCTTCCCGATAGAGATTGACTGTCGGGTATCTGAAGGGCTTTCTAAGCATTACCTTTAGGACTGAGCGCTGTGCTCTTTCAGCCAATAGGATTACTGTCTTTGAAGCGCTACCCCATACCGCTATAGCATATGTGATTAGAGATTGACATAGCGCAATATATATACTTTTCAGGAGACTCGGGTCTGCGGAATTTCGAAGTTTCTTGAAGATATAAATTGTTTTCCTAATTCTACTGGAGAGACATTTAATGTGGGATTTGAAGTTTAAGTTTTCGTCAATAAGTAGGCCGAGGTACTTGATAGTGTCAGCACGGCATATTACGTCACAAGAACATGATAAGTTATCAACATTTCTGCAATTATGAATTTTAATGTATTGTAAAGAATTTTTGGGACTTGAGGCGGCAGATTTGTGAAAACACAGGAACTTAGTCTTTTTACTGTTTAAGGTCAGAAGGTTATCCCGAAGCCAACAGGCAGCTTTACTCATTCCTTTTTCTGCTGCAGCAAGTACATTCTCCCAAGTGTTGCCTTTAAATAGAATCACAGTGTCGTCGGCATAGCAGATTATCTCGGCTTGGGGGAGGGCAATGTTGTGTATATCGTTGATGTAGATTAAGAATAGCGTCGGGCCAAGCACGCTTCCCTGCGGTACTCCGAAATCCACGTTCTCCAGATCGCTCCTGCGGCAGTCCACTCTAACCAATTGCCTCCTGTCAGATAAATAACTTTGGAACCAAGCCAGTGCAACGCCCCGGATTCCCATTTTTTCAAGCTTCTGCAGAAGTATAGGTCTAGACACAGTGTCAAAGGCCTTGGCCAGGTCCAAGAAGACGCCGATGCAATTTACATTATTGTCCAAGTTGGTAGATATTAAATTGACCAAGAGCGAGATGGCGTCCTCAGTGGACCTGTGTGCCCTGAAGCCATACTGTCTATCCGATAGGACGCTGTTCCTATCAAGGAATTTGACGAGTCTGCTATTGACTAGCTTCTCCAATATCTTAGAGAGTACACTGAGAAGGGATATAGGTCTGTAATTACTAGGTTCATTTTTAGGTCCATCTTTATATATGGGGGTGATCGAGGCTATCTTCCACTGCTCTGGAAAGTGGCCTTTACTCAAGCTTAGGTTATATATATATGAGTAAGTGGATGAACTATTAAATGACCTACACACCTGACTAGGTCTCCGCTGATGCCATCTAGACCGGGTGCACTTTTTGTCTTTAGCTGCGAGATGATGTTTTTGATTTCATTGGCATTGGTTGGGCGCATGAAGAAGGATTCGGAGGGGCGTTCCCTGATGTTTACTTTGGCCACTAAGGACTCTTCTGACTGACCAATTTCAGCAAAGATTTTCTCTGCGAGCTTTTTGCCCGCTGACGAAAAAACATTATTACACCTATTCATGGATTGCTCGGGGTCACTAAGATCAATTAAATCAGAGTGTTGAGTCGGTTTTTTTACTATATTGCATATATTTCTTATCGAGCTCCATAATTTCTTGGGATCTTTGGTGTTGGTCATGAGAAGATTTTGTTCATATTCATGCTTTAACTTTCTTAACAGGTTATTAAAGTAATTTTTGTACCGGGTGTATGTTACTTTTGCTATTTCGTCAGTAGGGTTTTGTCTTGCCTTTAAGTGTAGTCTGTCTCTATGTCGAGCACATCTAACTAGCCCTGGCGTCATCCATGGTTTCAAAGTGAACTTCTTTCTGCTGTACCTTACCTCCCGCGTGTTGTTTTTAACTACAGAATTGAATGTTGACATAAATAGTTCAAGAGCCAGGTCCGTGTCGTCTGCCTCAATGACAGGTCCCCAGTTGACCGCAGATAGTTCAGCAGTGACACCACCGAAATCAATAACTGATCGCCACCTATTCTTTGCTACAGGCCTGGGATTAGTAGAAGTGATTCCAACAGCCACCATCCTGTGATCCGTTAAATCCGAGTCGCAGACTAGTCCTACTGCTTTAAGTCTAGACTTTATAAAAATGTGGTCTAAGCAAGCGTGTTCTCTAGTGGGTTTAGTAATAGCTGAGGCAAAGCCATGCTCGTTCATGAGACACAAGTATTCTGCCACATTAGCACTGTGCACATTGTCTGACAGTATATCAATATTGATATCTCCCGCTAAAATAATTTGAGTCGAATCACTAAGTCCATTTATTAAGTCATCCAAAGCTTCTAAAAAGATGCCAGCATTCCTAAAGGAAGGTGACCTGTATAAGCCCAATACAGTCATATGATTAGGTATGTCAATTTGAAGGCAGCATGCTTCATTGAACAGAGGTTCGCTCACTGAGGCATTCCAAGATGTTTTCACATAGACTACAACCCCGCCATTTTGGTTGATATTACGCTGAGAACAGTAAGACTCATACCCCGGGATAGGCTGGATTAATGATGTTGACTGCAACCTACACTCGGTTAAAATTATTATGTCAAACATTGTCTGAAATCTGTGTAGAGATATTAGAAATGGTTCAAGATTTTTGTTTATACTGCGGATGTTGAAAGTAATTATTTTAAAGTTTAGAGAATTAAGTATACTTGTGCAGTCCTCGGGGCAGCCTAGCTCGTGGCAAGGAATATTAAGAACCGAGTCAAGATCATCTGCGAAGTCGAGAACTGACATTAAATAGTGTGAATTATTATTATGCATAAGTAATAGCAGAGGTGAGGATAGTAACACAAGTTTATTTGGCATCCGCATGTGTAGATAGGTGTTTGTAGTTTTATTTTATCTACTTGACCAGGTATGGCTGAGAGCTGAGAGAGGTGTTTTTGCATGTAGAAAATAAGAGTGTGGCACAGATTTTGAATGAGTAATTGGTTTTGGTTTTGTTTAGTTGTACTGTTACATGTAACATACTTCACTGTATACTTTATATACATACATATTTGAAAGTGAGACAGTAATAGGTTATCCTTAAAACTAGTATTTTTTAAAATTATAAGGGTTTTGTAGCATACATAAATCCTATTTGTGCAACAGAAGTGAGACTTATGAATAACTAAACTAAACATAATGCGAGTCTGGGAACTACTACAAGTGAGATCAGGGCTACTGCAACCCGCCAGTGAATAGTACTTTACGTAAAAGACTGTTCTTCTGTGGTCGGGCCCGGGGCAGGTCCTGCTGTGTCCCTGCTCTCACCTGCAGGGCGGGCCCCTTCACTATTTTTAACAAGCTTGTCAAGCATTGCCTCACTGGTAATTTGGATAACTGAGCTGGTGTCAGAACGGCGCAGAAATATAGACCCATTAGATGTCCATGCATACTTATAATTCAGTTGTTTTTTTATTGAGCGTGTTTTACTATATAGAATTCTGTTTTCTTTAGTTAAGTGTTCATTGATATATACTGGACGGCTATTTCCTTGGATGCCTAGATTTGCTGTGTTCAACTCGCGGCGTACTCTTGCAGCACGTAGTAAAGCGTCCCGAGGTGCTCGACGAGTAAGTGTAAGCACCACTGGTCGGGGCCGCTCAAGGCCAGCAGCAGCATTCTCACCCTTCTTACCCACACGCCTCACATCGTCGACGTCATGCGGGTCCAGCTGTACACCTAACTTGGCGCACACAACGCTAATCACTTGCTGAAGGTTTTCACCCCGTGTCTCGGTAACTCCGGTTATCTCAATATCCTTCAGGTATTTCTTCTGCTCCGCCATTGCAAGCTCCTTTCGCAGGTAGGTCACCTCCGCCCGCAAGTTTTGTACCTCAGATTTGTAGGAGTCGAGTTCATTTAATTTAGTTTTCATCTCTGCTATGTCCTGTCGAAAGTCCGACATGTCCGCTGTTGTATTGTTCAATGCCATTGTAAACTCGGACATTTCTTTCTTCATAGCCTTAAAAACCTGCTGCAGGTCTTGCATATTGAGTGTCAGAGACGCTGATTCTTCATTTGTGAGGGCCAGTCCCGCTGGGCCCGGCGCCGAGTTTAGACTGTCTGTTTCAGCCTCTGAGCGTTCGTCGTCAAGCTGCTCCTGCTGGAAGTGATTCTGTGATGCAGAACGGATGGGGGTGTCGTCGTTGCGGACCTGTTTGCTAGCAATTTTGCAACTCGGGCAAACATGTTTGAGTGCGCCCCCGCGTACGGCTTTTATTTCCTCGCGGGTCAGTTTTAGACAGGTCGAGTGGTACTTTTTAGGGCACTTCGAGCAAGAAATGGTTTCCCCGTCCCCTTTTCGTCCCAGTGGGTGATCGCATGCAAAGCACGGCATTTTGTATTGCTGTGAGATCGCTCAGATCCAGTAGTTTGCTGTGTCTACACCAGGGGTCGGCTTTAAGTCCTTATTTGTTCCTCCTGGTTATGGATGCTCTGACATCGGACATACAGGAGGAAGCACCCTGGTGTATGCTGTTCGCCGATGACATTGTTCTTGTTGGGGAAAATGCACTTGAGGTCCAGAGCAGACTGGGAAAATGGCAAGAAAGACTGGAAAGTGTGGGACTGAAAATCAGTAGAACCAAAACTGAACATATGTTCTGCGATTTCGGTGGTCTATCCAGTTTTTCCCCTATTGCCTTAGATGGTATATACCTACCAGTCTGCTCCGACTTCCGGTACCTTGGGTCATTATTCCAAAATGACGGAAGCATCGACCGTGACGTGAAAAATAGAATAAATGCGGGATGGATGAAATGGCGACAGGTCTCAGGGACAACATGCGATCGACGGATGCCCCTTAAACTTAAGGGGAAAATCTACAAGACGATTGTGAGGCCTGTTGTATTGTATGGATCTGAATGCTGGGCGACAAAGGTGGAGGATGAAAGGAGAGTGCACGTAGCGGAAATGAGAATGTTGAGATGGATGTGTGGAGTGACCAGAATGGATCGGATCAGGAATGAGTATATTAGGGGAAGTTTGAAAGTTGCGCCTATAACGGAAAAGATGAGGAGTGGCAGGTTGGCGTGGTTCGGTCATGTAATGAGGAGGGATGAATGTCATATAGGCAAAAGAATGTTGGAGATGAAGGTTGATGGATGGAGAGGGAGGGGTAAACCCAAACAACGCTGGATGGATTGTGTGAAAGAGGATATGAGGAAGAAAGATGTGAGTGTTGAGATGACGAAAGATAGAGGAGAATGGAAGAGGAAGACGTGTTGTACCGACCCCACATAACGTGGGATAAGGGTAGGAGGAAGAAGAAGAAGATAATGTGTATAATACATTTCAATCAACGGATAACTGTTATTGGCCTAAGACTATGTAGAAATACTTATGTAAGTTGAATATTTACGGCTGATGTCTTAAATACCAAAAAATAAAATAAAATAATAAATAAGGGGGACAATCTCTCTCCATACTTGCCTACACCACGTTCGTTTTTTTCCGACCACCGGACATGCCCGGGGCTGATTCCAGCTTGTAAATCTGTTAATCAGTGGTCACCGTGCACCGGCCGGTTAACTCTGCTGCGGCGTGCCACCGGCCCGGTTGATTGTTTTTTACCATTTTTCCGTGTGTAAAGAATAAAACATTTGTACCGTTTGCGGTGGATAGTTTATTGTTTTGTAGATTGGTTTTGTTTCTGTGGTTTTTTGGATTGTTCGGTGATTTTTAATAGTGCTCGGAGCTTTAATAAATATGAATGGCACTTAAAGCCTGATAAGAAATATAATTATGACTATTGTCAGGAGGGCGCTGTTCTTCGGATTTAAGGGGAGTGACAGTTCAGTATAGTATAAAGAAAACAGTTGTAATGAAATTCCGCAACATGGCGCGTAGTCATATATTTCTAGTCAGACTTTACATGCGAATAGTGGCGCCACCTTCTGTGTAAACCGTTTTACATGTGGCAACTATTTTGACAGATTTTGACACTTTTCTATGAGAACAGAAAAGTCATAGAAAAGTATTGTCGTGATACAAAAAGTTAGGAATTTCTAAATGATTACTTACATATCCATTAAATAAAAGCAAAGGTGCTGCTCTCTCTGTTTTAGATCTGTATGTTCCTTGTCTGGTCTGTTTTGGTCTTGTTATATGTAGTTTTAAGTTTAGTTTTAGTTTTAAGTTTAGTTTTAATTAAGGGTGCCCTGAAAATCAGTGCCGTGTCTCTTAGACCCGGTCTACGCTGAGAGGTATCCTATTTGGTACACCGGTTCACTTGTTTTATTTTGTAGGTACCTATGTTTTTTTTATACCAAATAAATATTTTTTCTTTCTTTTCTACCTGGTTCAGTAGTAATAGTGTTTACTCAGCATGCAAAAAAAGTACAAGATAATTAAAAATAACCTAATGGCTTTTGTAAAATGTTAGATATGCTCTGAACAAAATTACTTACTGCCGTTTTCATTAAATAACGTTTGGTTTCATTTCTCTCAAAATTAAAAGTATTTACTGTCCATGTTTTTCTCAAATATATTATATTAAATTCCCTTATTTACAAAGACATAAAGATCACTTCTAATTAACATTAACAAAACATCCCACGCATAATCTACTGATAATGTTGTTAAACACTTGAACCGTCCCATTGTCAAAACTCCTAACGTCTCAATTCGAAAATTTAAATTAGAGAGTACATAAAGCCCCCTCCCCTCCCCCAGAAGGGTAGTACACCTGCCCAAAGAAAATTCCAAGATGTTTCATTTGCTCAGAGATTTAATTAAAATTCTACCCCTTGGGGCGGCGAAGTTTTTAGGGGGGAGGCAAACATTGTATTAACATATTATTTAAATTTCGGGATCTTGGAGCGTGTATGTGTGTGTGTGTGTGTGTTCGTGGTTGATTGGTGCCGATGTGTTTGAGATAAGATGGCGGCAGGGGTTTTTGACGAAGGATTATAATTATTACACAATAATTTTTGTGTCAATATTTTTAAATTTTTTTTTTGGCCGTCATATCATTTTTTATAATGAACTTATTACAGGTAAAACGCTGGTTTCACACTAGCGTATTTTGAGCGTCAAAGTCGAACCGGTGCGCGATTTTTTTCACCTAGTCAAACAAAAATTGCCCATCAAAATCCTGGCAGCGATTACGGTCTTATTCCAAATGTCTTGCGTAGAATTATTAAATGAATATGGGACTTAATTGCGTATACTTACGTTTATATTTGAATTGACGTTTCGGACGTGACACTACGTCCGTGGTCACTAAATCCTCTCCCTGTCTGTCTGAAGTGTTACGTGATTAAAACCCATTTTAAAATATTTTTATAATATCAGTGAAAATCGTCGTACGTGAACGTCTTACTTTAAATCGCTGTTTTTAGTCATTTTTTTATTAATTTCAGTGCGTGATTTAATGTTTATAGTTCTAAGCAAGAACAATTTAATACGGGACTGACAAAACCCATACAAAAAAGCGTACCCTTGAAATGTATGGGCTTTTTAGGCTTAAAACTAGATGGCGCTGTTTCGCAGCCTGGAAGTGGCCAAAGTCATATTTTCCCAAATAATTTTGCGTGTTTTTATTTATAAGAACAAATGACATATTTCTTTTTTTAATATCATGATACGAATATCACGTCAATACACACTTTGAAAAAAAATTATAGATACTTAAGCATCATCAGTGTAGCATGATAATAGGTGGCATTAATAAATCGAGGTACGATTTTTAGTATAAATATTGTAAATCCTATATATACGTATGTATATAGTCCTTGGTTCTAAGCGATTTTGAACACACACTTTTCAGTTGGCTTACATGCATTACGTTGTCTACGAACGTATTTTTAGATTACATTTTCTAGCTGATTCGATGGCACCTATGTTCACGTAAGCACCTAAAGGTTGCGGTTTGGAAGCCGTCATTAGATTAAGAGGTATTTTTAACATCTTCGTGTACGCCACTTATCCCGGTCCTGGGCTAATCTGGGTGAAATTTTTAACATACGATCAAAAAAATATAATACATTATGGTAAGCTCAAGAAGGCTTGTGTTGTGAGTACCTACTCAGACAACGATATATGCGTATGATTTGCAATTATGAAAATGGGTTCCTAAATTCTCTCATACTACAAAAAGCAGTATTTTTTGTCATTACTATTTTACCTAATTCATTTAACTACCGTCAATTAGCTAACAAATTGAACTACCAACAATATAACACAAGTAAACAGAAGATAACAAACTATACCAAATATAAAACAGGCCCCCTTATCTCCATTATCTTAACTTCAAACTCTTATAAGTGCGAATAATTAAGGCCCGGGCGAACCCCTGTGTGGGGGGAGAGGGGGTTCGTTAGCCCTAATGCCGGTACACATTAATCATTCCATTCATAAAGAGTGGGGCCGTAGATAAATAAGTGTAGTATGTGTTTTCTTAGGGTACAGTCTTGATAAAGGTAAGAAGGATACGCCCAGAACGAAATATTAAATAAAATACAGTATTGGTACAACATAATTATTTTGCCAATTTTATGTTAGGTGTTATCAACAGGTAATATTCTTTTTACCTTCATGTGCAACAACATTTTAAACCGCGAATAATATTAATGTCTTCGTGAGCCCGATTAGTAACGTTTTTGAGTTCGGTTACCGGGATAGTTACTCATGAAATAAAACTATGGAAACGGATTAAATCGCGTATAATGAATTTACAATTTCATCCCGACGCATTTATTATACGGGATTTAATCCGTTTCCATAGTTTTATTTTAACTTTTTTGAGGTTGAGGTTGAAAATAAAAATCGAACGCGCCAACCCAGACGATTGTCAATGTCGATTTAAAACCTATTCAAAACATGTCCCGCAAATAACATTCAAAATCATCGCATGAAACAGGACCAAACACACTTTCTTCAATAATCATCAGTAATCAGTCATTTATTGCATAGGTACCATCAGCTGCAAATGTGCATGGCGAATTTATCAATGAATTCATTCATAATTTCTCCATGCACTTTTGCAGCTGATAGTACATAAGGTTACCCACATTTTTCGATGGACAGCTATGCCCCGTAAGGGCACTGCCATGCCACTGCAAATTAACCTTTGCTAGCTTACTACCTAAATTCTAACTAGTTAATACATAATTCTTGCACTTCCTTCTAATTTGTTATATTTCTGTGGTTTAAGACGCAGAACGTTTCCATAAATATGTTTGTATTAACTCTTATTTATTGGTATTATTAGTTACATAAGGCGCCATGTCTTATCCATACTAATCCCCCTCGTTTCCTCGCGAAGACGGCGCTGCCACATAATTATTCATCTTAAATTGTGTGTGTGTGTGTGTGTGTTCGTGCCTCTGAAACTCGAATTACCGCGCTTTGTAAGAAACGAGGCGAATTTTGAGAATTTATCAAGGCGGGAGTTTCCTTATAAATGGGGGAGGTGGGTGGCAAAACAAAGGGGCTGCAAAATGAGTTCTGTTTAATTTAAATAGAATTTTGGAAAGTTTGCGCTTTGAGTCGCGCGCTGCTTAATGTACGAGTATGTAATATGTATGTAGGTAGCTACGAGTATGTAATTTAAAATAAAGTGCATTTGGGTAATTACGAATGACAAAATGCTCAGACTTTCGAAGTTAGACGACTTTCGGAATTACGCTATTGCACCTTACAATCAAGTGCAAAAATATGTATGTCTCATAAATATGGTAACGCTCTTATTACACCGGACTAAGTTGCTATGGACATATTTTTGAGTAAGATGTATACACCCATATTTTTACACTTGACTGTACGTAGTTACTCGTCATTTTCGACAGTAAAAATAATTTTAAGGTAGGTGATTAAAGAAAATAATCATCATCATCACCGTATAGAACTTATTAAAGGTATGCATAAAAAATGACGTGTGTTATATTTTAACTATAAAACTCCCGTGAGTCTCAAACATATTTAAAAATATTTTAAGCGGGTTACTCACGTGTTAAGTCGATATAACTTCGACATGTTTTGATCCATTTCCGAGGATCTTTCCGACCCCGCTTTTACATGTCGAGAACGCGACGCATGAGTATGCCGCTTTATATCGACTTAAGACGTGAGTAACCCGCTTAACATATTTTTAAATACGTGTGTTGTACTTACAAAAATAATTGTTATTTCCTTTTGTACTATTAGTTTCCTAACTAATATCATAGGTTAACTTGTGTTATATCTAATAGTTTCCTTTCTGTGAATCGTTTCTTATGTAGATAAATTAATTGATAATAATGGTACATTCTACAACTTTGATGTTTAATTATAACGTCTTGACATGCATGCATTACCATGTTCATATTAGTTTAAAATAATTTAAAAAAAAGATCTCTCCTTTAGGTTAAAAAAAGATAATTCATGACGATCACATAACATGTACCTACGCAAATGTACATGAGCTGCAAAAGTTCACGGAGAAATTATGAATGAATTCATTGATAAAGTTGCCATGCACTTTTGCAGCTGATAGTACAGACATCAAACATAAAACAGCAAAGATCAAAATGACATAAAAGTGTTCATCACGAAATAGACCCATGTAGCCAGCGCTGATCTTCCGTAGGATAGAATAAAAAAATGCTTAAGGATATTAATGTCACGAAATATATCCTACTAGCATTTTCCCGCGGCTTTGTCCGCGTACTAATCTAATCTTGTTTTCCCATACAAAATTTGGACCCCCATTTCACCCCCTTAGGAGGTGAATTTTGTAAAATCCTTTCTTATTGCACTTCTACACATTATAAGGAACCTACGTGCCAAATTTAGGATCTGTAGGACCAGCGGTTCCGGCTGTGCGTTGATATGTAGGTAAGTCAGTTAGTCAGTCAGTCAGTTTCTTCTTTTATTATATTATAATATGCTAAGTAACGGTCTAAGTAATCATTTACCCGCAAGCCAAAGAAAAGGTATCCACATCCACTCTACCCTTCGCAATCTTAAGTAAGTATACAGGGTGCGACCCAGTCTTAAGGCGGTATACAGGGTGCGACCCATGTCAGCGCGTGTGTGCGCGCGACGTTACGCGGTTTTTTGCTCCTTCCCCGTTACTTACTGGGCTGAGAAAATTATATACGGGCTGATGCGAAAATGTAACGGATTTTATTACACAACTAGGCAACAATCAAGTTACTATAATTTCTGTTTGTTTGTCTGTCTATCTGTCTGTCCGTTTGTTTGTCTGTGTATGTATCTGTCTGTGGCATCGTAGCTCCCGAACGGATGAACCGACTTAGATTTAGTTTTTTTGAAAGCCAAGTTAGTCGAGACTTCGGGAGTGTTCTTATTCTTAGCCATGTTTCATGAAAATCGGTACACTATGTCGGGGTTTTTTTTTTTTATTTTAATTCTGTGGTTAGGTTAGCCTAAAAGAGCTTACGTAGATATTTATAGAATTAAGAAAGTCATCACCTCGCACCTTAAACTTTTCTATGGATAGTTAAGGCGAAGCCATTCTTGTAAAATAACCTCCAAATATTTTATTGTCTAGGAGGCTTTGTCTAATAAATAATGGCGTTTCATTACCGGCTTGCCAAAACAAAGCACCCTGTACGAAACTCGTCCAAGAAAACGTGGGTTCGGCGGCAATTTATCACGAGCGAGTTATATTAATGTGGATAAATGGGAGGGGTAAAGGGGGGGAGGCGTTTTTGCTATCGGTTTTAATAGTGCCTGGGAAACTTGAAAATTAAATTACCGGAAAATATTTTAATGAATAAAAATTTAATTTTAATATCTTATGATAGACCTTTCCTGATAACTAAAGAAGTGTAGATTAGAGAGTTTCAAATAGCAACCTTTACAATTTTTTTTTTAATGGAAAGGTTTTTGTGATCGTATTAAAAATTGCATCATAGGCACTTTTATTTCTGATTTTTACTACCTACGTATGTATCATGAGTGAAGTTATATTAACCACTTGCCGCCCAGTGTGCATTCCGATGTACATTCAGATTCGATGGAATTTGAATTTTCGTGTAAACAAATAAGGTAGTATTTCTTTTGTTTTTAATATTTTACGAACAAATGAAATTAGGATCAAAATTCCCTAGCAAACATGTTATATGGTGGCTGTTACAAGGTTAATGTGGATAAATAGGAGGGGGTAGGGGGGCGGTTTTTGTTATCTGTTTTAACTGTGCCTTGGAAAATAAGTAGAGGCTTTTAGGGGAATAAAAATACCTTATAAATAATAAAAGTCATTTGTATTGCCCTAGTGATAGACTCGTTCATATACCTTTATTTATATCTATGATTTATATGCAGTGTAAAAATTTTGAAAAAACCCCGACACAGTGGACCGATTTTCATGAAACATGGCTAAGAACACTCCCGACTAACTCAGCTTTCAAAAAAAAACTAAATCAAAATCGGGTCATACGTTCGGGTGCTACGATGCCACAGACAGACACACACACAGACACGTCAAACTTATAATACCCCGTCGTTTTTGCGTCGAGGGTTAAAAATAGAAAAGACCACGTCTATCAACATAGTTATCTACCTACTTCTTCATTAGGTACTTATTTATTTACGTCACGACCAAGTGTAGTTATTCTGTCCTCGGCACCAAAGGCCGCCGTATTCTCTGTCCAAAGCCATTTCTTCCTTACTTCTTCACTTCACTTCCGTTTCGCATCAACATTTCTTTTGCGAACCGCCAAAGAGTGGATGCCCTGCCTGAGTATGTGTTTCCGCATGAGTACAATCCAGGTCTCTTTAAAGCAAGCCTGGAGTCCGCTTTGACAACTAATCCCAAGATTTGGCTTAGGCACTAGTTTCTACGAAAGCGACTGCCATCTGACCTTCCAACCCGAAGGGTAAACTAGACCTTATTGGAATTAGTCCGGTTTCCTCACGATGTTTTCCTTCACCGAAAAGCAACTGGCATATCAAATGACATTTCGCACAGAAATTCCGAAAAACTCATTGGTTGGGGTTCGAACCCGCGACCTCCGGAACGAAAGTCGCACGTACTTACCGCTAGGCTACCAGCGCTTTTCCTCGACCTCTCACGTCCTTAAAAAAAGTGGTCGTAAATGTCCAATAATTTTCCCGCGTCCATTTTCAATAGTTTTCAAGACGGTTCGTCTTTCACTCACTCTTCGTCATACATCCACAAACTCGTATAAGTATGTACATGTACGTACATGTACGTACGTATATAAGAGTGAGTATATAAGCCGCTGCAGGCGGCGCCCGCGGCGCGAGTCCTACAAGAAAATTAGTTATTAAAATTTCACTGACGCTCCGAAATTTATCTCGGAGCGGGGTACGCCGACCGAGCGGTCTTGGTACTGGCTTACGTAATCAATGACATTTATTTTGTGCTGTGTTTCAATTCTCAATCTTGACGACCGGTCGCCATCGGTAGTGGCCTTGTCTGCTAAGCCGAGGTCCCGGGTTCGAATCTTGGTAAAGTATATATGTATGTATTTATCCATATAAGTATGTATGTATTTCGTTGCCTGGCAGCCACAGTATAAGCTTTTGCTAAGTTTGAGGCTAGGTTGATCTGTGTAAGGTGTCCCCCAATATTTATTAATTTATTAATTGCTGATATAAAAGATTTGGTGACAACACTAAGTGTTTGATCAAGCGAAACATCGATAAATAAGTTATCAATAAGCCATCATACACAACATCATTTTGTCAATTACTTCATTTTTTATAAGTAATGAAATTTTGATATAAAATGTTTACTTTCGTTATCATTAAAAATAAAACAAAATAAGTACAGTGTATGCCGCAGAATATTATTTAGGTAAGTAACCCCAATTTTTAAGTAACCGTTACACGTTTAATAATTTCTTCTCTCTATACATTTGTCCATTCAGTACAAAAAACACGTTTCTGACCAAGAGATTATCTTCGTTTTTCAAAATGGTAAAGCAACGTAACCCTTTTTTACCAATCTATTCCAAAGTCCAGTGAGAACCAAAACCGGTTTTCGTCCAAGAGTGTCATCTTCGATTGTCCGTCGCAGGACAGTGAGAACGAGAACCGGTTTGAACCGGTTTGAACCGCTTTCTTCAAGTCACTTGTAACAGGTTTGTTAGGGGATGGACAGCGGTCAGCGTGCAGCGTGGGAACGATGAAGGGGTGACTTTTGTATGGACAAGGGAATTACAAACACCTGCGTGCTTTAATTTGAGGTTTTTGAACTTTTATTAAGCAGTTTGTTACAGATAATGAAATAAAAATATTTAGGTTATAAAAATACTTATTTTTTATATTGAAGACATATATAAGGATAGCTTAATAAAACGAATAACAGTTG
Source organism: Leguminivora glycinivorella (assembly GCF_023078275.1). Classification (NCBI taxonomy): domain Eukaryota; kingdom Metazoa; phylum Arthropoda; class Insecta; order Lepidoptera; family Tortricidae; genus Leguminivora; species Leguminivora glycinivorella. Next base: position 16,549,430 of record NC_062991.1, read on the forward strand.
TTGGTTAAAGCCAATTTGAAACTTTGATATAATACTAAACTTTACAGCGAATCTAGTGCTAAAAATCAAATAATCCAGTCGATAATAGTTTTATCCTAATTTATGTTCGTTAATCCCTTTTACTGCTAACAAAGAACTACATATCCAGACATGGACGTATAATTTGTGACTTCCTTTCTTTCTGTACGTACCATCTTCATATCAGGGATACCCGCTACAATTGTACAGTTTTCCATTACAAGGAACAGACAGACAGCCACATATATGATGGAGCAGGATAGAGATACCTACGACAGTTCGAGAGCTCGTGTTCTATCCATGCCATTATATGATGTGATAATGATATGCATGAGATAGCAAACAATCTGGCAAGTATCAAGACCGCTCGCGACGTCTGAAGACGCTGTTAAAGTTTTCCTGCTACTTTCGCGGCTCTACAGAAAGTTGGGCTGGGGCTCATTACGGGCTAAGGGTGCTTCAGACGTTTTGTGGAAAACGAGCGTTTTTAAAAACGATGATAAGTTTTATAGCTAATTTTAGAGTTCTATAGAAAATTGTGTTAAGGCCCATTTCTGGGTGCAAATCTTGGTAAGTGCATTTATTTATGTGACGAGCACATGTTTTTGTTTTGGAGTTAAGTTACCTTCAGTATTAGGATGTGCACACCTTGTAAAGGGTAAGAGGTCGTCCTATCGTGTTCTTTTTGATTTGCAGTCATTTTGAACAGCTTCGGGAGTTTTTCAATGATTGATTTCTTCTTGCTATATACATACATACAGGAATTAGATATTTTATTTGTGACAGCTGCTCTGTTTGAAGAAACATTATGTTTTTTTTTGTTTTCTTGCATGCCAGACTACAGACAAGCCATAAAACAAAACATATACACATTACTTTACTGAAATATCAAATAAACAACAATGACAATTCAAGAAATAATTTTAGCAATATGCACCACCTCTTCTGAGGTTTTGTCAATTTCACCACTGTCAGAAAGCCGCGCCTACGATGATTTTTAGCAGCAACTAACACTGTAACTACCTTACCAGCTTTCAGTAACAGTAACAGCGGACTCAAAAGTGCTTGTCGTGGAGCGCCTGTAGCGGATTCACCAAAAATAATTGGAGCGTTTAAAAACCCGCTGCAGAGTTCGTGTGAGGCAGCCATTAGTTTCCCCGCTTCTCTACCTCCAGGCGTTTATATAACATCTAGCAGATAACTTGTGCTTATGTATGTATTGACAGCTGAATATTTATTGCGGCTTTGTTATCTTTGCTAATAGACGTAGTTTTCAACTTCACTTATACTTTAATGGAGTTCAGATTGCTTTGATGATAGTTTTAGTTTGAGACTCTGTACTTTGTTTATGGTGTCATTATCATCAATTTTACTGCTGGGCATTGACCTTACATTAGGTTTCATGTCTTTAATTTAAGCAAACTAGTGACAAATTTTTGTATTTGAATTTCTTTAAGGATAAATGTAGGATCTTTACGAATATACAACTTCTAACTACACTACACATATTCATACAGCTACACACATTTTAAATTTATTGCACATAATTATAAAATAAAAAAAATGGTAGTCCGGGACTCGAACCTTGAAAATCGCACAGTATAGTCTCCGTGTCCGTTACAATTTATAACCTTTTATAGGGCACTGGTCTCAAAAAAGACCAGCCTGTATGACTACTTTTTTTTTCCTCTTACATAATTTTTAAGATTACAGGATGGCGATGAGGTTTGAATTCACGATTTTTTGAGTCTTGCCCGTTAAAGGGTTAAAGATAATTCTAGGTGTATGTAGGTTGTCTGCGAAGTGCATTACTTGAAATCTAAACCTTTCTTGAAATTATAACTGACGCTGGGTACTTATTATTACTGTAGGTGAATGATTATGTTACGTACAATATTTACTAAATAATTATGATTGTACACGCAAAATCATTGTTTTCTATTTAATTTATATACAAGGTTCCTCCACTTCACTCAGTCAATTACATTTTTAAGGATAAATTGTAGCGTATAATACTTAACCGTATTTTAAAATATATATCTAACAATGGAATTATAACCCATACCTATTTATGTATCTGTACATGTACAGTTCGATTTTTATAAAATCCCTAAAAATGCCAATGGAAGGATCGTATCTTTTTTAATCCGTTTGAAAAGAATTTTCACTTTTGACTCATAGTGTGACGAAGATAATCAAATCCGTTTTTTACGCTAACTGTATTGAACCAGTAAACAATTAGACGCCTATTTCTTATTCTAAACTAAACAATACTAATATTTCTCACTACCTACTCTCCAATACATACCATCCATCACCCCCTTCAATAAATCAATTAAAAATCCTCCCCCAACACAAATTAAAAGCAACTTCCACCTTTGTGTACAAACCCACCCTAACAAGAGCCGCGAGCGAAGCGAGACGCTGTATACTCGTGTGTAAGAGAGGGGTCTGGGTAGAGTGGTGGGTGTGTACAAATTACGGGGGGTGGGGGCGAGAATTACACAAGAAAATTCCACCATTCAGCATCTTTGTGTTTCCTAAGATGGCGGAGGTTGCGCGCCTCGGGGATGAGGATGTAACTGCGTGGACGAGGTGGGAAGAGTTTTTAATGATTCATATATATTACTATTCATATATTTATCATATAAAATGTAATTATGTTAAGTTCTGCTTGGAAATGTACCTATATAGATATTTTTTGGCAAATAAACGATTTATGATTATGATTATGTATTAGATTCACTACATTGACCAGAATATAGACAGATATTCAACGTGTAAATGTTTGTCCTGGTTTTAAAGAAAGTTGACTTCGTTTGCACTGTATTCGGATAGCGATCGTGACCTCTGGTGATGGTGACTGATTATTTTTATTCATGAAAGTACTGCCATACATCAGATCAGCAACCGTCCAACAAAGTAGTATGTAGTTTGCTTGTGACATCATCAGAAATCGCCTTGGAGGACCAATATTTTCAACGCAAGATATCGACACTTGAAGATCTATGTAAAACGGCAAAATGCTATTTTTAAAATGCGATCGATAATAATCGATAGGTACAAATTAAGATTTTAGTGGTTTTGAGTACAATTTTAATACCAAGTTAAGTACTTATTACAGACACACACGACATCAGTTCTTCAAAGTGTTCCGTTTGTACTTACCGTACATAACAGACGGAAAACAACTCAATTTCGTAATTTTCCTCGGGGGGCGTGACAGGAAGTCAGCCGGTTCTTTGATCGTCGTCAATTACCGGTGCGCCACTTGTTCCACAACTTTGGGGAAATTGAATTCATACATACTTACAGGTAATACTTCATATTACTACCGAAAACCTACTGAAAGAATTCGTACAGACAGGTAATATTTACTCAATATTACTACCAAAAACATGTAATTCATACATATGTACTTACAGGCAATCCATACTAATATTATAAATAGGAAAGTGTGTGTCTGTTTGTTTGTCCGTATTTCACGGCAAAACGTAGCGACGAATTGACGTGATTTCTTAAGTGGAGATAGTTGAAGGGATGGAACATAGGCTACTTTTTGTCTCTTTCTAATGCGAGCGCAGCCGCGGGCAAAAGTTAATACTAAATATAAACAAGAATTCACGTTGAAAATGCATGGCGTCCCAGCACAGCACAAGTTTTTGAAATTGTGAAGCGTCAATTGACTTAACTGGTAGAACATTTCAGCATTGCGACACAGCGAGAAAACGCTGACAGCATCTTTCGATAAAAAAAGGAAAGTGTTCTCGTTCAAGTTTAAAAAGTCGCTCTTCGTGAAAAAGGAACTAACAGCCTCATTCGAACTTAATATCCGTCAAATATTAAATTTCAATACGATATAGATTGGACATGTCGTATCCATACTAATATTATAAATCTGTTTGTTTGTCCGTCTTTCACGGCAAAACGGAGCGACAAATTGACGTGATTTTTTAAATGGAGATAGTTGAAAGGATGGAAAGTGACATAGGCTACTTTTTGACTCTTTCTAACGCGAGCGAAGCCGCGGTAAAAAGCTAGTCTAGTATAATTGTTTGACGTATGAACAGTAACATGAAGAAACAAAATATTTTTCAGAACAGCGAATTCGGGACTAATTTTTTTCTAGATTTCGCCCAGTTTCAGTTCAAACCAGGCCTTAATAACTGAAACAGGTATCTAAAAAGGTAGTAAAAACTTAATGTAGGTACTTGAGTAAGTACGGGGCCGGGGTTCTTCATAAAGGCCGTAACGAAGTTATCTGCGGGCGCAATTTCGTTACACAGGCATTACTCCTACCTGGTTATTGAAGCGACGGTGTTTAGTTCTAGGCATTAGGAATAATCAGAGTTATTTTAGGTACATTATATTGCACGTATTAATGAAAAAAACATTATTGTTTCAAAACTCAGAGGCCGTAGAAGTTACCCACGCAAGAGACACAACGGGGTGACTCGACCATACTAAATTCCCGAATAAGTAAGGGAAATTGAAAACAAAATTGATAAATATAATTGATTTAAAATAAATAAATTTATAAATAAGTAGGTTTTTTTTGTTTTAATTATAAACGGGCTTATTGATAAACATTAATCATTTTAAAAATAAATAAATTTATCGTAACAATAGTTATATCTTTTACATTAAAGGCCAAATCTCAAATCTAAAACCTCTATTATTCTTAATTTCATTTAAGACATCTGATATCGAGTAAAAATAGGTTTTTATACAGCTATATTACCAACAATAACTTTATCATGTGTACCTATGTATGTACATCGAGTAATAATAGGATTACTGACTGGCTAGTAATTCCATAGAAATATCAGAACACGTGTTTTCAAACTAGTTTTTAAACTCAATAAATCAAACACATTCAAATTTGGAACAAAATGCGTAATCCTTTATCACTTTAAAAATCCAGTATTCGTTCGAATTCGATTCGAAATTCAAAAGAACCGGCTCTAACCCCAACGGCCGTTGTTCCATAGACAGCGATGTCTGATCGCGTTCCATTTTCAAATTATGGTGTTCGAAAACTCGTTCTGAACCATTGAGGTATAATGTACTAGAGAGGACACGGCGAACAAAAAGTTCGCGCCACGAACATAAGTCCAGTGGACTTATGTTGCCTCAGTCAGTCTCTGCGCGTGGTGGGAGGAGGTTGTCTCTGACTGCACACAAATAAAATGAAAAAATGCCTTCCTGTGCTATAAGATACTGTTGAAGCCATACGAGAAAATCTAATAAAAGTGACGGTGTCACATTTCATCGGTTAGTAGACAAGCTATTTTGATCTAACTTAATTTAAGTAATTATTATAATGAAGGGACGGGCTCCTTAAACGCGATGCTATGGCCGCCATTTTGACAACTCGTAATATAAAAACATTTATTTCAATTTATAATTTTGAATATTACACCGTTCTAATACGAATTTTAGTCGATAATATTATACAATAAGCATGATTTTGAATTATTTCTGAATTATAATTCTCATTATTGACGAAAAATAGTGACACCAAAACTGAAATAGTATTTAATGCAACCGGTGTTTAAGGGAGGTAAAACAAGGTGAATGGCGCGATTATTATTCTGAGCGACAGAAACTTACAAAACTAATTTTATTCAAAGGAAATTAAAATTTATGAAAAAAACAATTACTTATTTTTATTTCACTGAGTAGAAATTAAATATAACACAATGTATAATATTGCTAAAAGTAAACTACTTAGTATTTCACACACAAAGTATAAAACAAAGGTCTACACTAAAAGTGTCGCGTCTAGGTGGTCAAGTCTTACTCTATGACACGGTTCGCTTCACGCGCATGCGCCTCGCGCTGTCGCCGCTGCCGGTCGGCGCACAGAATATGTTCGAGTTGTCATTTCTAGTACGTAGTACATAGTAGTTCAATGTTCTGAACTATTGATTTTTGACCAGGTGTATTCATGACTGGGTACAAATAGTACTAATAGGCACATTTTTGAGTGGAATTTAACGTTAAATATATCGCGTTGCTAAACAAACTTTGCGACTATATTAGATATTAGGAACTAGCTAACAAAATTTCACGACTATCTATACAGGAAAAAAGATCAGTATACAATAAATTTGAAATAAACAATTTTCATTTGGATAATAAACTCTTTTCACTAAACATCATTATCTAATAATAGATAAAGAATAAAGAATAATTTATTGAAAAAACCTTATTGCTAATGTTACATTTATGCGTTTACTTATCTTACGTGCTGTGTTACGTGCGCCGAACTAGGAAAATAATCCTGTATCTCGGGCAAAGAGATAATGTCCTAGCTTAAAACACAATTGTATGTAAACCAAATTAAAATCATGAGAACATGTGCATAAAAGGTATTAAAAGTAAATATATTACACTTGGATAACATGTGTTGCTGTGTAGATGGTGAAAATATGGCTGGTAAAAAGACCCAGCCATATTTTGCACGGCGACTTTTGAAGTTTTACTATGGGACCAATGATAAAATCGTGAATAAAAAGCCTGTTCTATACATTCCGACTGACATGACGCCACTCATTTGTATGGAACTGCCGAATTTTTTTCGTCATTTCATTTCAGCATCGGTCCCATAGTAAAAGTTGTTCATTATGACCTCAAAAGTCAGTATGGCTTGTCCTTTTTATTTTGACGTGTATTTTCAAATCGAAATCAAAAAGTCAACGCTGATTCTAAACCACCATAAACCAGATGGAACGGCGCACGGCGTCAATAGTTTTCAAATCTCGGCGGTTTAGGCGCCGTTATCATTCTCGGACTGAATAAAATTGGCGATACAAAGCCCGACAAAGGCCAGCAAATAAGCCATTAAAGCCGTTGCGACTCCTGCTGTTACTGACACTTACCGATACACATGACAAAACCAGCGTAAATTTAACTCTGAGAGTTACTTTACTCTGGCCACAAATGAACAAACGCTTACGATAATATCGTTATCGTCGCTAGCTATCTCTATCGCTCTTGGGTATTGGTGCGACAGAGCCAGACTGTGTTTCGATCGGATGAACGATTGTCATTTCGGCCATGCCGACTGGAGAGATCTTGAAAACAGTAGAAAGCGCGAAATTCAAAATGTTGCATACAAGACTGACTGCTGGGTACGTAGCCGAATGGCACAAAGGCTCACAAAACGAAACGCTCGTAGATATCTATCTCTATCGCTCTTGGGTATTGGCGCGACAGAGCCAGACTACCTTCGCGGCGTTTCGTTTTCGTTTCGCGTCGCAGAAATGCCATTCGGCTGCGGCACCTGGTAACTACGTTTATTTTAATTTACCGCCTTTTCAGTAAGGATTAAGGCTTGAAATGGGTAGCACAGTGATATAAAGGCTAGGAAACGGAAGGTTTCAAAGTAGATACCTTATAAATAACAAAAATAAAAAACCTTATCATTGTCATTAAACCCAAAATTGCTAAGAGTGCATCTTGCTTGAGCAGTTTCATGTGCTTTACCACCATCTTTTGTGCTGTCTAGCGTGAATTTATGTATGTGTGTGCTATAACAAAGTAGGTATTGGGAATTCTGCCAAAAATATTTTAACTTACGTCAAAAATCGATATTATAAGTGAACAAAAGAGAGCTCAAAGATACACTGGTCTGTTCAAAAATTGGAACATTGCTGACTCTGGAACTATAAAATCTGTGCTTCTTGCCCCCTCGGCGAGGGGGGAGGGTGGGGGGAGGCGCCCGGCGATAAACTGCTTTTATGCCATTCCGAGCTATAATTAAAATGGGAGACTTCCAGCGTGTTTAGATAAAACTAAGATGTTGCAGGATAGAGGGGAGGGGGGAGGCGATCGTTATTTCGACAAAGCTTTGTTTTTGGACATTCTTGTAGCTACATAATGGGCTTGATGCTTGAAAAAGATTTTGCACGAAATAATCTTGATGTTGATCTAAAAAAGTTACAGATATTCATAGAAAATGTTAATGGAAGCTTTAAGCATTATGATCTAGAATTCTAGACCATCAATTTTCAAGCTTCGATTAACATTTTCTATGAATATCTGTATTCTAGATAAACCGTCCGTACCAATAAGGGACTTTATTTACGAAGACTAAACAAGACGTCATAAAACTAACATAATTATAACGTTATCAATAATGGTAATTTTGAAATTAACATCATTATAAGCTTATTTTATAAAAACGTAAATGATACCTACAAAAACTGTATTCTTCCAAAAGGAGTTCACGGGCTCGGTTCGAATATTATTAGATATCAAATATTTGCTCTAGATGGGATATAACGGACTAGATTTAATATTTCAGGTACATTAAAATCGAATCGATCCGTATACATTATTTTGTCTAAAGTACAATAGGTATGTTTAGCTGTAATAACTGTAATAGCCTCTTATTGTAACCAATGCTTTTTTTTCTTTATTTTCTTTTTTTTCTCTGTGAATATTATTTGTCGTGTAAAATGGCTTAACAAATAAATGAGTATGAGTATGCGTAGTATGCGTATGTTATGTATGGTAGGTGTAAGTAAAATAACGAGAAGGGTGGCTTCTTGTTATTTTCATCCCCTGTGTACTCGCGTCACCTGCTCGAGGATTACAATAACACCAATTGACATCACTGCACGTTTGCTGAATATTCATTTACTTTGTTTTTCATTTAATATACGTGTAGGTACTTATTGTTATCACGATGGAATTTTTGTCTACAGTGCAAATGATTATATTCTACTAAGCGTCCTAGGGACGATGCCCTGAGCAAACGTAAAATTTATATAAACTAAATATGTAACCTATTTTTTAATAATGCGTTCATAGGTAACTTTACAACCCTGCCTGCTAGGCGGCTGTCCTGGGTTCGAATCCCGCATGTAACGACATAATACTGTTTTTTTTTTTTTGGTACTGTTATTATTTAACGATTATGTAATGTTGTTTCGTGAATTATGTAAATGAAATTTAACTAATGTACATACAATCACGCCTGTATCCCATAAAGGGGTAGGCAGAGCACATGAAACTACTAAAGCTTCAGGGCCACTCTTGGCAAATAAGCTAACTAATGTATATTTAAAATAACGTTTTAAGATAAAGATAAAAAATGTCAATAACAATCTGGTATAGGCACTTATGTCTTTTGTTTTAAAAAATACTTATAGTAATGTCTAAAATATTCCTTCATTCTCTATAGATCCAACCCGTAGATCCAATTTGGATGTAATGAGAATTTTTTTATTCGTTAGATAATTTTGGATCGACGGATCCAATGAGAATTTTTTCTACCAATAGATCCAATGGACCTTACAGGTGCCAACGGATAATAATAATAATTTTATTCGACACAATAGAAGAAACATTAAATTGAATTTTAAAAAACTATTATACTTGTACAAAGGAAATGTTAAAATATCTAGTTTTTGAAGGTGTTGACGTAAAGAGGTAGATGTGGTGTTTTGTCCAAGATGCACGACGGCAAATCATCTGAAACAAAAAAATAATAATCAACTCTTTTTTCAGTAAATAAAACCTATAAGTACCTAGATACTGATTTTGTAAATTCTAACTACTTTAAATCCACAAACTGTCATGGAGTACAGTCATCTCTTACGATTAAGCGAATGGCGTACTTGCTCTCAGGTATATTATATCTCGCGAACAAGGTGCTAACATATAATATCAACACGGATTGTCATCTAGCCTGTCTTTGGCCTGTGCAGATATTTTAAATACGGAGCTACCGAGGCTTATGTCTACGCCAAATCTAATAAAGCTTTATAAAATGTGAACAAAAAAACAATTTTCCAATTTGCAGTTTCGGCTCTGTCTTTACAAATGGTCAGAACACTAGCATTAATATATACACTAGCATTAATATATACAGTTACACACTACCTGCATAAAAAAGTGTAAGGTACAGCGAAGCAAATCTCGACTGAGGGCATTTGTAACTGATCCATGTTTTCCATTATTACACTATGATGTTGGGTTCTACATATATCCACTGAACACGCCTACCATATATAACCGGTGGACAGTCTATTTAATAATGCAAACATTGTAAAACATGGAAAAAATGGACCAGCTACAGCTACATTTGCCCCCTAATCGAGATTTGCCCCGCTGTAAAATAACATCTGCCCAAAAAATCTACCTACGCCCAATAAAACTAAACCGTCTAAAACAATCCGTTATTATAAGACGCATCAAAAACCACCCGCACCTTACATAACTCGTCGTGCTCCAAATAGTTTTTCCTCTATCTTGCGAACAATACCGATCCACCCTAATCATAAACCTTCACAAAAGCCTCTAATCTCAACTAAAATCAATACCTTTTTCCCCCCTTCCTCCCCCGATTCATTTAAACGACAAAGTATTATTTAATTTGTCGTCTTTTCTCCATTGTAAGGAGAAAAGCGAGACCGCACTATTTTCTTTCCTTTAAGACGTCTCCCCTCCCTTTCTAGCCTTCGGGTGGTATGAAAAAAAGTGGGGGTGCGAAAGAGACGTGTATACGCAAGACATTCTCCTTGTGGGGTAGGGGCGGTCCTAGTAGGGGGGCAAGTTTTTACTATATGGATGTTTTAGTTTTTTGCTCCCCGTGGAATTGAGTTTTTGCTTCGCGTTTTATTTGGGAAGCTTGTCATGTTAATGAGTGCAGATGTGAAGGATTAAATGCAATGTAGGTTTTGTAATTTTATACTTGTATATAAAACTATTAAAAGAAAGGTTATTCTCAAGAGATGACACCCAACTACTCATTATGACATATATTAGACATATATTAGAACATCTACTTTAATAGAACATATAAACACATGAGTGCCTATTGAGTTTGCTGGTGTACTTATTTACTAAAATGTAGTTAACGAAAACATAACCCAAAACGATTACGATACAAGTACGAAGAAACGCGGTTTCGTACGACGTTTTTTAGTACAGATGGCCTTCCGAAGATTCGACCTGACATATAATGAACCACTTCTCGCACCAGTGCGTAAAAAAACACCATCTGTACTGAAATAGTACATTACGATACAAGTGCGAAAAAAAGGAAATACGAAACGAGTGGCGATAAATTAATACACGACCGAAGGGAGTGTTTTAAATCGACACGAGTTACGAATTTCCTTTTCGCACGTGTATAGTTACAACGTTTTTCGGTACAGATGACCCTCAGAAGTTTCGACCTGTCATTATTATAAGTACTGAAAAATTGGTTCAAGTATTTATTCGTATCTATTGGTAGTCGGAAGGCAACTACTTTCTTTTTAAAGCCCACTTACAAGCATCAGTCTACCCACTTAATGGTTTTAATTACATAAATAATATTATTCTATTTCAATAATAAAACGGTTGTAGAACCCTCTACAACCCTAATTGAAAAAATCCGTCACGTATCTAATTCAAATTTCACATAATCCATTTAAATTCAGTTCCATTTTCGAAGCATAAAACGAGCCGAAGCGTTCTAAATTCGAAAAAGCCGTTGGAATCGCGTAATCTTGAGACCTCGCCTCATGACGTATGGGCGCCACGTTCCAAGATGAAACACTCGTTCACATTGTAAATACAAGCCTTATTATACGCCACAGACTAAAAACATTCCATATACATGCTTTACACTCTGAAATTCTTAAGCAAGTATCGCTCGCAATGCAAATAACTGTTATAATCTGTGATTAATAAAGTTCAAACTTAAAAACCATGTGCTTGCGAAATATGTGCTTTTGACAGTTAACATTCGATTCAAAATTTCGAATCTGTCGCTTTATTGATATTTGGCTATGTTTAATTTTAATCTGTGTGGTTGTTGTAGTAGCCAAGTGTGGGCATCACGATAGCGGCAAATAGAGGAATCTTGGTCTAATCCAGCAATTACGCATTTTAATGGCGTTCGTTTGGCGTAGGTACGGTTTTAATATTCGTGCCTTGTTTTACGGCTCGGCTTTAAGGCTGCGTTGTTTTGCTTCTCTGTTTTCTTATCTAGTTGGGTACGTAAAGGGTTGGAGGGATAATTAAGTTTTAGTTACAGCAACTGAAGTATAAATTGATGAATTTTGGTCGTAAGGGCTGTAGACTTCTTGAAGGATATTCATGGGAGAAAATCAAGTAAATAGATTAGGTGCCTACATTTTTTTAATAAAGTTCTAAGTAGTTGAACTCATGTTTTGCCAAATTAATACTTATATATTTTTTATTACATTAATGAGCTACGTATTAACTAATCTACACTGTAAGAAAAACGGTAAAATACCTACTAACTTTACATAACTTTTGCTTCAGATATAACTGATTTAACTCATTTCCCAGCATAAAATATTAGAACGATTAATTAAAACTTTATTCAAAACCATACTATTTAATAATATAAAATCTATTAAAACCAACTGGCCGCCAGATACCAAAAATAAAAAACAAAATATAAAAACTTTCAAAAAAGGAATCCGCTACAAACAATAAAACTACGTCTCCCGAGTATAAACGGAATTCTCATTTCGAAGGTTGCTGGCTGCAGAAAATTCTAAAAGAGGAGTTATATTAAAACGCCAGTTTTGCAAAGTTAAAATTAAACATGAAAAACGGGCGGTCCCCCCCGCTGGGGAGGGGGAGGAGGGGTAACTATGCGCTACTTTATTTGGCTCAGGATTTGTAAATTTATGTAAATTTTCGACGTCTTGGTGGTAACGGTGTAGTGTAGGGGTTTTATGTAAAAAGTTTTGTATGAATGTTAGGATTATTGCGTGCGCGTGTTTTAATTAAATGTTACTTTATATCATAAACTAGTTGTTTGAGTTTACATGAACATATTTACATAATTATATAAGAAACTAAGACTAAACTTAAAAGCTAGCTAAATTAAGAGATTTATTCATTAAGTTGTTTGAGTAAAATTTTCAGTATATGAGTTTTTTTGAGTGAGCAAACTCTTACCCTGCAACCGCACTTAAGATAACCCACCGACTGCGCCATGCCATTGAGATGAGACGGAGGTCAATAACACACGTAAGCTGGGTCTAATACGATTGACTCTTTATTCCTCTACCCACACATATGAAAGTATATCTATGACACCGATTACAAATGAACACTTTGACCAAGATCCATACCAGCTACAGGTAGATTAGTAGTTAATAGTACTCCCGATGAACTACAGTATGGGGTTCTTCAAAATGCATAAGTTTCTAATGGGTCGCTAACGCGCATGTGACACCCCTGAGTTGCAGGCGTCCATAGGTTACGGTGACCGCTTTCCATTAGGTGGACCGTATACCTGTTTGCCACCGACCTGGTATATATAAAAAAATATAGGTAGTTAATCTAAGAATGAAATGATATTTTGGCTGTCTTGACAGCGTGTAGTGTGCAGTGTCGCTAGAGCGGCTAGACTGTCTTGACTTGACAGCCGCACTGCAATTAGATTGTGTCTGAGATGAGACAGGTAATCTCAGTGGTCTAGCGACTAGCCGCGAGCATAAAACACCGTCCTTTTCAGCATAGTCGAGAAAAACATGAATAAGGAATGTATTACAAGTACCTACTGCAAATTGCTGCAATGTCGCTGGAGTTTCTTGACATCCGCACTGCAATTATATTGTGTCTGGGACGGGACAGGTAATCTCAGTGGTCTAGCGAATCTATCCGCGGGCGTAAAACGTCGTCTTTTACTCGCAGACACATAATAAACTAAAAACAGAAGACATTTATCTAACAAGTGAAATCGTACAAATTGAACTGTGATTTAGACGTTACAGCATCAGCCTGTCTAAAACAAAATAATAAATAAATAATCGTTGGAAGAAAGAGACTAGGTAGTTAAAATAGATCAACGAATCGAATCAGATCGGACTAATTATTCTTTTGATATTTATATCTCTTTTCTTGAAGTTCATATATAGGGGAATTAAATGGCAATATTTCTACATATTATGTGTAATCTAATATGTGTTCTTGAGTTTTGCATCATTAAACACTAATTGTGATAAAGTCTGTGTAGATAAAGATCAAAGTAATGTATCGTTTAACGGTTTCAATATAACTTTGTAGACGTTATTAAGGCAAATAATAAAGATATCGTAAGCAGAACTTAAACGTCAATCTGTCAATAATGTTACATACAAGATTATAAATCTCGTCCGTTAGAGTGCAGTTAACTCGGTTACCGTCAGCTAAACTAATTTGATGAAATAGAGCACTTTCCTGCAGGTATCGATGTGTCAAATTTTGTACTGAAGTTGTTTCTTGCCTGTAATTTTAAGTCTCAGGCTCTTGATTGTTCATAATTTTTGTGTTGTTGCATTGAGCCGGCGTATGTTTTGATTGACTTCAACTTACAAAAATTTTATCAAAGCTTATCCAGCGTGGATAAAGCATCCGTCACGCTTTGGCAAGTATGTCAGTGTGAGAGTGACAGTTGTCTTATCCACGTGGACAAGTGATAAAATTGGAAGCATGATACGCCGGCTGATCGTACAAGTCGGGGAAATATTGGAAAAAGACCAGCGTACGTAGCGAATGCACAAACGCTCACGAAACTCTCACGAAATGAAACGCTCGTAGATACGAGTATCTATCTCTATCGCTCGTGCGTATTGGCGTGACAGAGCCAGACTACCTTTCGCGGCGTTTCGTTTTCGTTTCGCGTCGCAGAAATGCCATTCGGCTGCGGCACCTGAAGTGCTCGAAACCGGAGTGTATGAGGAACGTTAAGAAAGTGATGCGTGAAGCGAAAGTGGTTTTGTCAGGATTGTAGCATATGGTTATTCGTGATCTCTGCTAACCCTTCTGGGCAACAGTGGATTGGCAGAGATCACAGATGTCCATGTTTTTTCTGCACCAAATGTTAAACACAGGCACCGCTGCACATCACGCGTTATTTTTTACGTGTATTATTTTTAAATTCGCTTAAACTGCCAAATGTATAGTGAATAATATGAAAGGTTTATAAAGGCGGGCATTAGCGTGGCGTCGTAAATAGATGCCGTCAGCGAGTGGCAAGTTTTAATAGAAATTTAGATTAGATCGCACACGCGCGGCCCATTCACGGACAGACTGTCTTGATCGTGACGCGCGACGTTGATACCGAAACGAAGCAGGCAAAATAGTTTAAATATACATTTAGATTGATTGATGTAACGAAAATTTATATACGGGCAGATTTACTGGAAACATGATTCCTAGAAATCTTGATTTCTTTTGTACCTAGAATAATCAACATTAATATTTAAATTAAAAAAATACACCTAAGAATACTCCCGTTTAATAAACAAAAAATAAATAAATCTAAATCGGTACATCCGTTCGGGAGCTACGATGCCACAGATAGACAGACACGTCAAACTCTGACCTCAAAACCAAAATTTCTGATCCATTAATTCGCCTGTAATTATAATTTTCATATCACTTTTATGTGCATAATATAGTGGAAATTATAATTTACAAAGTTATATGTATTCTATTATTACCACGATAAAGTAACAATATTAGTCATCTGGATAAAATTAGTGGAATTAATTGAGCTCATAAATAACATCTTATAAGCAAAAGTCGCCCGTGAATGGCATCCCCGTCGCGGCTAGATGCCAGCATATTTATTTATTACCTGCCACCGGCCCCAAATTAACTTACTAGCTTTCAAAAATACTGAAAGTCATATCAACTAGTAAAGGCTCTTTATTAGTCAGGTAATGATAAAGTAGCACTTTATCCACAAGAGTTTCAATAAAATATTATATCTGTACTAGACTATGATTGCAAAAAATGACTATGACTATGGAAAAAATATAACTACTGATGCAAATAAGGTGATATTTCTTGATTTTAGCTAATAAAAGTAACTTAATAATTAATTGAATTAATATAATAAAAACCGGCCAAGTGCGAGTCGGACTCGCGCACCGAGACGTTTCGTACAAACCTGCAAGGTTTACAAAGTTCGTTTTTTTTTTCGTAACTGAAAATTTAAGGTTTTCGGAATTTTTCCTTTATGTGTGCTATAAAACGTTGCTTCATGCCAAATTTCAAGATTCTAGGTCGACTGGAAGTACCCTTTAGGTTTTGATTCCCTTGCGAGTACTTGCGAGTTTCAAAATATGCAGCTTAAATTGCTGTTTCTTTTGATTGCGTAGACATAGAAGTTTGATTTTGTTACAGCTTAAAGGTATTATAGACCTGAGTATTTGGTATGAATTTCAATTTAATACCTCTACGCGTTTATGAGGAAATGGGTAGTAAGGTTAAAATTATTAAAAAAAAATATATTATGTGATGTAACTAAAAATTTATGGTTTTCGTAATTTTTCCTTTATCTATGCTATAAGACGTTGCTTCGTACCAAATTTCAAGATTCTGAGTTCACGGGAAGCACCCTGTAGGTTTTGATTCCCTTGCAAGTGTCGAAAATTTGCGGCATAAACGGCTGTATCTTTTGATTGCGTTGGCTTAGAAGTTTGATTTTTTCACAGCTTCAAGGGACAGTAGACCTGAGTAATTGATATAAATTTCAGCTTCATACCTCCACGCGTTCCTGAGAAAAAGGGTCTTGACAGACGGACGGACGGACAGACGGACAACAAAGTGATCCTATAAGGGTTCCGTTTTTTCCTTTTGAGGTACGAAACCCTAAAAATACAAACATACTGAGTCATGGATGTGTCCTATGTATATAACTATTATTTATTCCAAGAAAATACAACATTTTAATAAAAGGTAACTTAAAATAAATATTTACAAATAAACTAACTATTAAACCCGCTCTTTATCGTTTCTGGTGCAAAAGTACCCATAATACTTATGGCGTTACCCCTTTGGATGGTTTATTTATTATAACTTATATTTTTTATTTCCTTTATTTATTTTGCTTCTTAGGTTAAGCTTTTTATAATATAAATATAAAAGTAAAATACAAAAACACATACAAAACAATATAAAAAATATATAAACACATTATAAAAAACCTAACCTAGGGTGCCGCCAGCAGCGGGGCAGGGCCCAAGCTGCCGGTGGTTAGGGCCGCAGAGAGAGGAACCGTCGGACTATCCGCGCTGTGTCCAAGATCACCGCCTTCTGCATCTGGCCCTTGATCCAGCCACCTAGCGAGAGTCTCTTAAGATGTTGGTCGAGACTCTTCGCTATGAGACCGTTCGCTGAAACGACTATCGGAACAATGATCGTTGATTCAACATCCCACATGGCGGTTATCTCGTGAGCCAAGTCTAGGTACTTACTGGACTTGTCCTTCTCGGCTTTCACGAGATTCTCATCATGGGGGATGGTGATGTCAACGAGCACTGCCCGGCGTTGCAGTCGATCTATTATCACAATGTCAGGCTTATTGGCTACAATAGTCCTGTCAGTGATAATAGATCGATCCCAATAGAGCGTGGCACGACCATTTTCAAGAACTGGCGCAGGTAAGTACTTGTAGTACGGTACTTCGCGGTCCACAAGGCCGTATTGAAGAGCAAGTTGCTGGTGAATAATCCTGGCTACGAGATTATGTCTGTGCAAGTACTCGCCGTTAGCAAGATGAGAACAACCGGAAATGGCGAAATGAGAACAACTGAGTGACTCTCCGGGACGGCGGCATGCCCGACAAATGTCGACCGTTCCGTCCTTCAGGATATATTTCCGGTAGTTGTTCGTCATCATAACTTCGTCCGCAATTGCACAGGCAAAACCCTCGGTTTCTCCGAAGAGGTCCCCGAATCGTAACCAGTTCACCGATGCGAGCAGGTCTACATCGGGTCCCGTGAGGGCCTTGTAGAACCGCCCGTGTAGCTTGCTCTCCCATACCGCCTTGCGGTCCGCAGTTCTTAGTACCACAGGTTTGCGCCAGTTCTCTTTCGCCAAGGAGAGCGGCGTGAGGTTTCCGTCCACTGCCACCACATCACGATGCATCCCACACTCGTTGTTAAGGAAGTAATTCCTGAGATTGTACACCTCACGGTTGTGGAGATCTTTGGCGTTTAGGAAGCCTCGACCTCCGCACTTCCGTGGGATGTACAATCTCATAACAGACGAGGGCGGGTGTAACATACGGTGTGTGGTAAGCAGTGAGCGGACCCTCCGATCCAGGGCGTCCAGCTCAGTCTGGGTCCACCGTAGTATGCCAAAGGAGTATGTGAGTAGAGGCATTACCCAGGCGTTAAAGGCGCGCACTTTGTTGCCTCCTGACAAAAAACTGTATATGTGCTTATATTTATTATTATAATTTATTAACTATTTATATATTGTATATATCGTAGTCTGAGTACTCACCCACAAACAAGCCTTCTTGAGCTTACCGTGGGCCTCAGTCAATCTGTGTAAGAATGTCCTATATTATTTATTTATTTATTTATACAATCACGCCTGTATCCCATAAAGGGGTTGGCAGAGCACATGAAATTACTGGGGTTTCAGTGCCTGACTTGGCAAGTAAGGGATTGAAATAAAACAAAAAAAAAATTAATAAAAATATTAATAATAATAACTTGTCACCCTTTTGGGATGTTTTTGATTTATAATTTTTGTTACTAATAATAATTTAGTCGCATCGGTGCCCGAAAAAAATTCTCTCAGTGGGGTAGTGGAGAATAATTAAAAAAACCGGCCAAGAGCGTGTCGGGCCACGCTCAGTGTAGGGTTCCGTAGTTTTCCGTATTTTTCTCAAAAACTACTGAACCTATCAAGTTCAAAACAATTTTCCTAGAAAGTCTTTATAAAGTTCTACTTTTGTGATTTTTTTCATATTTTTTAAACATATGGTTCAAAAGTTAGAGGGGGGGGGACGCACTTTTTTTTCCTTTAGGAGCGATTATTTCCGAAAATATTAGTATTATCAAAAAACGATCTTAGTAAACCCTTATTCATTTTCAAATACCTATCCAACAATATATCACATGTTGGGGTTGGAATGAAAAAAAATACCAGCCCCCACTTTACATGTAGGGGGGGTACCCTAATAAAACATTTTTTTCCATTTTTTATTTTTGCACTTTGTTGGCGTGATTGATATACATATTGGTACCAAATTTCAGCTTTCTAGTGCTAACGGTTACTGAGATTATCCGCGGACGGACGGACGGACGGACGGACGGACGGACGGACGGACGGACGGACGGACGGACGGACGGACGGACGGACGGACAGACAGACATGGCGAAACTATAAGGGTTCCTAGTTGACTACGGAACCCTAAAAACAGTGCTCTATATTTTCAATATTTTCACATCATTAATTTAATTTTGCATCAAACCGTAAGCGTCCAAACAATTCCAAATTCAAACTTAAAGACGGCATCCAAAATAAAGACGTCAACTTTCCGATTGTCAAACAGGCAAGTTGCTCGAGCCGGGCTCGAGTTGCCTGAGCTGCCCGAGTTGGCTCGAGCGCGGGCCCGAGCTCGTTTGCGCAAGTTTTGATAGAATTTTCAATTACCTTCCTTTGTTTCAAGAGTTTTGCCGCGATGTGTGCTCGACGCGTCGGGAGGGGGGAGGGGGATAGTTTGTCATTGTCGTTGCTTGAGGTACTTCTGCTTTTTAATTGTTTTCACGGCTTTTTAATGACGAGGGAAGTAAAAATAAGCAACCAGAAGGTATGTTGTAGTAGGTAATGTATTTGCAAACATATATATACTAACTGGGAGGGCGGGTGGTCTAGTGGTTAGACGTAAGCCACGTAAGCTGAAAACACGGGATCGATCCCCAACTCGACCACCAGTGAGCTCGTTAGCTACGGACACTGGTGATTTATAATAATGTATAAAATTTTAATTAATGCTGATTTCTTTATGGAACATAATTATATTATAAGTTACTCTTCATATACAAACTATTCAACGGTACGCGGTTAAGAAATAGACGAAATAAAAAACAGCTTGTTGAACTATTTAAAATTAAACAAATATACCTACATGTAACTTGGGGACTCGAATAATTAATCATTCAAATATTGATCAAACCTTAAGAAAGATAGTTATTTGTATTAAGAATAGACCAAAATTAAGAGCCCTTAAACTACTTGGATACATAAATAAAATTAAATAAATATCATAAGACATTTTTTACACAGATTGACTCAGCCCCACGGTAAGCTCAAGAAGGCTTGTGTTGTGGGTACTCAGACAACGATATATATAATATACAAATACTTATATACATAGAAAACATCCATAACTTGGGAACATATATCTGTGCTCATCACACAAATAAATGCCCTTACCGGGATTCGAACCCGGCACCGTGGCTTAGCAGGCAGGGTCACTACGCTAGGCCAGACCGGTCGTCGAAATATGTACGTTTATTAGAAAGACGGCCATAAGTATTCAACTCAAGAAGCAACTGTTGTTGACTGTACCAATTAAAACAATTGAAAACGCCCGCGCCACTCCAACAACAATATCGCATCGCGAGTTGCAGATGGCGGCCACATTTGAATTCCGAACACAAGACGGGATTCTTATTTTAATTAGTCTCGATGGGGAGTCTAGTTGGATATGTCTGGTGCTAATGGAATCTAAGCTGAGGCACGAATCTGGGTTGAATTTTTCGAAATCAGCAGGGGTTTTTTCAGATGATTTTAATACCATTGGAAGCTTCATTTTGAAATATCTTAGGTAATTAGGTACGTTAAAGCCTGACTAGAAATATGTGACTATTGGCAAGAGGGCACTGTCATTCTGATATATGTGGTGACATGACAGTTCAACATCAACATGGTGCGTAGTTATATACAGGGTGTATTTTGATAGCGGGTCAGTAAGAGCAGCTATGAGGTCGCGTAGTCCTACGCGAAAATAGTCTAAGGAGACCGTCCGTCGATTTCAAATTGATGAAAGTGGCATTTACAGATTTTGGAAAAAACATACAGGCTGCGAGAAAAAGAGCATTTTCGACAAACTTTTTTTTAACGCCAATCGATCCCATTCCTATCCAGGATCAAAAACTTGTATGAACCAAAAAAAATTCCGGCTACCCAATTAGGATGTTTTTTTTTTCACATGGTGTTTTTATGATTCTAATCGATTCTATTCACAGAACTTTATTTAGATAGAAGAAACAAGTTCATCTATTTGTATAGGGGCCGAGCGTGTCAAATTTTGTACTGAAGTTGTTTCTTGCCTGTAATTTTAAATATGTCTCAGGCTCTTGATTGTTCATAATTTTTGTGTTGTTGCAATTGAATATCACGTAACGAGGCATTTTTTATGTTTTGATTGACTTCAACTTACAAAAATTGACGCCCGAAAGCTGCAAGCTGCGATTAAAGACGGACAACTCAGTGGATTTCACTGAGTTCATTTGACACGCTAAGTAGATACGTTTGCTTGATCTATGGTATATATGACATCTGTGATTCTATTACTATTCAGTATCGATAGTTTCTTTGGGCTCAACTTGCGGTAATGTACTAAAGAGCCTGGTCAGGCTTTACTAATAGGTATTTAACTTTCCATTTTTCCATTTTTTATTGGAAGCAACCTGTGGGACTTAAATGGGGTTACTAGACCCTGTATATCATAAAACGCATGAAATGAAACTATTTACGTTACTTAAAAATATATGTGATCAAGGTATTTTAAGAACGAAACCTTCTACGATTTAATTAGGTACATTATTTGTACCTATTTTAAATTTGAAGCCCGATAAAACACATCTAAAATGTTCTCTTAGGTATACAGGGTGTAAACCTAATACGGGCGAACCTATACAAAATAATTCGGCCCGCAACGTCATGCAAACACACTCGCGTTAACCGCTCGTTGACAGTTATCATTGATTGTCATCGCAATCACGTTTACAGTACATTGCTGCTGGGAAATTTTTCAAAAATTCATTATGGGGTGAAAATTAAAAGTAACTCAAAAGCACCTCTTAATTAATGATAACAATATTGAATTATATGCCTGGTTTCATTTATCGCACTTATTAGGTTTACGCGCTGTATATTAACGATTTCAACCCGCCCGTTACGAACTTAAAACAAAACACAACCGTCTCCATCCATAACAATTCCTCATTTGAATTCAAATTGAATCCAACAAAGAAACAGTTCCAAATTCGAAATCCGTTCCATCTTGGCGTTCCATTTTTCCTCCCCCCAACCCCCCTGAAGTTCGCCGTGCAACTAGCTGCGGTTGGGGGGGTTTAATCAATTTTTCAACTTCATTTGGGTCTGTTAATTAGTTTTGTGAATGGTGATGGGGATGATTTTGGTTTCGAGCTTCATTCAGGTGGATATTGATGTGATGCGATTTGGTATTGAAGCATTCTGCGTGTTTTAGATGCAAATGTTGTGGAATTATGCATAAAATATAATCTATCGAATAGAAACATTCTGAAATCAAGAAGTTGACTGTGATAAGATGCTCAAGAGTAACTATTTAAAAAAAATTGATATACTTAGGAAAAAACGAAGAGATAAGCCACCTGATAGAGAAATTGCAAGTATTGTCGAATTTGAGAAAGTATTACATTGAAGATTTGAAGATAGTGGCAATCTGGAAATATCACAAGTCACAAGCGCCAGTTTAAACTTATGTAGTATGAAAATAATGCACTACATCAACCTATGTGGAAGTAAGTTCGTTTGGGAGACCTAAAACTACATAAAAGTTTCTTGTTATTATATTTCCCTACTGACAAATTTTCGCCATTTTTTTTCGAAAAGTATTTAGTTCATTAATAAATAAAATTCTGAAATAGGTACACTTGTTTCTGTCAGAAGATACTGAAACGAAGACAACAGGATGTCATTAGCACTCAGTCTGGCGCGGGGTCCTTAGTGTTCTTACCACCGTTTTACGTGTACTTGGCGTGGTGGATCAATAAGCACAGCCAGCTGGTTCAACTTTCCATATTAGGGGGAAATAAAGCGCCTTGCTCGACCACTCTTTAAAGTTTTCCAAATACACTTAAGACGCTACAGGAGTGGAAAGCAGCCCTCCTTTCAATTTGGGAATTTTAGTTAAACATACTAGTGTTATTAACTAGATTTATCGAAAAAAATGTCCATTAAGAACAACGCAGTTAAAAATGTTGCGAAAAAATCTTTAAAATCAAGGTTCCGCTCTCGCCTGTTTTCTCCTTCAAAACTTAATCAATCGCAACAAAATTTGAGAATCTGAACAACAATAAAATAATCTGTGTCGGACCGTTTAGTTTTTTTGGCTAATTGTTACCAATCTTGAGTATCACACCTTTTTTGCGCCATAATGAAAAAGGCCGTTCTTGAAAATTTTTGAGCATCCTAAATAAAAAAATCAAAACGGTCCGACACAGATAAAAATAATAATAATCTGTGTTGAAAAAATCATCAATGCTCTATCTTCACAAACCAGGAAGGAAATAGCCGAGAGCGTTTGTTTGGAGAATTGACCCCTCCTGTATCGTCTTAAATGTATACTTTACACGTAATTATTACACATGGCGTTAAAATATCTGGTTCTGGTGGAACCTTCGTTCGTATCATAGGACAAGTGTCTTAGAAATTGTTATATATTAGACACAAGTTGAAATAATTTTGGCACAGTCAGAGTAAGTCAATTTACGTTTTATAGTATACAATTAGGAATGCACGTAGGTAATTCTAAAAATATTGTACAATTTGCCTTATTTTAAAAATAAACTACCAGCATAAAAGCGCTTTCAAAAACACTCCATATTTAAATGCAGCCCAACATGTGTTAACGAAACCCAAGCCCGAAAGAACTTTAAACGTAATTCCCGAAACTATCCCTCGGCAAAAAAGGACGGCCTATCCAAACAACCCTTCCCTCGAAAAAGCAAAAAGGCAATACTTCTTTCACGAACTGCGATCATAGTAAGCCTTTTGACACGGTGTGTAGGCTCAATCTCGCCTAACTGAGAGGCTGTTGGGTGTGAGAACTATAAAACTAAAGGAATTAGGCGGGCCCAACTACTTTTCAAAACACTTTCGAACCCTACACTAAAATATATGAAACCCAATTTATATTTTCTGGCGGGGTGCCGCAGGGTCGGACTTTGGGCACGGAAATGTTTTTATACATTTTATTACGTTTTGTTTAGCATACTTTTTTAAGTTTTAATTAATTATATTTATAAGCGGCTGACAATAATCAAATAATATATCACATTTACGTGAAAATTTAAAAATTAATTGGTTCGAGTTGGGATTTGAACTCATCACCGCGGACTGAAAGTAGCACGTTCTTACCACTATTTGCAAAACATACCAATAATTCATAATACTTTTACAAATGCAAAATATCATAGCGGTCAGAAGTGAGACCTGCAAAATGATTCGTTTGAAAATTTAACTATAGGTACCGGGTACGCATCGAATGTTACATCATTATCTTATGACTATGAACAAAGACATACATATGTAATTCTGTATAGACAGAAAAAGTCTAAGAAAAAAACATACCTCAAAACCATACAGAAAAAGGGCCTGGGGGGGGGACGCTCGGCTAGGTGGCGCTAATATTAATATTTGTCATTTTAACACATATCAAGGTAAGAATATGGGCCAAATTGTCAAAACTCAGATTTCAAAAGTTAAGCTTGTGTCGAGAGATGGCAGTCTATGTACTGTGATTACACTTATGAAAGCAACTCTCTATAATACGATCCTCTTTGCAATCATGTGAAAAAAAAAAAAAATATATAATTATAAATTATGATTATTATATATATATATATATATATATATATATATATATATACTATAATACTTGATCCACGCACGCGCGCACGCACACAGACACACACACACACACACAATCTATATGTAGGTATTAGTTAAAAAATAATCATATCCTCCCTCATAACATCATTTTGTCTCAGCTAGTACTACTTTTAATTGTAAAAGAAGTATTTAGTTTAAGTTTAGTTTTAAATTTAATTTAATTCTATGTATATGTAAAAACAGAAACACAATTTTTTTGGTTTATACCCTCTCTTTCTGGATTTTCTGTCACAAGCAAATTTTGATTTTCCCCCTCACTTCACTCATTACTACAAAACAATTTGATGACGTCAATACATAAGAAATCTTCAAAAGCGAACTATTCACAGTACAAACATGGATATCCTCGCGTTCGCCCCTGGCATCCCCCGGAAATCTCGCATCCCGACATTCCTACATTGAATATTGGATCCGAATTTAAAATTTCCCGTCCCGCTAGTTTTCCTCTACTTTCCGTTTTAATTAAGGAACATTTGCTGTGCGGAGTTAGCGTGGCCTTTGTTTTAAATTCTGTTCTTTATTCTGTTTCGGAATGTGGATTAACGAGAAATGTAGTATTTAATTTAAATTTGTTTGAATCGAATTAGAGGAATGATCTCAATGCTGAGTTTTCCTGTGTACTACTTGAGGCAACGATAGTAATGTTGTCAGAGCTCAATGAAGGTGTCGTGTGTTAGGGTCGGCAACGCGCGTGTAACCTTGCGCGGTTAAGTGTACCTTCTAGAAAAAATTAAGATCACATTCTTCAAAAAAGGAGTGTTAGTTCAAAATTGGTTGTTTTAAGGATGGGCATACTTTAATACAGCTGACCAACTGACCTGTTTATGAACATGTATGCTCACTCTAATGCGTGACCTCTCCTATTTTCAGTATTTAAGGGCCAGGTTGCTTTGTCAATAAGTTCAATCCTGCTCACGACTCATGAATTTTTTACCCTGGCCGCTCTATATAGGTATCTTAAAAGGGAATGAACTACCTAACACCGCAAGAAGCGCTTATCAAATTCACATTTTTAACTCAGCATTTCAACTACCTTCGTTATTCAGTGCCTTCCTTTTCCTTAATATATAATTAAACTAGGTACATAAGTTATACATATTATTGTTGTACCCGCGATTACGCAAGACATTTTAAGAGAAACTTCTCGAACAAAGCAATTAGGCAGTATCTGCTAATTTACGACTCTTATCTGGAGGGGAATTAATATGCGCCAATTAAAGCGCGCCTTCGAAGAAATTGCGAGGGGGGAGTTACCCCCCTACTCGGTACCTAGCCAACGTAACCATCGCTTCGTAAGCGTTTCGTAGGTAGGTTCTCCCTATCGCTCGTCTGTCGGCCGAAATGACAATCATTGAGGCTAGAAGTCAATCGAAAAGCAGTCTGGCTCTGTCGCGCCAATATGGAAGAATTGAGATAGCTACGATAACGATATTATCATAAGCGTTTGGGTATTTGGCTACGTATCCTGTAGTGGTGCGAGTGCGACAGAGCCAGTGGCACAGAGAGTAGCGTTTCGATTGCCACGTAGTAGCGTCCTGGATTGTGACCTCGGCTAGGCCGGCGGAGTACTTTTAGCGAGCGAGAAATATTAGCCTTGGCGAAACAAGGAGGGTGGCGTATTAAAGATCTGTAAAAGTATTGATTTCGGCACCTGAGTTGATTTGGATTCGGTTCGAACCGTACTGTTATGATAGAGGAGGGAAATCAGTAGAAGGATCATGAACATCCACAATATACTTGGATTGGTCAACACAGAGTTGGTCAAAAGGCGGTAAAACTATTAGCCTAAACTCTTTCATTATTTCTTGTTGTTTTAAATTTGTACATTATTTTGACAATATCAAGTTACAGCAAGCTAAAGGTTATACTTAAAAAAAAACTTGTTATATGCCATCGTGTTCCGGGTGGCCGATGAAGTTAGGCATGTGCCGCGAATGCAGAGATCGCTGGTTCAATTTCAGCATTGGGTGCTCAAAGATGGCCAAAGATTACTAAAGCCTGGCCAAAAATATAACAGCGTCCTCTTGACAATCCATACTAATATTATAAATGGGAAGGTGTGTGTGTCTGTTGGTTTGCCCGTCTTTCACGGCAAAACGGAGCGACGAATTGACGTGATTTTTAATTGAAGATAGTTGAAGGGATGGAGAGTGACGTATGCTACTTTTCTGAGTATTCCGCAATTTTCGAAAGTAACGCGAGCGAAGCCGCGGGTAAAAGCTAGTAGTCACATATTTCTTGTCAGGTTTTAGTGAGCCAGTATTTTTGGCCGGTAAGTTGTTCGAAAAATAATTTTAGTAATCATTACACACAGATCAGTAGAGATTATATATTCGTTGTGTATAGCAATTCATGTTGTGTGTGTAGCTACATTAGCTTTTGCGCTGAACAAGTGAACACCCCACATCTGCCGTCACTTTAATATTCAAATTTCTTAAACTAGACATTGTTTTCCGTTCCAAATTCAAAGTTTCCAAGATGGCGGGCGAAGTTGTCTACAAAGACAGTTGAATTTAGAATGAGAGAAGGAACAAATTCAATTCGGAAAGTTTCTGACAAGTTTGTATAAGTGGCCATAGTGTTCCTTTATACTAATGATGCTGTGTACAAATTAGTTTAGATTGTGTTTTGTGAAGTGTTATTTGTTGTACTCTATTATTGATATCTAAATATTGCTATTCGTTCTTCTTCTGACTGTTCAATATTCATTTTTAAGTTAATTAAGCCAATATTATACATTCTAAATTCTAAAACATAATTACTTAATGTCAATCATCCTTACTGCGCTATCCAGGCATTTGCCATGGCTCATTTGGTATATTTGAATCCTCGGGTTTTAAACATACGTTTGGCTGATTCAAACGGATAAACCGCAACAAGTCGAATTTGTTAAATTCACAATGCAACTCTCAGTGTATCCAGGTATTTGCCATGGCTCATGGTAGCCTGGGCTCCGGTTTGACAACTAATCCCAAAATTTGTAATGTCAATGTTATCAACTTATCACTATAAACCAGTGAAACAGCGGTGTTGTTATTTTCAAAAAAATAGTACCTACGTAAACGTAACAAACCAACTTCTCACCACATTAAAAATAACATGTTACTCTTCCAAGTCCGCAAACATTGGCGCCACAAATAAGACTGTAACAGATATTTTTGAGTTTTTCATTATGTCACAAATAACTGCTTCGACATTCAAATTTCTTAAACTACACATTATTTTCAAAATGAATTGAAGATGGCGGCGAAGTTCTCTACGAACGTTGAATTCGAATTTGGAACAAAAGTGGCGCAGCACCTCGGAACAAATTCAATAAAGTTTCCGAAACTGCGCTAAGGGGAATACATAATTTCTTAGTGTCTCTTTGTATGGGGGCTAGGGGTGGGGGAGAAGGTATCGATGAAATAGGAAGGCTAGAAGAAGAAATATTGCACAATTGCAACAGACATCAGAAACCTTTGTTAGGTGTAATCATTAAGAACATGTAATCTATCACAAAAATATTTAATACTAGCTTTTACCCGCGGCTTCGCCCGCGTAATAAAAATATTCTTATTGAATAAGATTTTCATTTGGATCCGTAGGGATCGTAGGATTCTCTGTAGATATATTTATCTGCGATTATTTCGATTGCACATAATACTTTTGCTTGCAATGATTGTAGAAATATTACACATCGACCACAGCGTAGGTAATTCTATATACGCTGGGGAAACCTTTATAAACATCCCACATAGCCCGTATTTCGACACTGTGATCGGTGGGTAAAAAGTACTTTTTTCTATTATCCCTTACAATTTTTTACATTTTGCTTATACTTATCGCAAACGTAATCTTCAAGCAAGCAAACAACGATCGTCTTAGAGCACATTGATTGTAAGAGACCGCCGACCGATTATCCGTATCCCTCTAACGAACGATACCCATATTATCCGTATCCGTATCCGTATCGCTATCGCTATCGCTATCGCTATCGGTATCGCTAAAGCTATCCCTATCGCTATCCCTATCGCTATCCCTATCGCTATCCCTATCGCTTTCCCTATCGCTATCCCTATCGCTATCCCTATCCCTTATCAAGATGTTTAATGATATAACACTTTAAGTTCTCGCGCTTTGTACACATATTTAAAGTCACATACAGGTCGAACGCGATTAATTAACATTATTTTTACCTTTTTTCCCAACGTTTCGGCCAGGTTGCACTGGCCGTGGTCGCGGAAGACTGACGTCCCAGCAAAATGTCACCGGAGATGTAAACAACACAAAACTACCCGATATTAATTTATATAAATGTTCGGGGTAGACAAATAAATATAATCTACCCGCTTTTAGTTAATGTTTATTTCCCACCATGTTTATTTTAAAGGTAAAAATAATGTTAATTAATCGCGTTCGACCTGTATGTGACTTTAAATATATGTTTAATGATTTCTTATCAAGTGCTAAAATATAAAGTTTCATGGTTTTATCATTTAAAATTAAGAAATCCCATACAAACTTTCAACCTCTTTTTCAACCCCTTCATCCCTTTTTTTCGAAATAAAAAGTAGCCTATGTTCTGTCTCAGGGTCTAAAGATTGTCTGTTCCAAATTTCATCAAAATCGGTTGCGTGGTTTAAGCGGGAAAGCGTAACAGACAGACAGACAGACAGACAGACAGACAGACAGAGTTACTTTCGCATTTATAATATTATAGTATATAGTATGGATGGATGGATGGATATGGATAAAAAAAATTTGACAGCACGCGACTTTTTATCAGTGACTAAAATACTGTAAAACTTTTGGTTTACGAGTTCGAGTTTAAAACGATAAAGCATTTTATTGTTTTATGAATTCATTTCCAAAACTATGAATTGAGTGACTTTTGAATCAGCTTTAAACAACTTCACATTTCAGGTCTTTGCCATTACCAAATATCCCTGGATACGAAAAATATATTTCCAATGTCATATTGGTCTAAATATTAGGTCTGTCTAGATACATGAGCAAATGCTTAAAACTAAAGTCTATGAATAAATATAGGTACTTATCACATCCAAATAATGAATTGACCTTAAAAAGTATAAATATGAAGGACTAGTTGTTGCCCACGACTTCGCTTGCGTTCAGTTCTAAAATTGTGGAATGCTCCATAAAAACTTCCACCCCCCATTTTAGGGAAGTGGCTTTCAGGAAGAGACAAAAAGTAGCCTATGTCACTCTCCATCCCTTCAACTATCTCCACTTAAAAAATCACGACAATTCGTCGCTCCGTTTTGCCGTGAAACACGGACAAACAAACAGACACACACACTTCCCCATTCATAATATTAGAATGGATAATAGATTTTTTTTTGCTAGCCTGTAATGGTGTCCTACTGCTGGGCAAAGGCCTCTCCCCTTGACCTCCATGACTCGTTAGGCCGTTTTCACATTATCCGATCCGATATCGGGTGTCGGACCGACATCCTACACCCGATAAACGCTTCCGATAGTGTCGGATGTCGGTCCGATAAAACGCATTGTTCCAAATCAATCAAGTATGATTTTGTATCAAATAATATTTTTAAAAAGTTTTATATTTAATAATTATAAGCACTATATTTCAAATATTTTATTGTAAAATTAAAATAACGAGCATAAAAATACTCAAGTGTGTGCAGGTAAAATAAATAATTTTACATTTAACTATATCTACTAAAACATGAAAAAATTTGTATCCGCAATTCGGACCGATGAATTACAATCTTTTTTTTTCAACAGAAATTCATCATTAACAGCTGTTTAATAGACGCCATTTTTGTCACGCACACTACTACAAACGTATACCTACATTATATACGTACGCACACATACAAATATTATCGGCCGACAGCTGGCGGGGGGCCCGGCATGCCAAAAATGTCGGAAGTGTCCTGCCGATATCGGCAGTTCGATGGTGCCTTGGACAAAAACTGTTGTAGGAAAGTGCCATCTGCATTAAATCCGCAATTTTTGCGTTTTATATCGTTTTTTAGTAATAATGATCTATCAAATACATAAATAAAAACCTGGAAGCGCATAAATCTTACATTTTACATCCTTCCTACATCCGATATCGGATCGGATAATGTGAAAACGGCCTTAGAATATTATAGGCCGTTATAGGCAGAATAGATTAATCGTTTGAAATTTTGTTTAATCCATGTATCGATATCGATAGCTCCTCGCCCCTCCCTACCCGTCGCGCTCGCAGCGTTACTATTTAAATCTAGTTACAAGTTCTGAATGTATTTTGTTAATTACTCTTACTCGGGACATGAAATTTTGCAGGTGCGTCTTAATTTGATTCTTCAAGAATTATTGCTTATTTTGAGACTTGTTGCTTCATTACGTGCTCATTATGCAGGGGTTATGAGATAGTTGCTTGTGAACGAAACGGTGGAATTATTTTGAAATTGCTTGGTTTAAGAGGTGTTTATTTTTAATTAAAAAGTGAAATGAAATTTGAATTTGATAGAGTAAAATAGTTATCTTTAAGTAAAGAAATTATTAAGACATCTATCAAATATCTTTATTTGATGAAGGTTGAAATTACAGCATCATAAGTTAAAAAAGGTTTGGCAATGCCTCGTAGCATTATGTATATAGGTAAGTAGTATAGGTGTTAAAATGTTTGACATTCTCGGTTTATAAAAAAAAAATTTTAACAACTCGAAAACTGTGCAACTTTTACTGGGGTCATGTTAGGCTGGTTGGAATCCTCTTAGGTTGCCCTACCCATGCGCGGATCGGGGGGGGGGGGGGGGCACGAAGCTGGATCCGCGCATGGCCCTACCTCCAGTTTCAGTCTGACGTGTCCCTTTTGGAACACCCTGTAGGTATATTCCACCAGATTGTGTCATATCCACCACTTCTCATTTATTATTCTATTTATCACGTCATCTACCATTTCTACCACCTACTTCTTTGGTGGAAAGGCACCTTCAATCTCTGAAGTTTATTATGTAAAATTATCTAGGTTAAATTTGTGCATAACTTACAGGTATTTATCGCCGAGAAGCCAGGGTTTAGACTTTTAGGTATTTATATATATATTTTTTAGATAGGTTTAGTTTTAGTTTTCTGTCTAGTATAATTTTAATAGTATAAATTGTAGTATGTATTTATTTCTAATAATAAATATTTTTTGTACCTAATTAATAAAACCCCAAACCCCAAACCCTAAAGTAAATTAGGAAGGAAACTAACAAAATATTATTATGTCGGTATTTATCATTAATATTTCTCAAAGTTACCGTTAAAGAACGCTAAAGATTCAACGGTTTCGGTAATCCGGAACCAGCGCCATATTGTATTTAATTCGCGATTCGCTTAATTTTCAAATTTGGAAACTTAGAACGCGGCGCTGTTCAAATTCAAGTTTGGCGTAGGGAGGGGAGGTGGCGGGTACATTCGTAACGGGGCGAAGTTTGAAATAGAAGTATGAAAATATCGTTTGAAGACTCGAAGCTTTGAAAAATGTATTAAGTTGGTGAAATCTCAAATCTGATTTGTGGTGCACTTAATAGTAAATACATACGTACATACACAAAATAATTATTTAAACCAAAATATATAGTTAACTAGCTTTTGCCCGCGGCTTCGCTCGCGTTAAATTCGAAAATTGCGAAATGCTCCATACAAACGTCCACCCCCCATTTTAGGGAAGTGGAGGGTTAGAAAGAGACCAAAAGTGGCCTATGTCACTCTCCATCCGTTCAAATATCTCCACTTAAAAAATCACGTTTATTCATCGCTCCGCTTTGTCGTGAAAGACGGACAAACAAACAGACACACTCACTTTCCCATTTGTAATAATAAGTACTATGTATTCTAAGTATTTATAATAATAAGTAGTATGGTTAGGTTAATAGTTAGGTTTTTTATAATGTGTTTATATGTTTTTTTATATTGTTTTGTATGTGTTTTTGTATTTTACTTTTATATTCATGTTATAAACAGCCTAACGCCGTGTCTTGCGTGGGCGACGGTCGCACGACCGTCGCCGTCGCGTCTCATCGCATCGTCTACTTCCATATCGATAAGGTTTGATTTCGTATGCGTCGCATTGCCGTCGCGCGACCATCGCGCGACCGTCGCCCACGCAAGCCACGGCGTAACTTAAGACGAAAGATGAAAAAAGGAAGTATGGATACGATTTTTCTCTCTGTTTAAGATAATACATTCTGTAGGTTAGGAGTGTTTTATTTTTTCAATTTTAGTTAGTTTGAGTCCTGGGCGAGGCAAGTGAGTTTTAAAAAATCATTTAAATGCAGATAAGATTAAATGCAGATTTCATACTTGTTAAAAATAGAAGAATCACCTTTAAGGAAAATGAGCGCATCTATCCACTGTATGATGAAATTCACTTCAGTGGGAAAAAGTGTCATAGATTATTAGTATGATTTCCGAGTATGAGATTAAGGCCCATCACTACACGATCTCGCAACTCGTCTGTACGCCCGGCACGAGTTCCCATATCGCGCCCTGATTGGCTGAGCCGCTCGCAACTCGCTTTTTATACAGGTAAATTGAAGTGGGGGGTGTTTCGCAAGTATTTCAGGGGGGGGCTACATTTTTGCAATTTAGATTGCTCTTAACGGAACTTGTGAAGTTCCAACGTGCAACTTTACGTCACTCTTTGATAACTCAAGTTGGAGCACCCGAGTAGCGCCAGTAGCGGGCGTTCATATATAACTAGTCTCCCAACAGCTTGCCTACTTTTCAGGTTTTAGTTTGTACTGAATTATAATAGTAACTTAACTCTTACACGTAGGTCTTATTCAAATTTAAAAAAAATGTGGTTAAAAGCGTAATTAATCAGTAATCACAGTACAAAAAATTATATCATTACACGTACAGAACAAAGTGTTAAGCGATTACCTCTGCCCATGGACACCTGGAACACCAGAGTAGTTGAAAATATACAGCAGGTCTAATCGGAACCTAAATCAGATAGGACAAAATTTAAGATTCGAAACAACCCCCGACATATTGGACTGATTTCCATCAAACATGCCTAAGAACACTCCCGACTAATAAAAAAAAATAAATCTAAATCGATTCATCCGTTCTGAAGCTACAATGCCGCAGACAGACACATACACAGAAGATACGTCAAACTTATAACACCCTATCGTTTTTGCGTCGGGGGTTAAAGTTTAATATCTACAAGGGTATGAAT
This sequence comes from Leguminivora glycinivorella, assembly GCF_023078275.1. Taxonomy (NCBI): domain Eukaryota; kingdom Metazoa; phylum Arthropoda; class Insecta; order Lepidoptera; family Tortricidae; genus Leguminivora; species Leguminivora glycinivorella. The sequence goes on from NC_062991.1 coordinate 16,583,355, forward strand.
AAAAGATGCGTTCCTATGCGTCGCATCTACAATACCTACAACCCCGAAATCACGAACAAAACGCCCGCGAAGCCCTAACCGGCAACATTTCCTTGGACGGCGGTAAACAAATTTCTGCAAGGATGGGGGGTTTGTCTGTGTAGGTGGGGGGGCGTGCGCCTGTGTGCGTTAGTTGCCAGTTTTATTCGCAGTTGGCTTTTTATAATGAGGTTCAGTTTTTAGTTGGAATGTTTTAATGAGTTTTATGATTGTAATTTTATTTCAGGCTGCAAAACTGGAGGGTAAAACATTGTTTTGTTAGTATCTACGTTTATACATTTATATGTAGATGAGCAATAAGTGTTTATTTCTCCAGATGTACATATTTTTGTTCTTCTATGTCACGATCGGGGTGGTTTTCAAAATTTTAATTTTGTGGTTAGGTTATTATGGTATACTAACAAAGGTGTGTTACGATATATTTGGTGCTTTTGCTGTCGAATTATATTCGATCACCCTCCTTGCGTTATCCCGGCATTTATTGCCACGGCTTATGGGAGCCTGGGATGCGCTTTGACAACTAATCCCAAGAATTATATTCGATGCTGTCTGTTTAAGTGTTTAATAAACAATATTTAAAAATAAAACTAGATTTTTTTTTCTATTTCTTATACGACGTAATATTTGTTATATTATTTCACTTGAAACGATATAAAAAAATTGATACGACTGCGCCAAAAAAAACTAAATTTCAAAAAAGTATTCTTTACAAACTATGTTAATTTTTTATGAATGAATTATTGATACTAAGATTGAAATGTCACTTCATCTACCAAATACAAAAACTGCATAGATCACCACAAAAAATATATGCAGCAAATTCTATAAATAAATAATATTTTTAAAAATCTCTAGCCGTCAAAAGCACTACAATACAAGATAATACATAAACAGTCATAAAATTTTAAAAATATAAAACACAACACGTTCTAAATCACAAAATTTAAAAACCGTTAACCGTCAAAACGTTCACAATTTAAATTGGGAACGCCGAAGACGCCCCCTCCGTTGCTAAGTATCCTCCCCTTTTTTACGAAGAATTACTTAAAGGCGGCCGCTCCCCCGGGTGGGAGGGGTTTTTTCTCCCTTTGAAGAATTGCCGGGGGGAGGGGAGGGGGTTATTAAATAGGGGTTTTTGCCAGTTCCGGATCGATAGGAGTTAGTTTTTTGCCGGTGGGAGATAGTTTTAACGTTTCGTGGTTTAGTTTTATGGAATTAGGTTTAGATTTAGACTCATAAAGGAATGTAGCGGTTTAGTTAGATATTTTAAATGCATAAAGTAGTAGGAAGGTATTTTAGTGCTTAAAGGAAAGTTTTACGGGTGATTATTCGATTTATTATATATAATTGCATACGGTTTTACAGACGACAAAAAAAATGTGATTTTAACATTGATACTAATAATTGTCGTGAAATAAAAGACCTAATTATGTATCTAATTAAAAACAATCATAAAATATAAATAGAGATACTTAACACTACCTTTTTTTTGAATAAACTAGTAAGGGCAGTTAGAATTTATAGGTAATAAAACAAAGCACAACTTGCACTGTTAAGCAAAGGTTCCACGGACATACATTTGTACGAGTATCCTATTAATAATTTCATAAATATTTAATATTAAACTTAACCCTTTAAAAGATCTCGGATCAGGAAACATAATTTCACACACGACTTGCATTTCTTTAATTAATAATCCGCACGCACACATCCGTAACCTCTTCCTTCCCCACACACACACACATACAGACACGGATACATAAGTAAACAGAAAAACGCACACTCTTGCGTTTCCCTCATGCATTATAAAAGTAGAGGGCAAAGATAAGAGAGCGCAGACTGCTTGCTTATAACGTACAGGCTGCTCGAAAAAAAAATATTAAAAAAATCTTCAAAAATATACACCTAAAATTTAGAATTGCTAACCCTAGGCTTGTAACTCTTTGTTATCTATGGCGGGCGTTTTCTATTGAAAACTGATTTTGATGATTATAAAAACCTAAAGTATGAATACATAGAAGAACATTCTAAGATAAGTATGTTTTTTAGGTTTTAGAAAAGTACCTATCTATTAATAGATACTTAACTATTACTTGAAATGTCTCTTGCAAGGTGCGTAGCCCTTTTAGTTCAATATTTTATTACATTTATATTTTAGAGTAAAAATCGTAAAACAACTTTTATGGATTACTGACTAATTCGGCATAAACTGAATATTTAAATGTAAAAACTATTTTATCAAACTTTTTTTCTTTTTAAAAAAGCAGTGTACCTACATTTAATTTCACGACGAAATATATTCACATATTTATTCCCAGTTTTAGTAGGCGCAAGAAATTAGTTGGTGCGTTTTTACATTATCCGATCCGATATCGGCTGTAGGACCGAAATCCCATACATCGAAGCCGCCATCTTCATTTTTGCCTTTGGAATTCTTCCGACATCCGATATCGGATCGGATAATGTGAAAACGCACCTACCCTCCTCTAGCATTATCTAAAAACTAAACAATTAAGGCCCATAAATTGTCACCCTGTATAAACATTGGCGCCCTCGCGAAATCTTCGCGAGTCATTACGTGGGGGGTGCTGGTGGGGAGAGGGGGTTCAAATCTGTGACGTTTTATCTAAACGGGCCTCGGAATGGCGCCCTAATGGCCTAAGACGGGAGATTGCTAAGACGAATGATTTTTCTTGGCTGTTGGGGGCTTTGTAGGTATCAAATATAAACTGTCGCGAGCTCGTGAGCATTAAGAATTTATGGCGTAAGTGATTAATAAAAAAATAAGTTTTACGTAGGTACACCTATGTATGTTTAAGTTACCTATTGCTTAAATCACGATAGGCTAACCAAAATATACATACTTATTTATGGCACAAGAAATAAAATTGATCATCAATCATCATCTAACTAAAATAACTATTTTCTTTACCTATTATTTTCATTATTCTAGTAAGTACACTTTACAAAATGTCAAAGCGCATTTAGACTACCCTATGTGATGAAATGCATGTTATTGCGTCTAAAATAACATTCATTAACAATCGTTATTAAACTGTCCTTTAGATTGTCCTATAGTGTTCAAACAAAGACGTACCTTCATTTTTAACGCTGACATCCTATTCATATCGTACCAAGAGCTAATATTTCACATCCCTAGAATTCGAATCGCGCCGCCCGTGTCTATCTTAATATATTATATAAACCTTAGTATAAAATATAAATGTATATAATATCGTCTGTATAAATAAACAATACAGCAGGTCTGGCCGTAAATCTCCGGGGCCAAACGCGGTAATGAAACGACCTGCATTTTCTCAGACATCAGTCAGACCGAAAAGGAAAACGACGCTACTGAGGAATGAACTAGAATATATGTGATTGAATGAGTGATTTAGGCATCATTCATTCCATTACATTCGAATAACAAAAACGCACTTATCATTATTCATATCAAAATTTTGACATGTTTTGAAAAAACTCGTATTTATTATTGGAACAAATAAAAAAAACAAGGAATAATTTTTAATGTTGTTTGTCTGCATTATGTTATTGTACCTATTAAATAAAAAACAAAATGAGGGCGTAAATTGCCTATTTACTTTATTAATTAAGTACTTTACTTTTTCCAGTCCACTGGCCGTATCGTGGTCGTGTTTTTTACCTAAATAAATATTATAACTTTGGCCTAATGTGTGAAATGAATTAATATACATACTTTTTTTTTGTTTTAGGTGCCTGCAGTTGGAGCATCAAGTATAAGTACATAAGTGGAGATGATTATTGTCTTGCCTAATAATAATCATAGTAGACATTGGAGAGTATTTAATGTATAATATGTTTTGTTTTTATTATTTTATTGTATAGACTTACTAGGTTAATATTAGTTGTATATACACATTCAAACACGATGTAAAAATTAGACTTATATTGACCGGGATATAGACCGTGATTACCTTTTTGATTTTTGTCGAGCTCCCGATATTCCCGATATCCCGGTCAATATAAGTCTAATGAAAATAACCGTGAATCATTCAAAACTCACGATGTAAAAATTGTTTTTGAATATTAAGCAAACTGAACTGAACTGATGTAAAAAATGGTTTTAAAATAAAATTATTTCACAATATGGAATAAATACTCGTCCTAACTTATTTTTTTCCTTTTTTATACCCACACTTACTACCTAAACTATATCTAACGGCGGCACTAACCTTCGTGGTGATTTGACACCGACTAACTGACGGACTAACTGACCCACCCATACATATTTGGAACGACTGACATAACTTTAAAATGGAAATTACGTTCAAGACAAACTTAACCCAGTTATTTAAACCTCCACGATTTTTTCAACTGCACTCAATTTACAATATCCAGTGAAAGAACAAGAATAACTGACAGACTGACTTCATTCGCTGCATTTTTATATTAAAGGAAAAGGAAGGATTTTTGTTCTGTTTCACTGTTCAACCATTCACTCACTGAAATTTCCCATTCACTCTTGGCAGTAGCAGCCTTCTCCGCCCGAGCCGACAGAAGCCCGAGAAAACAAATTGCAAATCATCTGCCTTCGCCAAGACGCGAACTAAATGACTCAGTCGAGCCAGAGACCAGCAAATGGGCAATACAGACTGTTAATCTGTCTTTAAACTAAAAGGGACAATAAATAAATAAATAAATATTATAGGACATTCTTACACAGATTGACTGAGTCCCACGGTAAGCTCAAGAAGGGAAGGGAAGGGAATAAAAAAAAATCATCATAAATCTGTGCGTGCAGAACGTTACAAAAGAGCAACATGGCGGAAACTATTAAAAAAGTAGCACAACAACCCCGATGACCACGACTACTCTGACAAGAGCATATGACTACCTAAGAAGAAGAGGAAATCTTGCTTCTTTGCGATGGTGCGAACAAAATTACGAAACTTTGTCTGGGTAGAGAGGAGCAAATGGACAATCATCATCATCATCATTATCAGCCTATCCTCGTCCACTGCTGGACATAGGCCTCTTCTAATGCACGCCACTGCTCCCGATCTTCAGCTAATCTCATCCAGCCAAAACCAGCCAACTTGCGGATGGACAATACAGACTGTTAATCTATTCTTATGAAGGCATAATGAAAGGCGACCATCAAAAAATAATCCGCCTCCGCGAAGGTGTCAACTGAGAGTTAGTCGGGACAGAGAGCAGAGAATGGGCAATACCCAAATTTTGGACCCAAAAAATTTTTTTAAACTTATTTCTGAGTTTAAGCATTTCACGCCTCCCTTGCTTGCTGTCTTTCTTATGCCCATAGCTATGGTGATGTTAGTAAAGATCTGTTGACTGGTCTCCAATTATTTCACGAAAAGATGTGCGTAGCCAAATGGCACAAACGCTCACGAAACGCTCGTAGATATCTATCTCTATCGCTCTTACGTATTGACGCGACAGAGCCAGACTACCGTTCGCGGCGTTTCGTTTTCGTTTCGCGTCGGAGAAATGCCATTAGGCTACGGCACCAGGTCAGAAGTACTCGAAACCGACGAGCGTGTATGAGAAACGTTATGAAAGTGTGTGAAGCGAAAGTGGTTTGTCAGGATCGTAGTAAATGGAAATCCGTGATCTCTGCCTACCATGCCTGTATGCATGTATATTTGTATACACTTTGCCAGTTTTTATTGGCAGCTCCTCTCTGTCGGGACTAAATTGCTGCTCCGAACGGATTGCTGCAAAATTTCCGTTAGTTTGAAATTTTGCAGGAATTTTGCGGCGACGGGGAATTGTATCGATTACGCTGATCGTTCGGTGTCTTGGCCGAGTCCTTACTCGTGGTCGGGTTATTTATGCCTCGGTTAAAGGTAAGACACCTGTGCTGGAGATTCTAATAAAGGTCTACTAGCATTTAACATAGGAATTTACAGTCAATAAGTAGGTATAGCTATCTTACTAACTTTAAATATTTTTACAACTTTCCATTACACCACTCTCTTTCTTCCCGTGGGTGTCGTAGAAGGCGACTGTGGAATATAGGTTAAATTGTGGCGTCGACGAAAGGCTGGCAACCTGTCACTGAATTGTCACAATTCGTTTTCTCTTAACTCCTTAACTGCCAAGAGTGGCACTGAAACTTGAGTAGTTTCAAGTGCTCTGCCTACCCCTCTGTAAGAATATAGGCGTGATTTTATGTATGTATGTTGATAAGTACCTACTACAGCGTGAATGCATTGGAGATGTGATTCCTGCCTTTCCTTTTTTATGTCAAATTAAATTAAGACTATTTAAAAAAGTACCTAATGACTAGGTTCACAAAGAAGTGAACTGAATTAAGTAAACGGAATATTTTAAAATACCGCTCTTTATAAGGTACGAAATAATTTATCCGCCGGGGCAAGGTAAGTGTTGCTGTACACTGGAATTGGGTCACTTGCCTCGCTTGGACTTGGCTAGAACACTGCAAGTCAAACTACCTACTTCATCTATTGTATTACTGCGATAAAATTACTTTTCATCCGTATACGTGCTTATACACCGCGATTTTTTTTGTTTTCCGTTCAATTCGACATGTCATTTGCCTAATGATATAAAAAGTCTCGAAGGAAATATTTTTAAAAGATCTTTAAAAAACTTTTTATTAGAGAAAGTTTTCTATAATTTAAAAGAATTTTATAATTATGTAAACCTAAATTACAATTTAGTATTGAAATGAAACTCACCACTTGCTTTGATATTAGTTTACTCGGTACAAGTTCCACTTATTAATCACAAATCACAAATACACCTTATATTTCATAAACTCCATCCGCCATCTTACCACTCGCTCAATCAACCCCCACATTCCGTTCCGCCCGTCTTAGTCTAGTCATTTTTTTCGAAGTACCCACTTATTTTATATTTTTATTTATCGATCATACAGAAGGGAGCACGATGTCAGTGTTGCCAAGCATAAAAGTATTAATGTTTTTTAAATCATGACACTCGGCCATCCGGCACCGTGCTGCCTCCTGGCGCACGACATCATATTTACCAAAAATCATGACACTCTGCTTTAGATTATTATTGTCACAAAACAGAAAAAGAAAAAAAAAAGAAACAAACAATAATACCTATGTTCATAAGAACTCTCAAAGTTACTTACATATTAAATTACTACTTAATTACACATATCAACGACATATTTGTATTCGTAAGGAGTTTACAATGTTAATGATTAGTTACTACCGCTACTACTGTTATCTTGGCTTTCATCACTGTCATGTAATTCAAGAGTTTTGATATGTATCCAAGGTCTAATCCTGTCAGCTGCTATGACAGTCTTATAGAGTTTCCCTTTTTTGTAAACCCCGGAACGTCTGTTATCCTATATCGATCATTGCCAAGTGTTTCTGTAATTTTGTAAGGGCCTACAAATTTAGACAATAATTTTGTGCTTTTACCATTATTGTCGAAATTATTTCGCGAGATCTTTACTAAGTCTCCTACGGCATAGCTAGTTGCAGGCAACCGGTTTTTATCATATCTCAATTTCATTTTAGTTTGTCCTCTCTCAATATTACTACTAATAGAACTTCTGACTTCAACTAAATCTGAACGGTCTACTTCGTTTTGTATATCAAGTTTGTTTGTCAAAATGTCCCGCATTTTTAAGCCAAACATTGCTTCAGCTGGGGATTTTTGTGTGGACGCATTAATCGTGTTATTAATGCCCCATTGAATTTTTCCTAGGCACTTGTCCCAGTCACGCTCATGGCCAAAACAGTTCTGTGCAGCTAAAGAATTCAGAATTGTTTGGTTAAATCTTTCTGCTTGGCCATTAGCTCTGGGACAAGCAACCGCGTTTAAAATGTGCTTTATTCCAAGTCCATCGCAATACGTTTTGAACGCAGCTGATGTAAAAGAACAACCTCTGTCGGTTATTATTCTTGCCGGTGGATTAAAGTCATAGAACAATTTGTCTAGTGTTCTGACGGTGGTTTTAGTTTTGACGTCTCTAACTGCCCGTACAAAAACGTATTTAGTAAATGCGTCAACTATCGTTAATATGTAGGAATTACCGTCCTTGCTCTTTACAAATGGACCAACATGGTCCATGTGCAATGTATGAAATGGCACCGGAACCTTTTCAATCGGATGCAAATGACCCGATTTTTGTTTTGATGCCGAGTCTTTATTGTACGCGCACTCGATGCACGCCGAGACATATTTCTTAACGAATTTCCGTAACTTTGGAAACCAATACTGGGATTTAATCTTTTCGAGCGTCTTAGCATAGCCCAGATGACCTATATCGTCGTGATTAGCACGACATATCTGCCATCGTGCGCTACGTGGGACAACTAACAGTAGCTGATCATCTAACTTTCGATATACAGCATGATTTTTAACCACGTAATTTTTACGGACGTCTTTACATTCTTGATCGTCTTCAGGTTTCAGAATTTTTAGTATTCGGGATATATCTGGGTCAGCTATTTGTAAGGATAATAACCAATTTTCTTGCGTTATTTTGTATATATTGACGCAAGGATTGTCCTCTGGTTCCGATGGTAGGTTCGTGTTGCGGCTTAAAGCGTCCACATGGGACATCTGAACACCTGGGCGATATTCAATGTCGAAATTGTACTCGCTTATTTGCAACCACCACCTAGCTATCCGAGGGATTAGATCCCTCTTGGTTAAGGTGGTCCGTAAAGCAGCACAATCAGTATAAATCTTAAAGTGGATACCCAGCAGGTACACTCTAAATTTTTTTAACGAACAGACGACAGCCAATGTCTCTAGTTCATAGGAGTGCAGATGCTTCTCCTCCTGGGTAGTCTGTCGACTAAAATAAGCGACAGGCTTCAGGGTGCGAGTATCATTCTGCCACTGCATTAGAATACCTCCAATTCCCAGAGCACTGGCGTCGGTATGTAACTCGGTTTCGAGTTTTGGGTCATAAAGTGCTAAGATCGGTCTACTCACAAGCATTTCCTTCAGTGTACAAAATGCTTTTTGCTCTAAATCTGACCACTGCCACGTGGACTCTTTTCGCAACAACATAGTTAAAGGGCGAGCAATTTCGCCATATCCCTTTATAAATTTCCGAAAATAACCGGTTAAACCAAGGAATTGACGAATTTCGTGTACATTGCAGGGCTTAGGGAACTCTTTTACCGCCAACACCTTGGCTTCGCCGGGCTGTATCCCTTCCGCGGTAATGTCATATCCGAGATAGCTGACTTGAGTGTCGAAGAAACGACATTTTGAAAGCTTTAACGTCAAGCCAAACTGCCGCAAAAGCTTCAAAACCTCTTCCAACCGCTCCAACATCTCTTCAGTGCTCTTAGATGGTATAAGAACATCGTCAAGGTAAGCCAATGCATATTCAAACCGCTTGTTCCCCAAGATCTTATTAATCATTCTTTGGAAAACAGCGGGTGCATTTGCCAACCCAAAAGGCATTCTTTTGAACTGGTAATGGCCGTCTGGAGTGACGAATCCGGTAAGATGTTTACTACAATCAGCCATAGGGACTTGGTAGTAACCTGATGCTAGGTCAAGGGTCGTGAAATATTTATTGCCACTAAGATTCGATATCTGATCATCGATGACGGGCAAGGGGAAACGGTCCTTCACAGTTTTGTTGTTAAGGGCCCTAAAATCAACACAGAGCCTTTGTTCCCCTGTCTTCTTCTTCACCATTAGGATAGGGCTCGAGTAATCAGAATTAGAATCCTCAATAATGTCGTTTTGCAAAAGTTCATTTATAGTCTCCCTGACCTGTTCTCGCTCGGAGTGAGATAGGCGGTAGGGACGATATATGATTGGTTTATTATCTGTTAGTTCTATCTTCATCTCCATATCAACTGCACAGCCGATCTCACTCAAGCTGGAAGCGAAACAATCACGATAGTCTTGTAACATTGAATAGAGTCTGTCCCTTTGCGCGTCATCAAGCTCAGGCCCTACCTTAATATCCGATTTATTTAATGGTACCAATTGGGAAGCGTCAACCGTAATCCTGTTAACCTGGCAAGTTTCTCGTTCAATAAAAGGAATTGATCTAGAAATAACCGTGTTTTGTTCTAATTTAATAGACTTTTGGGCTAAGTTCGTGATTACTACCTCACCTTTTCCGTCACGAAGGTGGTAAGCTCCTTGTAATAATCTATACTCCTTACCAGGTTCACAGGTTGTGTATCCCTCAACGTAAATATCTCCGGTAAAGTTAGACCCTACGTGAACTGGCACCGAAGATGTTTTAGAGACTTCGACCGAATTAGTCACGAACAACTTCAAGGTCTCGCTGCCACTATCAAAGGGATTTTCATTAGGCGTTATATAGAAGACTAGACTTTTATAGTCCTTAAGAGCGGTAAGGCCCGGCAGTTCCGTAAAAGTTTGCCCTACAATCACAGGGGTATTCATCCATTCGTCGTCTACGACTAAGACTTCGACCGATGCCTCGATTTCATCGACCTTTAAACTAACTCGTGACTTATAACGAGGCACTACTGCATTGGGACCGAATCCATTTATTACTGGTACATTATCAAAACTCTTTGACAGTCCCAAACTTTCTGCGTCGCTATTTCTCATTATTGTACACTCGCTACAAAAATCAATGTACGCTACCAGGCTCTGTTCGTTACACAAAATAGTCTTGTAAAATTTTTCATTTGGCTGAGACGTAACATTAATTTTCAAAATTTTCTTTTGAGCTGTATTGTCAGATCGTTTCACGTTAGCATTTACATTAATTGGATCCAGTTTACAATTATCAAGATCATGCCCCACCCTGTTACAACGCTTGCACCTTATTTGCGGCTTTGTACACTTGAAGTAGGGGTGACCTTGTGATTTACAATTAAAGCACGTGATCGTGCTAGAGAATTTACCAGATTTAGAATTACTCGCTGTGTTATCCTTTTGTACAATATTGTCTCGAATTTTGCTAGTGGATGGTTGATTATATGTTTGCGTCTTTTGTGAACTCAAGTAATTGAGTAAGTCTTCGGGCTCAGAGCAGTTTAGCGCTTGAGCACCATTCCGAATTGATTTATCAGTAATGCCATAGATAATGCATTCTACTGCCTTTTTACCTTGGATCTCACAACGAGTAATCAGACTAAGCTTGTCATAAAAGTATTCTCGCAAATTTTCGTCGTTACGTGAAGTCCGACCTAACATCTCTTCCAAAAGCCTACCATAGTTTTCTTCACTTGGGAAAGCTTTCCTCAATTTACATTGCCATTCTTCCCAAGTGTAGACAACCGTGGGCAGGGCCTCAAACCATTTCTTTGCTAAGCCAGCGAGCTTCTGGAGAGAGAAGTGGATAATTTGCCTCTCATCCCAATTGTATATCTGTGAACATTCATTGACTTTCCGTAGCCAGCAGTCAATGGTTTGAGCCCTGTTAGAAGGGTTGAACTCCGGGACCACATTATTCATATTACTATTCCCAAGAGGTTTGTCTGTCTTCCAAGTAAGTAACATATCCAATACCTTCTCTGTTGTCAATCTACTAGACATCTTCCGTTGTTTTGCCTGTGCGCGATAATCAGACGAACCCGATGAAGACCTTGATCTCCTTCGCTTACTTTTGCGCTGCTTCCTTTGAACGCGATCAGGGGATGAGCTGGGAGAAGAAGATGGACTCCTCCTTCGCTTGACTTTCTTTCTCGACCGTCGCCGCCTAGGGGGCGTACTTGGTGGTGTGCCTTGTGGGGTGCCTTCATCTTCGGTGACCATTGTACGTAAAATCCTGCATTAAACAAAAATTCTATTAAAATCAAGTCCCGATATTATCCCTACATTCGGAATATCCAAATCCGAATACCTCTCGGAATTCATATCCAAATCCGAATACCTCTCGGAATAAATATCCAAATCCGAATACCTTTCGGAATAAATATCCAAATCCGAATACCTTTCGGAATTCATGTCCAAATCCGAATACCTCTCGGAATTCATATCCAAATCCGAATACCTCTCGGAATTCCTATCCAAATCCGAATATATCATCATCATCATCATCATCATCATCATCATCATCATCATCATCATCATCATCATCATCATCATCATCATCATCATCATCATCATCATCATCATCATCATCATCATCATCATCATCATCATCATCATCATCATCATCATCATCATCATCATCATCATCATCATCATCATCATCATCATCATCATCATCATCATCATCATCATCATCATCATCATCATCATCATCATCATCATCATCATCATCATCATCATCATCATCATCATCATCATCATCATCATCATCATCATCATCATCATCATCATCATCATCATCATCATCATCATCATCATCATCATCATCATCATCATCATCATCATCATCATCATCATCATCATCATCATCATCATCATCATCATCATCATCATCATCATCATCATCATCATCATCATCATCATCATCATCATCATCATCATCATCATCATCATCATCATCATCATCATCATCATCATCATCATCATCATCATCATCATCATCATCATCATCATCATCATCATCATCATCATCATCATCATCATCATCATCATCATCATCATCATCATCATCATCATCATCATCATCATCATCATCATCATCATCATCATCATCATCATCATCATCATCATCATCATCATCATCATCATCATCATCATCATCATCATCATCATCATCATCATCATCATCATCATCATCATCATCATCATCATCATCATCATCATCATCATCATCATCATCATCATCATCATCATCATCATCATCATCATCATCATCATCATCATCATCATCATCATCATCATCATCATACGTTCGGCCCCGGTGACTAAACATTTGTGTCAAAATAAACCCATGCCTCTGTGACACAAGGTCCGATCAAATCAAGGACGAACGTGGTAATAGTACATTACGATACAAGTGCGTAAAAAAAGGAAGTTCGAAACGAGTGGCGATAAATTAAAACACGACCGAAGGGAGTGTTTTAAATCGACACGAGTTACGAATTTCCTTTTCGCACGTGTATCGTACGACGTTTTTCAGTACAGATGAGCCTCCGAAGTTTCGACCTGGCATATAATGAACCACTTCTCGCACTAGTGCGTAAAAAAAACACTATCTGTACTGAAAAATAAATATTCTTTACGACACTACTAAATTCATCGTACTAACAGCAACACTATCCTAACTATAGGTGGAATTTATGCCCTAGTAATAAGGATTACAAACGTACAGTCAACAGTGTTGCCGATGGTACATGAGTAAAAACAATACTACTAACTAATACTATACTTAGGTACCTTACATGAATTTGTGTAATTATCTTTTCTCCGTACCAATTTAGCCTTTGGCCATTTTATTTGTTATTATAACCTTAGAATTGATCAATCTTAAAATATCACATTCAAATAATTTAATACAACCGTTCATAACGGTTTTCTTTTATTTTCACAATTATGCTATGTAGGTGTGTACGTAGTGTACGTACCACCAATTCTAAATAGTCACTTTAAATGCAATAAATAGGTTTATTTTTCTTAAGCGTTCCTATCTTTTGGCTATCAATCAAAATTTACATGCATGATTGTGAAATTTATCATTCATACTAAGATAATCCATTGTACATACCTCTTTGTTCCTTTTACGTGGGATCCACCACTTCTGAGTTGAAATGAAACTCACCACTTGCTTTGATATTAGTTTACTCGGTACAAGTTCCACTTATTAATCACAAATCACAAATACACCTTATATTTCATAAACTCCATCCGCCATCTTACCACTCGCTCAATCAACCCCCACATTCCGTTCCGCCCGTCTTAGTCTAGTCATTTTTTTCGAAGTACCCACTTATTTTATATTTTTATTTATCGATCATACAGAAGGGAGCACGATGTCAGTGTTGCCAAGCATAAAAGTATTAATGTTTTTTAAATCATGACAGTATAGGATATAAGTTAAAAATTTAGTTTAAGTCAAATACATTGTATGCCCGAAAAGGGTAAAACTGTTGATACTCTCACTGAAAAATGTACCTTGTGTTACTTCCTGTACCTACACAGTTTAAACAATAAATATTTCTGATTTCTGATTTCTGATTTCTGTCAATGTTAGGTTATCAGGAACCACCCTGTATATCACTTTTAGTTAAAGACGAAAAAAAAATTTTTTTGTCGTTTTCATACATAATAAATTAATTAATTAGTGTGAGAGACCCTTAAGAATACTATTCAAGCTAGTGTCAAGTGTGTTGTGAGTGCTGTGTGTCGTGCGGTGGGAAATAAACAATAACTAAAAGCGGGTAGATTATATTTATTTGTCTACCCCGAACATTTATATAAATTAATATCGGGTAGTTTTGTGTTGTTTACATCTCCGGTGACACTTTTCTGGGACGTCAGTCTTCCGCGACCACGGCCAGTGCAACCAGGCCGAAACGTTGGGAAAAAAGGTAAAAATAATGTTAATTAATCGCGTTCGACCTGTGTGTGACTTTAAATATGTGTACAAAGCGCGAGAACTTAAAGTGTTATAGTGTCAAGTGATTGACGGCGCATGTCAAAATAAATAACATAATTGGGAAGTGGTGAAGGCTGTCACACATGTGTTCAGTAATTATTTAATTTTTTTTAATAACTCGATAACCGTACGAGTTAAGACGCTAGTTTCTTAGAGAAACTAATTGTATTTGATCTAAAGAACCATCCCTAAGTTAACGGAATTCAATAAAAACAGGGTGTATGTATACTGAGCATCACAAATACTGAGCCGGACATTCGACACTTAGTTCTCTAGGTTATCATGTGATGATTGAAACATGGCACCCTCTTGTACCTAATTAGCCTCCGCGTAAATCATCATCATTGTCTTTGCGTTATCCCAGCATTTGCCGCGGCTCATGGGAGCCTAGGGTCCGCTGTGACAACTAATCCTAAGTTTTACGAAAGCGACTGCCTCCGCGTAAATGCCGTTAAAAATCATCTCTTAAGGAATAGAATTTTCAAAATTAACTTGAAGTACTTATTGCATTTCTAAAGTGAAATAATGATACTCACTATATGATTTCTTCTTCGACCACTTCATCATCATCATCATTTCAGCCGTTAATCGTCGCCCACTGCTGAGCATAGGCCTCCCTTCGTGCACGCCACTTATCCCGGTCCTGGGCTAATCTCATCCAGAAGTGCCCCGCAGTTTTTCGAATGTCGTCCACCCAACGAGCCAACGGATGCCAGTAGTAATCTTGAAGAAACTGAAGTGAACTGACATCTAACTTTTGTATGGAAAGGATTCTGGACGTTTGTTTTTGCACCACTCAGCATAACCACGGTTATACCACCAACCAAATAATGACAAAAGTTCACTTTATTCACAAACACCGCCAATAGAAAAGGTTAAATTCCTGATTAGTGGAGTTTAAACTCTCAAAGCACTGCTTCTGGTTTTTCACGTACAAATCTTGCAGTAAGTCCAGCATCATGTAATTCAGAAAACACATGTATATGAACAGTTTCACTAAATTGGACTCCCGTAAGATAAAGTAGTTTAATATTATACAAATCATTTTATAGATTTTTCTCAGATTTCACTTCAACTTGTTAACTGCGTTATGGTTCAAAATGTACCAAAATTTTAAGCGTTGTTTATTGATATCATTGCATATAACGCACTTGTATTTTAACTTATGTTTCATAGATATTTGGTATCAACATAAACAGATCGCTTTTAAACACAATCTCAGGTAGTTTTTCTAGGTTCTTTCAGAGGTAATTTTTCTGAGCTACATTTTGAAATTTCGAACGTCCGTCAACCCGTCCAACGCGCAACTGGACATTGTGCCCCGCGATCGTCGCTGGTGGGAAAAAGAACAGGTTTCCAAGACATCGCTGTCTTTGTAACACTGGACTTCGGAACCCGTCTACTGTGGTGTCCGGTCTTCATTGTGTCCCCAAGTCGGGTGGAATAGGAACAGGTTTTTAAGACGTTGTCTTGTGACAACACTGGATTTCGGACAACGGGCAGCGGTCAGTGTGGGAATCGGAAGGGTTGGAACCGGTTTATTTAAGAAATTTTTAAAGTTGTACAAGATTACGTATTTGAGAGGGCTGTTATAATGTTATCTCAAGGAATCTTAAGTAACAAATAAGACAAATTACGATTGTTTAAATACGGCAATGGTAATGTTTGCCATGGTACGCTTAGGCAGCCCAAAGTTTACTGTAACCAATTCTCAATTGGCGCAGGCAATAGTTTTCACAAAAACGACGGTTTTCAGCATATATTATATATCATTAACTGGGCCTTATATAACATGGAATTGAATGCCTTTACGTTTCAGGAAGCATTGCCATTTACAAAAACCGGCCAAGAGCGTGTTGGGCCACGCTCAGTGTAGGGTTCCGTAGTTTTCCGTATTTTTCTCAAAAACTACTGAAGCTATCAAGTTCAAAACAATTTTCCTAGAAAGTCTTTATAAATTTCTACTTTTGTGATTTTTTTCATGTTTTTTAAACATATGGTTCAAAAGTTAGAGGGGGGGGGACGCACTTTTTTTTCCTTTAGGAGCGATTATTTCCGAAAATATTAATATTATCAAAAAACGACCTTAGTAAACCCTTATTCATTTTTAAATACCTATCCAACAATATATTACACGTTGGGCTTGGAATGAAAAAAAAAATCTGCCCCCACTTTACATGTAGGGGGGGTACCCTAATAAAACATTTTTTTCCATTTTTTATTTTTGCACTTTGTTGGCGTGATTGATATACATATTGGTACCAAATTTCAGCTTTCTAGTGCTAACGGTTACTGAGATTATCCGCGGACGGACGGACGGACGGACGGACGGACGGACGGACGGACGGACGGACGGACGGACGGACGGACGGACGGACGGACGGACGGACGGACGGACGGACGGACGGACGGACGGACGGACGGACAGACAGACATGGCGAAACTATAAGGGTTCCTAGTTGACTACGGAACCCTAAAAAGGAAAAAATATCGTTATTTTTTTATTTCATTTAAGATTTTTGGTGTAGGTTAATTATTATTAGTATAATTACCTACACTTGTCGAGTAGAGTAGTTTTCTTGTTATTGTAATAATAAAAATGCAATCTTTATGATCACAAGAGGGGACGAAACCGGACAGCGGGCATCGTGGGAAATAAATAAAGGGTTATCTACCGCAAAACTGGTTTTAGAAGAAATCAGTTACAAGATAGATTGGACCATTGTCAAGTAAAGTATTATTGTAATGTATCATTATACTTAGATATTAGAGTTTTTCATTCTAAATGCTTTGACAGACAATTTTTTTTAAATAAATGATATTCAGCTTATAGCACTTTGCTTATACCTTTAACTTTATAGGTAATAAGGATTAAGGATCAGTTTCTGTTGGTACTTCTTGTTACAAATTTTAGATTGGTTGTGGATCGAATAGTGATTCTAAAATAAAGATTTAAAAATTAGTTTAGGTTACTATATTTTAGTTAAATTTACCCAGTTTATAATTTTGTTATTTTTGTTTAATTAATTTGTATTATATAGAAACCATTTATAGACCTGGTTAATTTACTTCTGCTAACTTATAATAATGAAATTAATCAATTTTTTTTTAATAATATACCCAATGCGGCCGCGCTTTTCGAGAACTTTTCTAAAACAAATGAGCAAACGTCTCATTTGAATACTGTACAAGAACGAGGGATTCGATTAGGAATAAGTAAGTTCCTTCGCACATGTTGTAAACAGTGATTATTATTGTGGTAGGACAGTGACGAGGCGGCGGCGGTGGCCGTCAGCTCGGGGACAACGGTCACGGAGCGCGGTCATCGCGACAGACGTAGGGTTCAATCAAGGGCCGCACATACTATACTACATTACTAATCAATTGCTATAGATGGTCAAGCAAATCTTCTCACTAAGAAAAGGCGCGAAATTCAAATTTGTCACGTACGTCACGACGTACATTTTCATTTATTATATTATTTTTTTTACTATTTTTAGCTTTTACTATTAAGCGTTATGGCTCATCGGTGATTCCGCCAACGTCAAGGTTATAAGCCGCCTTTATTTAGTGACAAGATTTAGTTGACCGCCTTTTCCTTTGGTCTATAGATGTTATTATTCTCTTTATTTATTTTAACTCTTAGGCTAGGCTAATTTATAATATGATTATAAAAGCAAAATACAAAACCACTTACAAAACAGTAGGTACAAAATATATAAACACGTTATAAAAAAAACCTACTATGTTATTTATTATTAAAGTACCTACCAGTTTAAGTATTAGAATTTAATACGTTTAATAACTATTAATCAAAATGATTTAAATAAGACACAAGACACAATGGAACCACACCAGCCACAAACTGTGATTATGTATTCTTATTAGGAATATAATTATAGTACGCATAGGAGGGTCAGTTATCTCTGCATCGTAGTATTTTACAATTATTAAAAATCTTATAAGAATACCAAAACTGCATAAGTGCTGCCATCTATGAGCGAGTAGCCGAAGCACAGCTGTGACTGTAACTGTTCTATGAAGCGTTTAGTTTAGCGCCATCTGCTGATGAATAGAACATAGAAGGTATTAAAATAATGAAATACAGATTTATGAATGTTATTATAGATGTAAGTAATAACGTTATTTTTTGACTAAGTACTAAATTTTTCAATAATTTAATTCGCTGAGTATCAGTTTGTGTTATCATCATCTTATAATTACATATATAAAATGGGGTTCTTATTTTTTTTTCATCTCAACGAAAAGAATAAAATAATATTACCAAATACTTGTAAATTAAGAATTTAACTATCCGATATACGTCAATTCTATGAGAGGTGGAATCCAACTAGCGACGGCGACGCTAAACTAACAATTGGGTTCGCTCCTCGATCTAGTGGCGAGTAGTGAAACTATTTTTATTTACTGCTTGTATTGGGTGTTTTTCGTATTTTTAAACGTAGTGATGCACATTAAAGTTAGGGTTAATTTAGTGGTTTGACTAAAGAGCGCAGAGGTACAAATGAAAAAAGAATCTTAGACGAAAACTTGAAAACAAAACACATACCTACTGTTCTAATTATTTAAGTTATTTCATTTTGTTACTTTAAAGATTTAGTTTAATTTAAATGAGTTTTTATTTAATTTAAATTTATCAATTAAATTGTTTATCGATTTTTAGTTGTTATAATAATGAATAAATATAGTTTATTTAATTCATCGATAATTATGTATGATACAAAAAAAACAAGACGGAAACCAATAATACGTTTCTTACCTAAAGGAATGTCTAGATTTAACTGACTGACGCCGTTTGGCGACTTGACCTCCTAATAAGATAATTAGGCACAAATCTGTGCCCACTGTTATTGGCGGCTGACCGTTCGTCACAGGGAAATGCATGGAGTCGACGACGTTTATTTTTTATTTTATTTTGTGCCACGTCGGTATCAAACAAATGTAATTTAAGTACTTATGTACATGTACGGCCAATGTAATGCCGTAAAGCTAATAAAGGAATGTCATGAAACACGCAACTTTGATACCGTTTGATGACTTGACCCTCCTAATAAGATAATTAAGCACAAGTTATTGGCTGACCGTTCGTCGTCAGTATTTTCTTTTTAATTTAATTCCTTAAGATTTACGTAAAATAGTATACTCGTATTTAGAATATTTTATTGAACATGTAGGTATGACCCTGATAGAACTGCTGCAAACCCATGTGTGGATGGAGTCGAAGGTATGAAGGTACGGAAGAGTCGAAGTATTTTAAATTTTGGATTTTAGACTTATTTTCCATAAGGCAAGTGATGCATTTAAGATTAATGCTGAATTATTATATTTTCCCCAGGGATATCTATGTACATATTTCTAATAAGATATTTTTAATAAAATCCAAAAATAAAATTTAATAAGTACATTTTTTTGTGGCAACTTTCATTCTAGTGGTGTTGCCACACTGGCTGTTATAAATGTTATATAGCATGGTGTGACAGGGACGGCGCCGTGTGACTTATGTTTGGAAGTATTTTCATATTGAGATTATTTTGTTTCCTATATACCTGTAGATGTCTTGAACTATATTAGGAAAGGGAGTTAATTTTAAAATATACTTTCTTACTGAGAGAATTAGTGAATAGTCAGAATATAATTATACAAACAACAGGAAATTTCATCAAACTTGAAATTGACTTTCGCTTTTCATTTCATTAAATGTATTAAATTAGGTATACAATTTTAAAACGACAATTTTAAAACGACAATTTTAAAGCGACGACTCCACATATTTCTCTGACCGGAGCGGTCAGCGGTCCTGACGCGACATATTGTTCGCAACACACTCACCTAATACAGGAATGTAAATATATCTGGCCAGTGAGTGAGCTCACAATATAACAGTAGAACCTCGATAATACGAACTGTTGGAATTCGTTATTCGAATGGGTTTATTGAGTATATAAAATATCAAATAAAATTAACGTTAGTTTACAAAAAAAGGATACATAATAAATAAACATAAACACGAGAAAAACGGGTATTCTAATCAAGGTCACACAAATATATAAAATTATTTAATTTATGCTATTCTTCATTAAACGATATTTTTTAATTAAAGGAAAAATTTAAAAATACGAGTTGTCATGGCCAGCAAGAAGATTGACCATAGAGAATCGATATAGCTGTCACATTTTTGAATTGCTGTCAACTGAAGCTTACATTATGAAGACAGAAGTCTAGATTTTTTTTTTTGCAATATATTTCAATGAATTAACATGTATACGTTTTAACTAGGATTCTTATCAATAAATAAGAGTTATTGCATTACGGCGTCTCAGTTCTTATATTCACATTTAGAGTAGATGAGTTTACAAAGTGGTCCATACGAACCGGGATAAATATAGTGAATTAGTGGTGAAAAACAAACAATCGCAGTGAAATAAGAACAGTTTAGAGAGATTATAGACGTCACGCATCGAACATTCGAGAAGAAAACAAAAGTCAAATGAACAAAAGTGAGAAAACAAAATACGAACTATAGTGAGAAAAATACGTGTAATACAAGTAAATGAACAATAATTCGAGGTTTTAGTGCATAAATACGATAAAAAACTGTGTAAACTACCGCGAGGACAATAATTTGAAGAAATTTCGTCATATTTTCGTAAAAAACGATCCGCGCATCAGTGTAAACAATGGACATAAAGTAGTGAAAATACATCGCGATTCGTAATAATTGGAAGAAAAAGTGTGAATTTCCGAACATTTCGTGTTTTCGAAGAACAAGACCGAAGATTCTAGATATTTCGTCGCAAGATTTTACTACATAACCTACAAAATGGATACATACGTATCGGAACAAGAAACTACTTACGACTTAATACGGAAGATAGGAATAAACTTCAAAAAGCAAGGAAAAACACGCATTACGAAAGGCTACGTACAAGCAAGAATCGACACACTTAACGAGTATTGGCAGAAATTCCAGACAAACCATTTCCAAATTGTTAAATATGCAACGAGCGCTCAAAGAAAAGAACATGTTTATTTCGTCAACGACATTTATTCTGTTGGAGAAGAAGAGTATTTTATGATAAAAGGAGAATTGTCAGATACTATTGATCTGTTCAACAAATCTACCGCTGTGAGAGAGAACCCGCAACCGCATCCGCAGAATAACACGTCAGATATAAACAAGCAATCTACGCAAGATGTAAAACTTCCCAAAGTAATACTGCCCCAATTCTCGGGAAATTATGAAGAATGGACATCTTTTCGAGACCTGTATACGTCACTCGTTCACAACAAACCATCTTTGAGCAAGGTACAAAAACTTCATTATTTGAAATCAAGTGTCACTGGTGAAGCTGAACAATTATTGAAGCATCTACAAATAACCGAGAAAAACTACGATGTCGCATGGGAAACTTTAGACAAGAGGTACAACAACAAACGCATGATAGTGAATACAATCTTGAATAGATTTATGAATCAGAAGAGAGTATACAACGGCACTTCCAAATCTATTAGAGAACTTCTCGATACTACTCAAGAATGTCTGAACAGTCTTAAAAACAACGACGTGAAGATAAACGAGTGGGATACAATTGTTATTCACATTATTCTCAACAAATTGGATGAAGAGACACGCAAACAGTGGGAAGAGGAGATAAGCACGCTACCTGTACAAGAGTTGCCGAAACTTGAGAAGTTAACAACCTTCTTGGACACACGTTTCAGAGTGTTAGAAATGATTCCGTCGACAACTTATTCGAAGGACAGAGAGAGAGCTATCGTGAGACAAAGATCCTTTCTAACAAGCCCCGCTACAACTACAGTACAATGTTCCTACTGCAAGCAAGACCATTTGAACTATCTATGCAAAGAATTTGCAAATTTAGATGTCAACAATAGAGTTCAACACGTCCAAAAGGAGAGACTATGCTTCAACTGCTTGTCATCAAAACATAATGTGAAAAACTGTAAATCCAAAGTATCCTGTCATCA
This sequence comes from Leguminivora glycinivorella, assembly GCF_023078275.1. Classification (NCBI taxonomy): domain Eukaryota; kingdom Metazoa; phylum Arthropoda; class Insecta; order Lepidoptera; family Tortricidae; genus Leguminivora; species Leguminivora glycinivorella. Next base: position 16,605,919 of record NC_062991.1, read on the forward strand.
TTGCCAAAGAAGACATCATTCTTTACTTCATTTTGAGAATCAAACCGCTGAAGAGAGAGAGAACAATCAACAATCCACGTCGAAAGCACCCGCATCCAATTCAAACTATACCATGAGGGAAGAGTCTACCACTAAAACTTCAGAAACACCAAAACTGAGAAATTATCTTATCACTCAGAGTCATACTGCACTAATGGCTACCGCACTAGTAAATATCAAGACCGGCCATGGTATGCAAGTACTACGAGCACTCATTGATCCCTGTTCTCAAGAGTCGTTCATAAGTGAAGCAACTGTTAGAAAACTACAACTTCGAAGAAAAACAGTTGATGGATTAATTACCGGAGTGGGTAACATGTCAACTACAATCAAATCCGCTACAAACATAGAGATTTACTCAAGATTCGACAACAACTTCAAAGCTGACTGCACAGCCTACATTGTTGAAGATGTCACTGACATAATGCCAGAAGTCCCGATCAATCCACAGAAATGGAGTCATCTGCAACACCTGTCACTGGCAGATCCAACTTATCATACACCAAGCAACATTGATTTACTACTTGGAGTTCATATCTACTCAGACATCTTAATGAATGGAGTGATTAAAGGAGAACCAGGTACTCCCATAGCACAACAAACACGCTTGGGATATATACTGTCAGGAGGTCATTTGACAAACAACCGCACAAGAGAATTCAAAACCATGCATCTGAACATAACTTTAGAGGAGATGGTAGAAAAATTTTGGGAGACAGAGAGATTAGAGTCAGAGGAAAACGACACTCTCACCCCACAAGAACTTAGAGCTGAGAAAATATATCAAGAAACTGTAACTAGAGATGTTGATGGAAGATACGTTGTGGCACTTCCCTTTAAAAGCGACAAACCTATTTTACCTGAGAATTCGAGAGAAATTGCACTGAGAAGATTCATGAGCACTGAGAGAAGATTAGAAGCAAACAAAAAATTGAGAGAAGCCTACAACGAGGTCATGAGAGAGTACATAACACTTCAACATATGGAATTGATCGAACGAGATGAGTCTGTTAAAGAAACTGACAAACAAGTATATTTGTCACATCACCCTGTGATCCGTGAAGATAGAGAAACTACCAAGTATCGCATAGTCTATGACGCTTCATGCAAAGGAAGCAACGGAGTGAGCCTCAACTCAGAACTGCTAGTTGGTCCGTCACTTCTGGGAGATCTTCGAGACATTCTTATGAGATGGAGAACACACAAAGTCTGTTTTGTGGCTGATGTCATCAAAATGTATCGCCAGATCCTTGTAAGAAGAGAAGACACAGACTTTCAGAGAATACTTTGGAGATTCAGCCCTGATGAAGACATAAGAGAATACAGAATGCTAACAGTCACATTTGGAACAGCATGTGCGCCATTTTTAGCTATCAAAACCTTGAGACAAATAGCAATTGATGAGGCAAACACAGAAGAATATGCCCAAGCTCGAGAGATTATCAACCACTCTTTCTACATGGACGATGTACTGTCAGGGGGAGATACAGAAGAAACCGCAATAGAAGCAAAACGTCAATTAACAGAAGTATTAAGAAGAGGAGGTTTTGAACTACAAAAATGGTCTTCAAATAGCAAAAAATTCATCAATACAGTCGAAACAGAGAAGAGAGCGAAGAAATGTGAGATAGACATCAACAAAAAAGAGACAATCAAAACCTTAGGAATAACATGGAACTCAAACGAAGATACTCTCTTAGTAACTAACAAAATTAACACTTTATCTGAACAACGAGTAACTAAGAGAAACGTCTTAACTGTCATAGCTTCCTTGTTTGATCCAATGGGTTGGCTAGCACCATCTGTAGTCATGGGAAAGATATTTCTACAGAAGATTTGGTCAAGAGGATTATCATGGGATACAGAACTACCAGAAGACTTAAAGACAGAGTGGAAAACCTTTTGCAATGGTATAGAGCACCTGTCACAAATTAAACTTGAGAGATGGATTGGAACAACCAACCACAGTGAGTTAATAGAACTACATGGCTTCGCTGATGCATCAATGTCAGCCTATGCAGCAGTAGTCTACAGCAGAGTAATACAACCAGATGGAGAAGTCAAAGTGTCACTTATCATGGCAAAGACAAAAATCTCACCGATGAAAAAACAACTTACTTTGCCCCGTCTAGAATTGAGTGCAGCGCTACTACTGAGTCAACTGCTGAAACATGTTGCTACAGCTATGAAGATCCAGAACAAAAATACATACGCATATTCAGATTCAAAAGTAACTTTAGCTTGGATTCTCGGAGACCCGCTGAAATGGACAACATTTGTGAAGAACCGAGTCATTGAAATCAACAATAACATAAATACTACATGGTCATACGTGAATACTAAAGAAAATCCTGCAGATCCAGCGTCGAGAGGAGTCACACCTGAGAAATTGAAAGAACATACCTTATGGTTTCAAGGTCCAACATTCTTACAACAAAGAGAATGGAAAAGAGAATCTTGTGAAGTAGAAGATACAGATCAAGAAACGAGAAAATCTATCAAATGTGCTACTACTACAGTGTTAGAGAAGAAAGAAGAATTCATACTCACAATTTCAAAGAGATATTCATCATTGAGAAGACTCATTTCAGTCATAGCTTACTGTCAAAGATGGCTGATGTTCAAAAACAAAGATGTAAAAGAAAACTTACCTCAGTATGTAACTCATGATGAGCGAGAAAAAGCACTTACTACATGTATCAAGCTTTCACAGCAACTTGAATTTCCAGAAGAAATCGAAGCTTTGAGAAATCGTCAACCACTTAAGAAAAGAAGTCGAATACTGTCACTTACACCCTTTCTTGATGAAAAAGAAGTACTCAGAGTTGGAGGAAGATTGAAACATGCAGATTTAGAGTTCCTGAGCAAACATCCTGTCATTCTGTCTAAGAACAATGTACTGCTACCACTTTTACTCGATGACGCACACAAGAAGACATTGCATGGAGGCCCGCAACTTATGACAATATACTTGAGAGGAAGATACTGGCTGATTGACGCAGGAAATACTATCAAGAAGTATGTTAGAAACTGCTTTCCTTGCGCTAAACAAAAAGCGAAAACTGTAACTCAACTGATGGGCGATTTACCTGAAATAAGAGTTAAGCCATCAAGAGCATTTCTTACTACAGGTGTAGATTTCGCAGGTCCAGTCAACGTGCGCATGAGCCCTGGACGAGGAACGAAAACGTTCAAAGCATACATATGTATTTTCATCTGCATGGTAACTAAAGCTATACACATAGAATGTGTGAGTAACATGACAATGGAAGCGTTCATGGCTGCATTTCGAAGATTTACATCACGAAGAGGATTCGTCAAAGAGATGTGGAGCGACCACGGTACTAATTTCATTGCATCGAGCAAAGAAATACTAGAGACTTGGAGACTTGGCAAATCAACGATCCCAGTTGAACTAGCAGCCTTACTAGACACTGAAGGTACCAAGTGGAAGTTCATCCCTCCTGGATCACCAAATCACGGGGGATTATGGGAAGCGGGGGTGAAGAGTTCGAAATTCCATCTAAAGAGAACCCTCGGAGATACTACACCTACCTTCGAAGAATTATCAACGCTTCTGAACCAGATCGAAGCTTGTCTTAACTCGAGACCCTTATCACCGCTGAGCGATCATCCTGATGACCTAGAGCCGTTGACACCAGCACACTTTCTTGTCGGAGAACCATTAGTCACAATACCAGAGAGAGATTTGACTCAACATAAAGCAAATTCCCTATCGAGATGGCAAAATATGCAAAGAATGTTACAGATATTTTGGCGAAAATGGCAAACAGAATTTCTTACAAGATTACAAGAGAGACCTAAGTGGAAAATTAGACAACAAGAGTTCAACGTCGGAGATTTAGTGTTAATCAAAGACTATAGATTACCTCCTAGTAAATGGCTACTAGGTAGAGTGTTACTGAAACATCCTGGAAAAGATAATGTTACGCGAGTCTACGACGTCCGCACAGCAACTGGAGTGTTAACTAGATCGATTTCGAAGCTGTGCCCACTACCAGATGTTGGAAGAAAGGATTCTGCTGTTCTTCAGGCGGGAGAATGTCATGGCCAGCAAGAAGATTGACCATAGAGAATCGATATAGCTGTCACATTTTTGAATTGCTGTCAACTGAAGCTTACATTATGAAGACAGAAGTCTAGATTTTTATTTTTGCAATATATTTCAATGAATTAACATGTATACGTTTTAACTAGGATTCTTATCAATAAATAAGAGTTATTGCATTACGGCGTCTCAGTTCTTATATTCACATTTAGAGTAGATGAGTTTACACGAGTACACAGTGATGACTGATGGCTTTGCTGGAGCCAGAGGTCACAAGAGTCCTGCCGGAGGTGTTTTTTTCAATTTTTCCTTTAATTTAAAAATATGTATGTACCGATCTCAGACGTTTCTGCATAATAAAAAAAAAAACAAATTTAATTAAACGCCTTAGAAACAATTATTTCTAATAAAAAAAAATAAGACGTTTTTACACTATCCCCTTCTAAAGATCCGTAATTTATAATTTATTGAAGACATTATTCCTTATTAAATTATTCCCTACTGAACTATCTCCCTACTTATTGACATTTCATTAATTCTTAATTCATGGATTAACACAGTCAAGTGTCAAAGACACTAAAAAAACACAATAAGACGTTTTTACACTCTCCCCTTCAAAAGCCGAGATCACAATGAGACCTGTTCCTCACAACAGGTTTACAAAAACTCACAATATATTAGAAATCGGAACGCTCCCTCGAACTGGTTGCGTTCGATTTTTGAATTGAAGATAATGTGGAACTGGTTTGAATGAAATAGTTTTCTTAAAAGGTTAGAAATGTCGTGAGAATGGGGATTTTTAAGCAAACTGGACATTTCGTTTCAAGTTATCGTGTGAAAGTTTTAAATATAGTTACGGGGTAGTATTTGTAAAATATTTTCAAATAAAGAACTGGTTATATTTTTAAATGGCTTTCAACCATAGGTACAATTTGTGGAAACCGTTCCTACTACCTAGTATAGGGTGGTCACTTTATGGGCTATCAGTAACTCAATGCTGGTAAAGGTGAAGACGTGAGTATTATATTCTTCGGTGAAGACATTTATAGCATGACAAAATTTTTCTATTCTATTCCGGTGGGTTATCCGGAGGAGTTTTGTAGACAAAACATTTAAATTTGCGCCAATAATTGTTTTATTATTATTGTCTCGGTATTTATTTTCATTCTCTAGGCTACTAAGTTTTTTAACAATATGTATAGGTATAAAAATAAAATATAACACACTTACAAAACAGTACAAAACATAATATAAACACATTATAAAAAACCTAACCTAGGGTGCCGCCAGCAGCGGGGCAGGGCCCAAGAGAGAGGAACCGTCGGACTATCCGCGCCGTGTCCAAGATCACCGCCTCCTGCATCTGGCCCTTGATCCAACCACCTAACGAGAGTCTCTTAAGATGTTGGTCGAGACTCTTCGCTATGAGACCGTTCGCTGAAACGACTATCGGAACAATGATCGTTGATTCAACATCCTACATGATGGTTATCTCGTGAGCCAAGTCTAGGTACTCACTGGACGTCCTTCTCGGCTTTCACGAGATTCTCATCATGGGGGATGGTGATGTCAACGAGCACGGCTCTGCGTTGCGCTATTATTGTTGTTGTTGTTTTTAACTGATATGGGTAATGATATAAAGTTCAAAGGGCTTTCTTCTTAGGGACGAAAAAGAAAGGAAATTGAATATCTAAAAGAATTTCGTTGAGTTACGAAAATACCATTGCATTGCCTGAAAAATCTTAGTGAAACTTTATTTCAGCATTTTGTCCTGTGTATGTTGTACTGAATAAATGTCTTTATCTTTCTGAAACGACAAATAGCGACTTCAATCATAAAAATTGTTTTTGCAGAAAAGCTGATCATGATATTCCTACGTACCTACCCAATAGCAAACTTTAAGCCTAACCAACCTGGGTGCCTAGTTTATTTATTACTATGTTCATAAATAATACCTACTTCTCAAACTTAGGTAAATAAATCATGACAAGTAGTAGGTAAATAAAATATAAACTTCATTTAAATTACAAAGTAACGACTCATGTAATCACGAAAATGCAGACATCTTGAAATCCGGTACCCTCCATTACCAACCTAACGAAACCAAACGAAAATTCAATAAAATGCTCCCTCTTCCAAACTTCTTCCAAACTTCACTATCCAACTATCCGGCCCCGCCCCCACGCCATCACGCATACTGTCGACTCTTTCTAACACGCGCCCAACTATACCCGCGAAACGAGACGGTGATAGTTTAACCGCATGCATTGTTATTGTATTTGAATATCGCGTGGCTAAAACAGCTTATATCACAACTTGTTAAGTTCAAACTTACACTCAAAGCTTTATAAAATAGGGTCAAATTTTGTTTGATAAATATGGTTTTTAGAGCGTTTTTGTTCTGTCCCAAGACGGAACGTAGCAACATTTTTACGCGAGCGATTCGCTAGCGTAAGATGACGGCGTAAGGGCTATAGTGGCGTAAAAATGGTATACTTAAGACGTTCTTGAAAAAAATACGCGGGAAACTAGTTATTCTCTATCGACGTCTTCGCAAGATGGCGGGCTAGAGGCGTTCGGAATTTGAATTTCTCAAAGGAATTAGAACGTTGGTTATATGTTGCCTCTATGGTATAGATAGAGGGGTTGAATCGGGTAGCGCTTGAAGCGCTGTGCACTATTTGTATGGGATTTCGGTTGGGGTGGTCTAGCGGGAAAATGCAGTGCTGTTTCCGCTTTCGGGTTCATTTTATGTATTTTAAAGGGTGTTAGAATGTTGCCTGTAATTGTTTAGCTTATTATTTTATATATTTAGTTTTGTTCTTGACAATTTGATGTTTTAGAGGAAAACTTAACGGATAGGTAATGTAGGTATGTGGTATATATGATTAGGTAGATAGGTATCTAAAGAATCCGTGAGCATTTGAGCAAATAGAGGTACCTTACCATTTACTAGATGTTAAATTTATAACACATAAGTAAAGTCTCTCTTTTTAGGGTTCCGTAGCCAAAATGGCAAAAACGGAACCCTTATAGTTTCGTCATGTCCGTCTGTCCGTCTGTCCGTCTGTCCGTCTCTCCGTCTGTCACAGCCGATTTACTCGGAAACTATAAGTACTACAGTGATGAAATTTGATGGGAATATGTGTTGTATGAACCGCTACAAAATTATGACACTAAATAGTAAAAAAAAAGAATTGGGGTGGGGCCCCCATACATGTAACTGAGGGATGAAAATTTTTTTTTCGATGTACATACCCGTGTGGGGTATCAATGGAAAGGTCTTTTAAAATGATATAAAGTTTTCTAAAAAACATTTTTCTTAAAGTGAACGGTTTTTGAGATATCAGCTCTCAAAGTCGTAAAAAGTATGTCCCCCCCCCTCTATTTTTATAACTACGGGGTATAAAATTCTAAAAAAAATAGAGGTGATGCATGCTAATTAACTCTTTCAACGATTTTTGGTTTGATCAAAGTATCTCTTATAGTTTTTGAGATAGGTTGATTTAACTGTAATTTTGGTTAAATATTTGCTGCTACGGAACCCTTTGTGCGCGAGCCCGACTCGCACTTGGCCGGTTTTTTTAACATCAAGTCAAGTTATCTCTAGGTACACATATCTTCTATCAAGTAAAGTCCAAAGTCCAAAGTGTTTTATTTGTAAGTATATGTCAAACTGATTACAGTGGTGGTAAACAATATAATATATGTAGCACTATACTCTGGCTAATGGCGTACAAAAACTTCATTATGTCCTTCCTTACATACTAACATGCGAAATTGATTTTACGTAACTATATTCAGCATACATTGGGAAATTGAGTAATAATTAGTTATAATATAATTAATATTCAAATTCATATCAGGCCGTGGGCATAAAATTATGTAGCAAAAATTCAGAAATAGAATAAAAACAATTATCAATTAAAAATGTCAATAGTTTACGTTTAAATTCATTTAAGGGTAACATTCTAAAACTAACAGGGAATTTGTTATAAATCTTACTAGCTAAGCAGAATACACTTTTGCGCATTAAGGCAGTTTTTGCAAAAACAGGAAATAGATTCTGAGGGTACCTGGAATCTCTAGTAAATACCTCGCAAACCGTCCTGAATAGTGTTGGGTTTGTTTTAATAAACATCATAATTTCAAAAATGTAAAGTTAAAATATTTAATTCTTTAAAATGTGGCACAAAGCCATCTGTTTAGTGAAGCCCTCGAATTGCTTTCACACATTTCTTCTGCGCTATAAAGACGGCTTCTGTGTTGACCGAGTTACCCCAGTAAATGAGCCCATATCCTAAGGTAGAGCCAACGAAACTGTGATAGGTACTGTAGGGGATAGGGCGTTAATAAATTGAACAGACTATACCTACAGGTATAAAAAAAAAGTGTGCAGTACATGCCTTTGATTAAAAATCTATGTAGGTCTATATTTTTATAAAAAAAAAACCTCGTTATTCTGGCACGGCAGGAGTACAAAAATGTTCTAAACACCTTTAACGATCCTGTTAATTATACAATCGTTTCTAATTCAAAAAACATCTACAACTAGTTTTATCTATTCCAAAATATATTACAAAAACCTCTTAAGAATCAAATAAAATTTCACACGAAAACCTGAAACGAAATGTCCTGTTTCCTTACAAATGTCCATTCTCACGACATTTCTAACCTTTTAAGAAAACTGTTTCATTCAAACCAGTTCCACATTATCTTCAATTCAAAAATCGAACGCAACCAGTTCGAGGGAGCGTTCCGATTTCTAATATCTTGTGAGTTTTTGTAAACCTGTTGTGAGGAACAGGTCTCATTGTGATCTCGGCTTTAAAAGGGGAGAGTGTAAAAACGTCTTATTGTGTTTTTAGGGTTCCGTAGTCAACTAGGAACCCTTATAGTTTCGCCATGTCTGTCTGTCTGTCTGTCCGTCCGTCCGTCCGTCCGTCCGTCCGCGGATAATCTCAGTAACCGTAAACACTAGAAAGCTGAAATTTGGTACCAATATGTATATCAATCACGCCAACAAAGTGCAAAAATAAAAAATGGAAAAAAATGTTTTGTTAGGGTACCCCCCCTACATGTAAAGTGGGGGCTGATATTTTTTTTCATTCCAACCCCAACGTGTGATATATTGTTGGATAGGTATTTAAAAATTAATAAGGGTTTACTAAGATCGTTTTTTGATAATATTAAAATTTTTGGAAATAATCGCTTTTAAAGGAAAAAAAAGTGCGTCCCCCCCCCTCTAACTTTTGAACCATATGTTTAAAAAATATGAAAAAAATCACAAAAGTAGAACTTTATAAAGACTTTCTAGGAAAATTGTTTTGAACTTGATAGGTTCAGTAGTTTTTCAAAAAAATACGGAAAACTACGGAACCCTACACTGAGCGTGGCCCGACACGCTCTTGGCCGGTTTTTTGTTGTGTCTTAGACACTTGACTGTATTTTTTCATAAATTAAGAATTTATAAGTAAACAGGTTGGTATAGAATAATTATTTTATGTCTTCAATAAATTATGAATTATGGACCTTAAGACATTTTATTATAAATAAAATCACAACTTATAATGAATTAATTGCTTAGTTCATTTTTTTACAACAATATAATATCTTGTATTAAGTTACAACCAATGATTAAATTATGCTATTAAATAAATTTGTGACAGTGTTTGTGCCGATATTTATGTTTTAATGACACGTCGTTCCACAGATCACCATTGAATTTGAATATGAGTAAAAATACTGGGAAGATTAACGGATCTTGAATAAATAGATCTAATAAGGCGTTATTCGGTAGCAATTTAACATTTAGATATATGTATAACATTCAAATTAACAAAAATATTAGAATACAGGTAAATTAATGAGATATCTACGTACCTACATCAATTTTTTCATAAATTATTAGGCATCTAGTCCCAAGGCTAAAAGCCATTTTTAAACCATTATAATATTGATAAATTATTATGTACGTCTCTTATGGATAGTCAGGATCCTTGTGCCTACTTTTTAAGTTATTTTGACTTTAAATTAGACACCTCTAGTAGCGCCGACGGAATCTGTGCCCGGTTTGGTACCTGACAACGTTGCCAATGTTATAAAATTTTATATACTGTACGTGTACATATCGAGGATTATTTATATAATATTTACAATCTTCATACTAAGAATCGTACCTTCATTTTTTAGCGCCACCTATTAAATACTATCATAACTACACTGATGATGACTACAATTTTTTTTTTAAATGTTTATTGACGTTATATCATAATATTAAAATAAACAAATACCTCTTTCCCCTAATACCTCTTTCCTTTATTTAATGTTTAAATACCTCTTTGTTCTTATAAAAAATAAAAACAGACAAAAATATTTGGGGAAAATATGACTTTGACCACTTCCAGGCTGCGAAATAGCGCCATCTAGTTTTAAGCCCAAAAAGCCCATACATTTCAGCAGTACGTTTTTTTGTATGGGCTTTGTAAGTCCCGTATTATATCGTTCCTGCTGTAGGTATATGGACTATTTATATCATATTAAATAAATGTAAAACTTTGCAAAATTTAAAATAGAATTAGTAATTTAATTATTAATAATCCTGCGTGCGTAGCCGAATGGCATTTCTCCGACGCAAAACGAAAACGAAACGCCGCGAAAGGTAGTCTGGCTCTGTCGCGCCAATACGCACGAGCGAGATAAACAGCTTCAATTTCGTTTCGTGAGCGTTTGTGCCATTCGGCTACGTACCTACCCTGAAGCGAAAATAATCAAATAATCATAGTGAAATAAAAACAAAAACGCAACATATTCTAAAGTTATTGTTAGTTTAATTTTAAATTCAGATGTATCTTGGTTGTATTTTTTTTTTTTTAAACTTTATTTTCATTTGACAAGATTTTTTTCATTGCTACAAAAAGAAACCATTGATTTTCTTATAATCATTATCATCACAAATCACTACTTACCTACCAATTCGTATGTACCTATTAGGTAGAGATTTTTTTTTCTGTAATTAAGAATTAGTGACACTATTATTTTATATCCGTCCATTATACTTATAAACAACATTAAATTTACTTTATTTAGGTATAAAATAGTATATTTGTTTCGCTTAAATAACAAACAAATCTTCACTACTGTTTGCATTGAATTCGATAACTACCTATCATAATATTAGTGTAGGAATGTATTGTAGGTACTGTACGTGAATAGCCTGAATCTTGGCCGCTGAAATGTGCCGCTACTATTGGTTCTATACGCAAATATCCTTATTAGCTCAATAACTATAAGTATCATAAAATTACTGTAGTGCTAGTCAAACTGTAACACACAGTTCACAGTAAGTAGGCTGGTTCCTGGCCGTTTATTTATATGCACTGCTACCATTGGTTCTGTACCTTCGCAAATATGTGAGTGTGTTTAGTAAAACGTCCCACTTTGTCGGTTACCATTAGGGCGAGACTTACTTGTATCTTTATATGAATAAACTGATAAACCGGCTTTATAGCAATCGACAAAGTGGGACGTTTTCCCGTGCACACTCACATATTATTCTTTTGACAGTCGGTGTCAAAGATTTACACACATTTACGACAGCTCGATATCGTATCTATATCCAATAAATTATTGAAATGCGACTGTAGCGTTAATTATTCGTAGAAGAAAAAGACAAAAGCGTGGAGGGCATATTATAGAGGTAAAACTCGTGAAATAACGAGATGGAATAGGTATACATAGAAGATGGTCAAGCAATTTTGTGACTAAAACAAGACACTAAATACAAATTTTCTATGGGACGATAATTGTTTGTGTTGGCTCGACGATGATTCCGCCAACGTCAAGGTTTAGGAAAGCACGCGTTTTATAAAGACAATTGGGCCGGTAGCTGGTAAGTTACATTTTAAAATTTTTCGCTTTTTTAACCCCCGACGCAAAAACGACGGGGTGTTATATGTTTGACGTGTCTGTCTGTCTGTTTGTCTGTTTGTCTGTGTGTGTGTGTGTGTGTGTCTGTCTGTGGCATCGTAGCTTCCAAACAAATGAACCGATTTCGATTTAGTTTTTTTTGTTTGAAAGCTGAATTAGTCGGGCGTGTTCTTAGCCATGTTTCATGAAAATCGGTCCACTATGTCGGGGGTTTTTTCAAAATTTTAATTTTGTGGTTATTAGTGACATGGTTTGCTTGACTTAAAATAAAAATGAATCTAAAATTGTTGTCATGTATAGGTAAGTGCTTTACATCAAAAATGTGATAGTTACGAATAAAGTGATGCCCTCATTTTTGTGGATGGAGTGAAGAACTTAATGAGTCAGTTCTGGACCGACCAACAATAATTTGTTCTATCTTCAATTTCAGTAATAAAATATCTCGAGTTATCAATCTCTTCACGCTATCCACTGATTTAATTTCTACAATCTATGTCGCAAAGTGAAGGGAGGCCTTTGCCCAGCAGTGGGACATCATAGGCTCTGAATAATATAATAATAATGTCGCATAGTATAATAAATACGACGACAAATACGCGTGGTAGGGGCACTGGGCAGTATTGCGGGATCGGTCAGCGGTCACTCGGCCGCTCGACAGACATATACCCACCCCACACAATTCATGTCTTTGTCGCTATAACATATCATAACAAACGTGCTTTTAAGGACGGCGTGCTAAGAAATACCATTGTAATCAATATTAAGTTCCAACGTTGGCCTTGCGCTGATTTTTATTTGGACGCCATTGGTAGGTAATATTGACAATTGGAGCAAGCAAGATTTACATAAGTGGGTTTGGGTACATACATTACAATATGTTTCTTAGTTTAACAGTAGTCTTCACACTAGGTCAAGCCTGTGTCGTGAGGACTAAGATGAGGCAGTAAGAGCAGACAGAATTACCAACAAGGTGGTGCTAATAATACAACACAGTATTTACAATTCTTGTTTAAGTTCAATATATCCTCGTAGTTTTTCATTTCAGTAAAAAATATGTGTATTTTATAACACACGCTTGAAACGTACCTTGACTCAGACTTTGGCATCTACCACACTGTTTTCTTCAAAACATTACTTTGTTCACCGATCACCAATCGGCACGGAGACATCCTTTATAATTTATCATTGAGCATCAATAAACCTAAAATTATACCCACCTAATTGTAATCGACAGGTTAGTAACTCACATTATTATAAGTAAGTATGTAGGTATAAAAAAAAATTAAAACGTACACTTAGGGCAGAAAAGAAAAATATTTCTATCATCAAAAACGTGCTTGCTTAGGCTTTTTTATTCAGGTATCATCCGAGGTGTGTTGAATTACCTGCTATTTTCAGCAGATATGTCAAATGCTTTCGGCTTCCACACAAAAAAAGTTTTTTAACAACTCATCCATGATGTTTCTAACAGTTGTCCCGTCCTGTGTCCTGTCTCGTCTCACATCACAGCAAAACGCAGATCCTCAACAATTGCATAGTTCCCAGTTCGATGGCTCCCAATACCGAGGACACTGTCCACTCCTAGTCCTTAACGCGACGAGACACGGTCCACAATGGACAGGTGCTATAAATACGTAATCCGGTCAAGGACGTCTGACCTGTCGTGTACACTGTTACAACTGTCCTAGTCCTAGTTGCTTGGCTAATTAACAAGTACCTAAACAATTTGATATGGGCAACCTTGCATTCTATGGAAATGTGACTGCTGGATTTTTACATTGCTATATTTCTCTTTATTTTATAATTATTTACTTGCCTTTCTGTTCTATGATAACAAAAATTATGAACAATTAATTTTAAAGTAATCAGTCAAAAATATTGGTTGCCAGCAGAAATACCTATCAAAGATGCACAGTTTAACTTAAAATAATAAAAAAAATTTAAAAAAATACTACTATCTGAAGGTTCAAAATTCAAGTCTAAGTCAGTTTTTTTTACTTTTAAATTTATTTTTAATTTTAATAAACTGTCATTTTCTAAGATTACTTCGTATTTACCCGTCACATTGGAGTATATATTCTTAGGCAACTTTACCTAATTTATTTCCCACTATTTAAAAGAAGCGTTTATATCCTTCGCCTTTTAAATAATCTCTCATTGTTCGCAGATGCAAGCAGCGTAGCGTGGGCAATGTTTGCGGACACAGATTGGCGACAGAACGCATCGTTCCAAATACCTCACCCTTGCCCGCCCTTGACCGCTCCTAAACGTACTTGTACAGCGATGCCAGTAATTACTCAACACATGATTTCATATTGTGTCTCATTATTTTTCGTTCTATTAGTCTGTTGTTATTTTTCTTGTAACGTTTTCACTTTTTAACCCCCGAGGCAAAAACGACGGGGTGTTATAAGTGTGACGTGTCTGTCTGTCTGTCTGTTTGTTTGTGTGTGTCTGTCTGTGGCCTCGTAGCTCCTGAACGGATGAACCGATTTAGATTTATTTATTTTTGTTTGAAAGCTGATGAATCAGTCGGGCGTGTGCTTAGCCATGTTTCATGAAAATCGGTCCACTATGTCGGACGTTGTTTCAAAATCTTAATTTTGTGGTTAAGTTATATTCTATTTATCTGTTTGACCATTTTCTTGTATGTGCTTTGTATTTCTTCTTTCTGTTACCCTCCGTGAACTGTTCTCACTGTTTGATGGTTTCATCGGAAGATCAGCGCTGGAAATCACCAGCATCAGCAATACGCTGAGATGAGACCATTTCGTGGCACTTCATTCCTTTTTGTCTTGCTGTTATTATGTGTATTTTGCCTAATATGTTCACAATAAATGTTTATTCTATTCTGTTCTATTATTTAGGTTAAGATACCAACTTCATAAACAGTAAGAATAAGAAATGAGAGTAGAAATTCCTTATAATGTACTTACCTATCTCCTTAAAAACATTTCTTACATTTTATTTATTTATTTCTAGTATGAGAAATCTTAAAAACGAACTGAAATACAAAGCTACTACAAAAAATACTAGTAAACCGAATCTTACAAATGTAACTTTCTTTGGTGCATTATATTAGGAAATACGGAGTAAGGATTATTTATCTACCCTCATATGTTATGTATTTATTTAGTTGTGATAAGAAATAAATGATGATGGGTTAATTAATATTCCTAATCTGCAAAAATAGATTTCATAGGAAACAATAGGTAATTTGTTTAAGAGAGCAGTTGTGTAACACACGATTTTATTTTATTATTTACATTGTTTTTCGCTTATTATGCTTGTAGCCCTAAAAATCTTAACCCATTATATGCAGAATCTTCGGCATTCTGAGATCGTATATTTACCTAGAATAATACGCCCTAAACTGTCCATTCAGGCGTATAAGCACCATTTGTAAGTGCGACAGGGACAGCCTGATGTTTTATCACTTATCATGCTTGCCTGTCTCCATTATGTCGTGTGATATTAATATTGAAAATGCTAGTATCTTCCAAGTTAATATTCCACCACATCATTCTTTTTTGAATAATTTTCATCGAACGCAGATCATAATTAGTAATTAGCTTATTCGTGTCTATAAATAAAATCGTTCTGTCCACAGGGATTGGCGACACTGCATCGTTAGAATACCCACGGCATGCCGACAAGTACACAACCCTCGGCCGGCCTTGACCGCTGTATGCGGCCAGTACGAGCATGTCGCTCATTTCTTGTGTCAACAAGCGGATTTGAAATTATCATGAGCAACCTTACATATCATGTAAAGCCTGACCAGAAATATATGAGTATTGTCAGGAGGGCGCTGTTATTCTAATGTATGAGGTGACAGATCAGTTTAGTATGAAGAAAATAGTTGTAATGAAATTCCGCAAGATGGCGCGTAGTCATATATTTTCAGGCTTTACAGACCCCATAAAAAAATAATATTATGTTCTTAATAAAAATCTGTTAGGTACCTATATACCTATTCTGATTAAAGCAATGGAAATGGAAATGGAAAAGTAACGTTTGTAAGTTCAAATTCAACTTAATTATCTATATCTATCGTACTTTACAAAAATGTGATTAGGTACAACCTTGATTCGATTTATATACTTAGTAATATCAAAATGTCGAAATTAAGAATCCTCTAACTATAAATCAAATAACATTAGATGGTGTAACTACTTATAAGTAAAGTATTATATACGCAAATACTTTACATGTTTCCAATAAAAATAGACAAAATTACGTAAATAATACTTTTAGAATGAAAGACACAAAAAATATCTTTCAATAAACTGAAACATCAACATGTTACATTGTCCTTGATAAAAGATCTAATCAGGGTTAGAATGGTAAATTTAATTTTATATAATTTTGTTGTGAATGCGACCGACAATGAATCGAAACTGGCCCGCCGCGCCGCGCCGCGCCGCGCCGCGCCGCGCCGCGCCGCCGCCGCCGCCGCCGCCGCCACTGCCGTCGCCGCGCCGCCGGTTGACAAACGAGAAAAAATGAGCGCGAGCTTTTCTAAATATTAAAAACCATTTTTAATTTAAATATTTATTCCAAGAAAATATAACATTTTAATAAAAGGTAACTTAAAAAACCATAAATACATATATCAATAAATATTAAAAACCATTTTTAATTTAAATTGAAAATAATATATTTTAGATTTTGTATATACTGTATACATACCAATTATGTACTTAAATGCATAAATATTTATATAAGCATTACGGATAGTTACATATGTTATTGCTAGGTGATCATTATTCATACGAAAATATACAACTTTGTAATACCTAAAAGTAAATAGGTACAGTATTTTTTACTTGCAATCAAAGTAAGTAGGTAGGTCTTTGATTGTACAAAGGTTATTGCATGTTACAATTAGAATAATCCACTTTATTCTGAACGCTTTAGATATAAAGCTTGTTTTACGCCCACTTAAATCATGAAACGAAAGCATTTATACAATAAACAATCTATAGTATTTTATACAATCGTGATATAATAAACGAAAGCATTTATACAATAAACAATCTATAGTATTTTATACAATCGTGATATAATAATACAAAGCTTTTCAGTCGAGTACCATGTTTAGGCCACGAAGCTTGCCGAGTGGCCTAATATTACGGTACGAGAGTGAAAAGCTTAATTATATCACTATTGTATACAATACTTTTTCTACGAGTCATCATCTTCATCATCAATGGACGGAAATATCATCATTCATGCAAGTTAAAATTAATGTTAATAGAGTCGTTCACCGTTGTATCAACATCGAATTACCTAGCAACCAATTGTTTGTAATAACCGTCTCTGATTGGCCGATAACGCGACAGATAAAAAAAAATGTGTTTCAAATGCAGAAAAATTTGCCAGGTATCGCAAATTAGTACAGAAATTGTATGAAGTTCTATTTTTGAAATTATTACAGTTAACTAAAGTCAACTATAATGAGCTTATTATAATTGAGTCGGAACTGCCATAGAGTATCCAACACTGAAAAGTTAGCACTTATAGTTTAGTCTGTGGTGTCCTAATTGACAGATTACAGTCGATAAGTAGAAAAAAGTAATTATTAGTTTGATGTGCTTACTTGACTGTCTTTTATTTATCAATAAAAACCAATATACCGTTTTCGGTGAAAACTTATTAAATTAAGTAATAATAAGTTTTTTTATAAACTCTTGTTGAATCCTACTTTATTTTCCACGGGTAACTAATATTGATCGACACCATAAGTACGTAGTTACTTAAATAAGACTCGATTTATCTTCTTCCACCTTGCGTTTTCCCGGCCGCGGCCTAGCGCCAGGGTCCGCTCGATTTATACTATAAATAATATAAATATTACATTAATTACAGCTCTTTAACTTACAACATACCAATCTAAACACTTTAATTCAACGCAATTCCCATGAAGTACAAGTTCAATTTTCTCACAAAACTAGTTACTATCTATAATATCCATCCAACACGTTCACAACTAGATCTATATAAGTATAAGAAACCCGTTCGTACACTGTAACCCTCTTTTATGACAATCGGGTAAAAGTAGACAGAGCGCTCCGTAAGGTCGTGGGTACGATTCCCGGTTTGGTGTAACGTGTAACTCTCTTTTGTAGGAGTCGGGTAAAAGTAGAATTAGAAAGACATTCGTTTTGTAAGGTCTTGGGTATAATTCCAGGCGTAGTATAGTATAGGGGACGGTCGTAAGATGCCTATTGCGATTATGTTTTTATAATGTAGGTATCTATAAAATATAAATATTGACTGGAAAAATTTGGTTACATTTTTAACAACTTTGTTATAATTTATAAAATGGTATTAAAAAAATATATTAAATTAATATAAAATACACTACAATACAATACAATACATGTATGTATTAAAATAATACACTAAAATACAATACAATACATGTATGTATTAAAATAATACACTAAAATACTTAAAATTTCTTGCAAGTCATGCAGTGTGCGTTTATTTTTTACTTTTATTCATTCATTTACTTATTTCTTGCTTTTGTGGGTTTACAATACAGAGTGTAACAAAAATGGTGGTGGTCCGTTTAAGGGCGTACTCAGTATCGTATTCTTATCAGGAAAAAGTAGAAGAAAATTTTTTTATCGCTAAAAAAATTTTCACTTTTGTATGAGCCGGGCCGCGCGAATCGGTCGAATCTCCATACAAAGATAAAAAAATTTTTTGCGAAAAAAAATTTTTATCCTACTTTTTCCTGATGAGAATACGATACTGAATACGCCCTTAAACGGATCACCACCATTTTTGTTACACCCTGTAGATCTTACAACTTACTTTATATTCTGAAAAAATATAACATAATACCAGGAATATTTTATTGATAAACTCATCGTCAATAATAAAGCCCTTCTATTTTTCTATTTTATTTTTTATTTCATTCGTATTTGAATTATGGATACGAATACTTAGATAATCATCTTTTATGAATTTTTCACAAAACATACAATACAGCGCACGCAAATCAAATCAATATCGTTAATATCGCATAGTGCCTACTTATATATTTGGATTACTCCAAATACTGCAATAACAAATTGGCAATAAATTTATAAAAATTTCACGTTTATAATAACATAATTGACACCGGATGCGCTACACATTTATACATCAGTATACGTATTTTAATACATCATCTTACACAAGCCACCATCTTCCAGCCTCCGAGTCACCTGCGTCAGCCCTCATTAATTCATTTTAAGACGTCTCCCTTTAGACGCGGCATTTGCATATTACAAAGTATGGAAGTTCGCTAACGAAGCGCGGGGGGCGAGGGGGGAGCGGGCGCCGGGCGTGGGGGGGAGTCTAAGGTTGCGCTGTAAGACGGGGAATTGGGTGCAGGGACGGACTTGGGATTTGGGTTTTAGCTTGGTGTTTGTTTATAGGTGCGTGAACCATTTATTTTTCTTAAAATGGAATGATATTCTTGTGACCAAAATTTTTGTTGTGAATAAATTTGGAAAACCTGAAAAAAGGTTGGAAGGATGGATTGTGTGACAGACGGTACCTATTAAATGAAAGCAAGTGAATGATCCATGACGGACGTAAAGATAGCCATAACGCAAAAAAAACAGCAAACAAAAGATGGGAGATGGGATGGTTAAAATGGGAAAGGTAAGCGAATACGATACGATACCATAAGATCATTTATTGATAAAAAGATATTCTTTAATACAGTCGCTCAAAATGTGCCCGTTTTTTGGCTGTTTAGCGTGCGAGAAGTTGGTTTTTTTTACGCACTAGTGCGTTAAAAGTATTCGTTACATTTTACGACTACTTACCGAGTTGTTTTAATATTAGTCTAGTTGACTAAGATGGAATAAAACTATAAACATACTATTAAGGCATTAATATTAAAAACATTGATATTTCCTATGTAATCGTTTACTTTTAGTCATATTATACATAATTTATAAAATGGTTTATATTTTAAAAAAGTAGGTCACAATGAGTCGTGTAAACAGAATGGAACGAAACGCGTCGTCTGTCATTGAAAGTAGTGGCGTCTTACCAATGTTACCAACTTAATGCAAGCACGTTCAAAAACCTGAATATGCGATTTGTCATAATAATTTTATGTTATTTGCAACACTTCGAGGCATAAATGGTCGATTGAATTAAAATGTAGGTATATATTAAACAATCGTCCCAAATCGTAAATGTTTATGTTTTTATGGCACACAATAAAATAAATAAATTGTGTTGGATGGATAGCAAAATCGAAAATATGAACGCAAGTTTAAAAGCTTCAAAGCTTGAATGTCAAAAAAATGCGTCAATGTCACTGCAAAAATTGGGAGTTCGGATTGTTTATATTATTTGTTATTTCGTTGTAGTAGTGTTTTTTCGTAACTGTATTAAAAAACGTCGTTCGTCGCACGTGCGAGAATGTCATTCTGCTCGCACTTATAACGAAATGTACTATTACATGATGCTTACACGGATAAAGCCCAATAACAGTCTTTTTTTTAAACAGGTGAAAGTAAGAAAGTATTACCTACTGTAACAAATCCAGCTCAAACTGTGATAACACTCTCATGTAATAACTATTTCATGACAACAACTACAGGAATGACGAAACTTGATAAAAGTAAATAATAAAGATATCACCTGTATTCCCAAACGGGATAGGCAGAACACATGAAACTGCTCAAGTTTTGGTGCCATTTTTGGCAAGTAAGGGTCCCACAGTCGACTTCTACGAGACACGGGAGAAAAATGGGTGGTGAGATTCTTAACCCCTCACCATACAACGACACAAATGTCTGTAGGTATAATTCCAAAATAATGCTTAAAATCCTACACCCAACTCCGACCCTGGCACCCTCGAGAGCAGAGAAAGATGAAGGAAATGAAAATGTACGGCACAAAAAGGGGGGCGCCGCCCCCCGAAAATTGTATAAAGAGGGGCCGATACCTTTCCAGATAAGCCCTTGTGGGGGGCGGGAGGGGGACATTAGTCTTGCAGACAGTTCTTATCGTCTTGGCAATTTCCTTGGATGCGGGTACCTGGTGTGTGAGGGGTTGAGTAATATTTTTGCGTGGGGAATATTTTTGGTGTGTTTGAGGTAAGAGATCATAGTTTGTATTGGAGGTTTAAGGTAAGGAAAAGATATGATATGGTTTGAATTTTGCAGTCAATAAAATAGTTTTGTTAATATTACAGTATTCTTAGCCAATATGCAAGGTAAAATTATCTGGAGTTTCTCAGTCCTCGCCATTTGAAACATTTTATACAGTTATTTTGTCTTTATAATGTATTAATTGTGGGATAATATAACTTGGTGGGTAGATACATCATTTTCAATATATTAATTACAAATTACGCGCTGTGTCTAAACTCTTGGAGTTACTAAAACGTAGGACATACACTTCACTGAGCTAAGTTTTGATTTCGTATTTATTCCACCACAAAGAGTATATTTCTAAACCAGCCAAATTGAAATGAACAAAAATCATTAAATATTATCATAACGATGTGTTTCACAATTGACAATTGGTTCTATGGTTGTCTCGAATAATCATCCAAATACTTAACGATTTCAGTAACCTCTTAATACATCTCTTTCCAACCGTAAGTGTTCCCATCCACCTGTCACAGAATCCCGGAACCACGCACTCCATCCATTTTTAATTCCCCTCCTTATGTACCTCCTTATGTACCCGCACAGCACATAACTGTTATTTATTCGCCTCAAGAGCCGCGGATCCCGCGCCCCCCGCCGCGCCGCCCGCGGGTGGGGGCGCGCCCCCACCTGGGCCCGAGACGCCAAGACGGTGGCACTCAAAATTTCGTTTATATAATATGGATATACGGGGAAATTAATTAGTTTCGCAGCGTTAAGTTTTAAGTTGGAAGATAAGGAAGGGTCGGGCGCGTGTTGTTATAAGTAATGTGTTTAGATAGATTGCTGTGGAATTATTTCGGTATGGGTATTTACATTTGTATGTATAGGTTTATTAGCGAAATGGGATACAGGTATTTAAAAAGGGGTTGGTGGTCCGTATGCTTACGCGTCGCTTCCTTAATATTGGCTGTTATTAAATATATTGTAAATAAATATTTATTAAAATGATTACTATTGTTATAAAACTGTGTCAGCTTCTGTACTACATTACAAAAAATTGTCTAAATGACATACATTTTTATGAAATATACATTATTGTACACAATTTACATATGTTAAACAGAAAAAAAATTTTTTTTAGAAATAAGAGTCACTTCAGTAGATACAATTTACAGCGAGGAAATGTATGTACCCAGCATCCTTAGTACAATGTCTCAAGGGCCTATTCAAGATTTAATCTAGCTATTAAGCTCTATGCTTAGCCTTAGTTTGTGTACGTAAATTTATTCATATAAATAAATGGATTTCTTAAAGTTATGTTATGTTATTTTACTTATTTTTTTAATCTTGCGACTAAACTAGTTAGTAGTTATTCATATTTAAGATGTACGTTTTCAATTATTCTAGTAATATAATTTGAAATAAATATGAAATTACAACAATAATTTCGCACGCACCTCATAAATTACCTCACTTCCCTCCCCCAAACAAAATGCCGCCATTACTTTCAAGATGGCGGCGACTAATTTATCACCGGGAACAATCCAAGACGCTCCGATTTAATTAAGTTTATGTTTATGTAATTTTATACGCGCCCCCCTCCCTCCCCCCACCCGGGATTAGTTGGATTCCATTAAAATGTTGGTTAAGTTAGTATCTTGAATATGTATGGGAAATGAACTAGGCGCAGGGAATTGAAAATCTTTTGATGTTGGGGTGATACAGAACGAAACTCTGAAATATGGCTTTAAAGAGTTGATCGATCCATTGAGTATTCAGTTTCTAAGAAGTGCTTCCTCATAAAAACTTTCAGACTTTTTTTGACGTTGGTAGTCACAAAATTACAGAAATCGATCGAAATATGCCACCTGCAGACGAGAACATGCATTCCGACATACAATTTGTTTTTTTTGACAAAGCTTAAACGGAAACTAATATTTGCAACATGAACATTTTACAAAAAAAAAATATCGAATCTGTCTACAAAATTTTACGACACTTTGTTGAGATGTGACTGGTAGAAGTAGAAATGTAGGAAGGTCCTATTATAATGTATAATGTATGTATAGGCATGTGTGCATGTAGTAGGTAGGGCGGAATTACATAAAACCACTCGAGCGACTATACTCCTTGGTCAAAGAGATTCAATTTTCCTTGAGCAGAGGCGGGGTTCTCAAGCTTGCCCTTGCTAGAAGGAAATAAGTACCTACATACCTAGCAGCACACAGATCGATTTGCCCTTTAAATTACGTATAAATAATACGTACCGACATGTGCTACCTAAGCCATACTAAAACATACAAAAACCAACAAATACAATGTACCTATGATTTGATCCCATCTTCGAACATTTGGCTCAAGTAAACTTTTTCTGCTGGCTGAATAAATTAGTAAGTATATAGACTCATCATCAATTTGGAGATTGTTTGACGTTGCAGAAAATAAATAATTATGAACCTTGAGAAAAGCTAGTATTGACGAAACTATCGATACCTGAGTAATTACATAATTAATTATAACTAGTATAAATACTAAATCTATTTAAAATGATTTTTTACTAGCTTTTGCTCGCGTCTTCGCTCGCGTTAGAAAGAGAAATAAAGTAGCCTATGTCACTCTCCATCCCTTCAACTATCTCCACCTAAAAAATCACGTTGATTCGTCGCTCCGTTTTTCCGTGAAAGACGGACAAACAAATAGACACACACACTTTCCCATTTATAATATTACCTCTAGTATGGAAGTATGGATTAGAATACGAGATCTCATCATAAAATTCATAAAGCAACATGAACCCAAAATCATTTCGTCGCATTTGACAATACGCTAAGAAGCACGTGCAACACTTATCCCATCGCGTCAAAGTTCAATCTCCTTCAAACCAACCGCATTCAACTTTGCTGTTCTACATCGCGCTTTCAAAGTTTTTATAACTTTTTTGATAGATACAATTTTATACGCGATGTGTGTGGGTCAGTTGCCTTCGAGGGAAGCCAGTCCTGTCAAACTGGTGTAACTTGGCAGACGTTCAGATGTACTCCCTGAGTGAGTAATCACTGGTCAAACTATACAATGTGAAAGCAATGGTAAAAGGTCTCCGGACAAATTTCACCTCGAAGAACACTCATACCCCCTGACCCACTTTTTGTTATTTTTTTTTTAGGAAATGTGAGATAATCCTTTTATAGTTTCATTATAGCTGTAATCACTGGTCAAACTATACAATGTGAAAGCAATGGTAAAAGGTCTCCGGACAAATTTCACCTCGAAGAACACTCATACCCCCTGTGGTTGGCGCGACCCACTTTTTGTTATTTTTTTTTTAGGAAATGTGAGATAATCCTTTTATAGTTTCATTATAGCTGTTTTTTTGTTTGTTATCCTATTTACAAATTATAAAATTCTATGTAATGGTAGGTAAAACAACTTTATGTCATACTTTACTGTGAGCGCTTCTGTTTTGTTATTTTTTGATTTCCTTTTATCAGTACCCTTGCCACGAGCATAACACTAATTTATTGACTAGATTAAAATAGGAAGTAATCCAGTGTGAAATTCGTTCTAGCGTTTGTAGGTATCTTGATAATCATAACAATGTGGGTAGACTAAGCTATGTATGAATAAATTAGTTTATGCTCGGTAATGGTCGTTTCCATATCTCCTGACATGGCGCAGTCGGTTTTAATAGTTTAAAGTGTGAAATTTCGTGATTTGCCCACTTATTTAGTGTAAAAAATAAACTGTGACTGATTTGCGATGGAGTCGACACATAAACCTCCATCTCCGTTTTGTTTTGAGAACGATATCGCGAGTGTAACTACGGGCAATCTTAGTAGGCAGTGGTCAAAATGGCGGAAATCTTTTGAAACATATTCAAAAGCATGTGAATTTGGTAAAAAAACCGAAGATGTACAACTTAGTATATTACTGCATGTTATTGGCGAACAGTGCAGAGAAGTATATGACCAATTCACTGAATCGTTTGCCACAACAAAAGCCCTGTTAGATAGATTTGATAAATATTTTTTACCTACGAAGAATTTAACGATGGAACGACATAAGTTTTTTATGCGAAATCAATTAGACGGGGAAACGATTGAGCAATATACTTTTGAACTGAAAAGGTTGGCAAAAACTTGTGAGTTTGGAGATTTGAACGACGACCTCATTAAAGATAGGTTGATATGTGGTATCACTGAAGATGCTTTGAGAGAGCGGTTACTACGCGAATGTGACCTCACACTGACAAAAGCGATGGATATTAGTAGAATAGCGGAAATGTCGCGAGCACAAGCGAACCACATTAAAACGGAAAAAGGAGTTGATAGTCAAGTTCACGAGGTCACCGAGCAGGAAGGAGAAGAAAAAGAGTGTGTGATATACACTTCAAGCGTCGGACGGCGCCTCCTGGACGCCGCGGGCCGGCCGCGCCCGCCGCGTGCCGCTGCGGGGGCCGCGCCGCCAGCCAGCCGCGCGCGCGCGCCGCGCCGCCGCCGCCGCCGCCGCCGCCGCCGGCAGGCATGCGCGC
Organism: Leguminivora glycinivorella; assembly: GCF_023078275.1. Classification (NCBI taxonomy): domain Eukaryota; kingdom Metazoa; phylum Arthropoda; class Insecta; order Lepidoptera; family Tortricidae; genus Leguminivora; species Leguminivora glycinivorella. The sequence goes on from NC_062991.1 coordinate 16,631,600, forward strand.
CAGCAGCGACGGATTTTCACGATCATCACATCAGAATGTGCCATTTGGCAGGAAATATAACAAGAAATGTGAATATTGTGGTCGTGTGCATGATAGATTTAAATGTCCGGCGTATGGCCAGCGATGTACCAGATGCAATAAGGCAAATCATTTTGCTAGGATGTGCCGCGTGTATATGGTGCAGGAGAACTCCACCGATCAGGTGAGTCGCAAAAGTTGGTATGAAGATATTTTGATAGGTAATACTGCTGTGTCATTCAAACTGGATACTGGAGCTGACGTAAACGTTTTGCCTCATAGGTTTCTATCAAGAATAGGTATTAAGGACGTTGAATTGATACAAACGCGTACTAAGTTAACGGGATACTCGGGGGATCCGATTAGGGTGGTCGGTAAAGCGATGCTAAAGGTTGTGTGCAGGGGAAATGCGTACTTATTGAAATGTATTATTGCTGACGTAGACTCGTCGCCGGTATTAGGTCGAATCGCGTGTGAAGAGATGAATCTCGTTAAACGAGTAAATAGCCTAGAGTCATCGGTGACCGCGAGCAGTGCGGAAATATTGAACGATTTTGAGGATGTATTCATAGGGATGGGCTGTTTACCAGGCGAGTATAAGATAAGATTGAGGGAGGACGCGCGCCCGGTCGTACACGCGCCACGTAAATTACCTATTGCATTACGCGATAGTGTTAAAAAGAAACTTGACGAGATGTTACAGCAAGGCGTCGTAGCGAAAGTCGAAGGACCCACGGACTGGGTTAATAGTATGACGGTTGTAAAAAAGGCAAATGGCGATCTACGTATCTGTTTGGATCCGCGTGATCTTAATAAAGCTATCCGTAGGGAGCATTTTAAATTACCTACTTTAGACGAGATTACCGCGAGGTTAGCAGGCGCCAAGTACTTTAGCACGTTAGATGCCAAACAGTCGTTCTGGCAGGTGAAGTTAAGTGATGATTCGACGGATTTATGTACTTTTAATTCCGTGTTCGGTAGGTATAAATTTTTAAGAATGCCGTTTGGAATTTCGTCGGCGTCGGAAATATTTCATAAAAAGTTATACGAGCAATTTGATGATATTGAAGGGACTATTTTATTTATCGATGATTTACTTGTCTATGGCGAGACGAAGGAGATTCACGATAAGCGTCTGCGTCAGGTTCTGGAAAGGTGTAGGCAAATTAATATTAAACTGAATAAAGAAAAATGTAAAATTGGGCTGTCGGAATTGAAATATTTGGGACATATTATATCAGAGCATGGAATTTTGCCGGACAGTTCGCACACACTTGCGATAAGAAATATGCCCAAACCACAAAATGTGAAAGATTTGGAGAGGTTTCTGGGTCTCGTTACGTATGTAGGTAGCTTTATTCCGAACCTCTCAGAAAAATCACATTTACTAAGGGAATTATTAAAAAAGAATATAGCATGGCACTGGGACGATCGCCATGACAAATGTTTTGATGAGCTTAAAAAGTGTTTGATTAGTCCGCCAGTACTGCAGTACTATAGTATAGATAAAGGGATAACGTTGTCTGTAGATTCCTCAAAAAACGGTCTGGGTGCGTGTTTATTACAGAATAACTTGCCCGTGTGTTATGCATCACGATCGTTAACGAAGGCGGAACAATCGTATGCACAAATCGAGAAAGAATTGTTAGCTTGTGTTTTCGCATGCGAGAAGTTTTACACATATATTTATGGTCGAGGCGATGTGATTATTGAAACAGACCATAAGCCTCTAATTAGTATAATTAATAAACCGATAGCAAGTGCGCCGGCCCGATTGCAACGTATGTTGTTGAGGTTGCAACCTTATACATTTACCCTAGTGTATAAGCCCGGGAAGTATCTTTATGTAGCGGACACATTGTCGCGCGCCGTCGCGCCGGCGCCGGCCGGCACGAGCCAGGTGCCCGAGGAACCACGGGACCACTTGGACGCGCAAGCGCAAGTATGTGCGATAGCGGTTAGTAACCCACTAACTGATTCACATTTTTTAAGTTTACAGAAGTCGTACAGTAAGGACAACGAAATGCAAATATTAAAAAAGATCATTAGAAAAGGCTGGCCGATACATAAGTCCCAAGTAGAAGATGTCATCAAACCTTATTGGAACTATAGGGACGAGTTGACAGTTGCTTACGACATGGTATGGAAAGGCGAACAAATAATAATACCAAAGTGTTTACGTCGCGAGATGTTGCAAAAAATACATATAGGTCATCTAGGGGCGGAAAAGTGCAGATTAAGAGCTAAGGAGATAATGCATTGGCCGAACATGAATTCTCAGATCAAAGATATGATTTCCCATTGTCAGCCCTGCCTTATGCATAGGAAAGAGAATAGTAAACAACCTTTGACCCCACATAATGTTCCGTCGCGTCCCTGGTCAAAGGTCGGCACTGATATTTTTCACTACGGCAGGAACTCTTATCTTTGCATTATTGATTATTTTAGCAAGTATGTGGAGGTTATAAAATTACGATCGCTTACGTCGGTTCATGTGATCAACCATTTAAAAAATATATTTTATAGGGAGGGAATACCGGATATCGTGTTTTCGGATAATGGGCCGGAATTTTCATCGTTATTATTTCAGAGTTTTAGTAAAGAGTGGGGCTTTGAGCATCATACGTCATCACCTAGATATTCACAGTCCAACGGGCAAATTGAACGGGCCATTCAGACCATAAAATCAATACTACGCAAGACCACAGAAGACTCCTCGGACTTTAGACTTGCTCTTTTAAATTATTTAAATACACCCATTAGTGACAAATTACCGTCTCCGGCAGAAATTCTAAAAAATAGGAAGCTACGAAGTCATTTACCTTGTCTGCCTGAACGACTCTTACCTAAACCCATAGATAACAGTCAAATTCATCGGGAATTACAAAACCGTCAATTGTCACAAAAACAATTTTATGACAGGGGGAGTAAAAATCTAAGACCGTTAGAATCTGGCTCGTTAGTTAAAGTTCGTAATAATGGTAGGTGGTGTAACGGTGAAATCATAACATTAGTAGGTCCTAGATCGTACTCAGTAAAACTGCAAACGGGCAGGATAATACGACGAAATCGAAGACAAGTCATACTAGACTCCGCGCCGCGTCTAAATGAATCAGTTGATCACTTTCCGTATGACGATATAGTAGCAGGTCAAACCGGGGCAAATCGAGTGCGTGGCTCCAGTACCACAACTAGTGTCGAACGTGTCCGCCCGTTATCGCAAACAGCTGATTGCTTTGTTTCTCGCTTTGGCAGGACAGTGAGGCCTCCTGATCGGTGGGGATACTCGGCACCTGGTGTACCACAAGTGAATAATCGACCCTAGTAGTAGTAAAACTGGTAAACAAATGATGAATTGCCTAGTAAAAGTACCTAATTACCTACCTATTCATGTTATGTGACTTATGTCAGAAACTTACGAATTTGGAATTTGATTTTGTATGTTCAAAAAAAAAAAAAAACTACATGTTTAATAAATAACACTAAGTGCTAGAAAATTCGATCATAAATCATTATTAGGTATGCATGTTGTAACTTAAACAATTGGTAATATTTTCATAAAGGTAAGCCCTCCGTAATTTTAAATACTTATTATATAAATATATTTTAACATTATGTAACACCAAAGCATGCGGGTGAAAATGTCGAAAATGTTCACAATAATCAGTGGATAAAAAAAAAAAAAGGTAATCAATTTAAATACCTAATTATGTTTCTAGTTGATTATGTTATGCATAATACCTAAGTGAAGCAATTATCCTTAAAATTAGATGAAATCAATTATTCGCAATACTTTGTTGCCAAAACAATGTACCTACCTAACTATTGTAATTAAAATTAAAAATTTAAGGTGAGATGATGAGTTAAGATGTTTTATCTTGTACAATTTAATTTCTTTTGTAACAGGGGGGTTGTAGGTATCTTGATAATCATAACAATGTGGGTAGACTAAGCTATGTATGAATAAATTAGTTTATGCTCGGTAATGGTCGTTTCCATATCTCCTGACAGCGTTACGGTAGTATTTTATTTGGTTTTTGATCAGAAACGTGTACAAAACTACTTACCCCGTTTAATAACGGGTACGAGTACAAAGTACAAACCTACACCACCGCCTCTGCCTAGAACTCTGCTAACATACAATACATACATACATTATTCAAAATCACTCACGCCTGTATTCCCAAAAGGGGTAGGACGACCAAATCAAATAAGTTATTGTTTATTTACCAGAACGTCTAAGTATGAAAATACTTGGTATATTCAGGATATGCCACAAATAAAACCCCACAAGAAAGGGCGGAAGACAGATAATATACACCATGCTATATCACTAATTAATTTTATAAAATAAACATAAAGCTTTGCTTACAGCGTTGTACAATTCACCTTATCTTAACCTTTTAAAGTTAACTTTTGAGATTGGCGCTAATGAGAGATACGATATTGTCATAGGTATATTATTCTACATAGTCACCGCAGAACTATGTTAGGATCCTTAAAAAAAACATGAAATTAAACTTTGTTGCTTACTCGCTGAAGTTTAAAATCGTATGGCAAGATGACGAATTTAGAGGCGAACTTGAAAGCGGTCTCCGTTTTTCCGTGATATTTTCCATTCCCCTTCGGTCGTGTCGTTAGTAACCAGATTGCAGTTTCCTTTATTTTAAAATTATATTGCTAGTTTATTATACGACTTTGCCGGTTTGACAATCTTGGCATTCTTTTATTTTGTTTATTATCTTTTACCAGCCACCATTTGCCACTACCTTAACTAGGTTGGAATTTAATTCAAATCAGGGAATACGCGTGGTGCGTAGACCCAGGAAAAAATAAAAGAAAGAAATCATGACGGAGAATGTGATAGACATCTTCTGGGCGAGCTCACTCCATGGTAGGCCACGTCCACGCTCGGCTAGTATGTGGCCAAAAGTATGCCAATTTACAATAATAACAATAAAAAATAAGTTTTCCTAATCAGAGCACGATAAATGTTACTTATTAAGCTATTAGTTATTATTAAATTAACATAAGTATTGTCATTAGGAAACGGCGCGAAATTCAAAATTTCTATTGGACGAAATCAATCGCAATCACGCGTTCACGCGCCTACAGTTTTTTTTTTATTTGTTGCTCTTTCTACTGACGAAAATAGCTTGGCAGGCTTCAGCGAATCTATTTTTGTTGCAGGCAAGGTGTGCCACGGCTATAGTCGACATAGCACCGTGCACCGTGCACGGGCGCGGGGGAGCGGGCACAGTACGCACAACTTGGAACGAGCCAAGTTCCGATCGGAATTGGAAAACGAAGAACGCAATCTAACCTTCTTTGCCGGAGCTGGGATCAAATCTAAAATAGATCGTTCTAGCAACTCATCTTACAAATATTAAGCAAGTATGAGGTAGGGTCTCAATACTATTGTGTTTAAAAACTTTTAAAACTACTTAAAATAACCACTGATGTTCCTAAAACCCCGGTCTACGTACATTTTGTCACGTTTTAGAAATTTTCTAATAGTATCTTATATACTTACTTAGGCCAATTGGTAATACAGATATCTATTTAACTCATCAAACAAAAGCTTTACAATCGGCCTAACTTAACGATCGGCCGCCGGCCCACATATACCTAAGACATATCTAGGCGGAACTGCAGGAAGTTTCTCTTCCTGCTGGACGTGTTGATCTTATCTTATCTTATCTGCACGTTTCATGAGCGTTCGTTGAGAAAAGACGATGTAATGAGAAAATATACTTGAGCTTGACTTTTTTTTTTTAATTTTTTTTTTTTTTTAGTGTGAATAGGTAGACATTTGACCACGATCACACCTGTACGTTTGCCGCACTTTATCGTTCTCTGCATCAGATTCAATTCTTTGCATCTTACGTACATGACAAATTCCAAGTGCAGATTGTATCATTTTGCAAAAAAATTTAAACCTACAATTCCCACTATAAATAGTTTACCCTTAGGTAATAGGTACTTTTACATTACTGGCTAATATGACTGTAATTTTTTAAATGCGCTATTTTCTATACATTTTCCGTACCGTTTTCAACGTCAAGTAACGTGTTCTGTACTCATGGTAGCTAATAGTAGCTACACAAAAGTGTGCTACATATTTTCAGCGTCTTATTTCAAAGGCGCTCCATACAGCCTCCGAAATTCAAAATTGGAACGTGTTCCCCGCCCACAGCGCGCTGTGTGTGTACGTGAACGTGTGTGTGTGTGTGTGTGTGTATTATCTCGCGGTAAGTAATGAGCGCGGTGAGGCTGCGATGAGATTCAAGATGGCGCGCGAACACTTCTTAACAATCGTGCTGGCGCCTGCTAGTACGGAGGCGGTTCTTTTATGTAGGTACGTATGATTATTAGGTACTACGTACTAGTAATTAGATACGTAAAACGCCAGCGTTAACTTGGTAGGCTGACTTTTGACGCTCACAAGACTCTTTCATCATCATCATTTCAGCCATTATTTCGTATTAATGTTTTGATCCTCTACAAAATTATTAACAACATCATTGATGCCCCCTCGTTATTGCAGACACTTTGTTTTCGAGTACCCCGGCGTTGTGAGCGAGCTTGTAGGAAAAAACCCCTCTTTCATATATCTCGTAGTCGTACTTCTTATTCTAAAAACGGTTTCATTAGGAGAGCATGCAGGCTTTATGATGAAAAATTCCAAGAAATGTCAAAAAAATGTCTAACATTTTTCACGAAACACTAAGTCGCTTCAAACGATTATCTTTACAATTTATTCAACAAGCACACTATTTGTAATAGATATTTTCACTTGTATTACTTAGCGATGTATACCGATACCACTCAAACACCAGTAAACAATATATTGAATGTTATAACACTTTTAACTGATAATGTTTAGGTTAAGATAGTTAAATCAAGTTAAATTAAGGAAACTGTAAGTCTACAATATTAGTAATTTACACTGTAACAATTGTCATAATATGAGACTGTTTGTTTCTTAAGAAATAAAATAAATAAATTAATTAATTAATCGCCCACTGCTGAACATATGCCTCCCTTCGTGTACGCCACTTATTCCGGTCCTGGTCACAAGACTCTTTATTTATTTATTTAGATTTATTGCACGACATAAACTTGTGCAAAATGACGGGCGTAATGCCTCAAGGCATTGTCTACTAGTCAACCATCTCTCTCTCTCTAACTTTTTGATGAGCACATACTCTTTTTTAGGGTTCCGTAGTCAACTAGGAACCCTTATAGTTTCGCCATGTCTGTCTGTCCGTCCGTCCGTCCGTCCGCGGATAATCTCAGTAACCGTTAGCACTAGAAAGCTGAAATTTGGTACCAATATGTATATCAATCACGCCAACAAAGTGCAAAAATAAAAAATGGAAAAAAAAATGTTTTTATTATTGTGTTGCACGTTCCGCGACCGCCTTCAGGGGAATATCGAGTCGCCTATATTGCCGAAGTGGGACTGCCGAATCCGACACTGCTCAGTGGGCTAGTTCACCACACTGACATTGACACTGACAATTCTGTTCCTATTTCTAGGTCGGTAAGTAACATTGAAATAGGCCACAAGTGACCCAACCAACAATAGGTAATGCCGTTTAATCCTTTGTGAGGTAATCAGCCCATATTACAAAAATACATATTATGTAATTTATGTAGGTTTCCTAGTTCAAAATGTACACTTACATTAAGCAAGAACGATTTAATACTGGACTGACAAAGCTCATACCAAAAAGCGTACCCCTGAAATGTATGGGCCTTTTAGGCTTAATACTAGATGGCGCTGTTTCGCAGGCAAAGTGGTCAAAATCATATTTTTCCCAAATATTTTTGCGTATTTTTGTTTTTTATAACAACAAATGACATATTTCTTTATTTTAAAATCATGATATCACGTCACATTTTGAAAAAAATAAATTTGTAGGCATCATCAGTGTAGTTATTATAGTAAGTATAATATGGCGCTAAAAAATCGAGGTACGGTTCTTGGTATCAAATATGTAACTACTCATAGTGTTGTGTTCCTGTCGGTGAGTAAGGCTGCCAGAGCTCAACGAGGGTGCGATGTGCTGATGACAGGACGACTTACGGAACTAACTTGTTCCGTCTATTGTCCTTTGGAGTCGTCGGCAACCCGAACCCTCCTTAGAAACTTTTACACTCCTTTTTGCTGTGTACTTACACAGCACCACAGCAAAAGGGAATGTACTAGTTTCTAATGGGGTGGCAACGCGCATGTGACACTGTTTGATTTGCAGGCGTCCATCGGTTACGGTGACCGCTTTACATCAGGCGGGCCGTATGCTTGTTTGCCACCGACGTAGTATAAAAAAAAAATGTAAATCCTATATAAATAATCCTTGGTATTAAGTAAGGACTTTTCACAGCTACCACATATCACCCAGACATATCTTTCTCATCGTATGTCGTCAACATTCTCCTCTCGGTTCTCCTCCTAGGAATACAAAAGCCTCCTCCATACCCTGTACCGCGCTCTCGAAGTTATAATATCGTTGGTACTTTCGCGAGGGGGAAGGGGGGAGTACTTATTTACATAATTATACATACTGCTACATTAGTTCGCGTCTTACGCTGTCTCCCGGCGAATTTGATACTTTATATATTATACGTTAGTATATTTGTAACGTCTTGTGGTTTACGAGGGTGGGGGGAGGGAGGGGTGGAAATCGATTTGAAATGAGGTCGAAAGGAATAAGTTGAAAATTACTTTGAAAACCTTATGTGAAATATCACCCTGTGTGCTTGTACAGACACGCTACTATTAAAGCCTGACTAGATATATTTGACTATTGTCAGAATGTATGGAGTCACAATTCAGTTTAGTATGAAGATAACCTAACCACAAAATTATTTTTTTTCGAAACCCCCGACTGCGACATAGTGGGCCGATTTTCATGAAACATGGCTAAGAACACTCCCGACTAAATCAGCTTTCAAACAAAAAAAAACTAAATCTAAATCGGTTCATCCGTTCGGGAACTACGATGCCACAGACAGAGACACACACAGACAGACCAACAAACAAACAAACAGACAGACAGACAGACACGTCAAACGTATAATACCCCGTCGTTTTTGCGTCGGGGGTTAAAAATAGTTGTAATAAAATTCCGCAACATGGCGCGTAGTCATATATTTCTGATGATCAGGCTTTCCTGTATTAGGTCTGCATACGGTTTATGCAAAGGTTGTCTGCTGTCTGAGCTATGACCAGAAAAATATGAGACAACATTTCCATCGCCATCATTTGAGGCTGGCAGTCCTCAACTGTGCGTTTCTCCAGAAACTTCCTGCCCCGCACAGCTAAACGGTGGAATGAATTGTCGCCTGCGGTATTTTCGGACCGATACGACCTTCAAATATTCAAGAAAAGAGCGTACACCCATCTTAAAGGCCGGCAACGTACCTCCAACACCTCTGGTGTTTCGGGTGTCCATGGGCGGCGGTGATCGCTTACCATAAGGCGACCTGTCTGCTCGTTTGCCTCCTATCCCATAAAAAAAAGACAAATTTCCAGCTTGCCTCAAATGCCTACTTCAAACTGTCTTACCAACTCTGGGACTATTGTTATAGACTATATTATACTGATACCATCGTTTTGTATTTAGCCTCTTTCTGCTCAGGTTTTTTTACCTATTTGTCGTCTTGTTTGACACGTGGCATGTTTATTAAAATGCTAAATGTCAGTTGGTAGTGCCATGGTGCATGGGTGCCATGACAAAACTTCGAAAATCTAGCCTGTTCCTTTTAACCTGCTCCTGCTCGAAAGAATTCTGGAAGATATTTCAGAACCTGAAGATAAATAGACGATAAGACTACATTCGTGGAATTACGAGTACTACTTTGGTAAGCACTAGAACCAACTACATAGTCAGAATAAGGAATCCGCTAAGAGCACAGGGTTTGCTACTGTTTAAATATTATTATCAGACTACGTCTGTTTCCTAGCAATAATACTAGCTGGGCGTTTTCAAAATAAATCTCGAATATCGAATTTCACCAGATTTGGACGTGTTCGGGCTCATTCTTCTCAGAATCACGAGCTGATTCGATCCTGACGATAAAAAAATGTGTCCTCATTTTTTCCCTTTACGTCACGATTTTTGTATGAACTTAATACGAGCGTGAGGTATTGGAAACTCGAATTTTGTATGGAAAATTTAAGACACATTTTTTATCGTTGAAATCATCAAACTGAAATAGATTAAGTGTATGGTACTAAAGAAAAAGCGATCAAGCCCACTGGTGGCGAAACTGGGAATCGAACTCGGGTCTCCAGCTATCGTGGCTGACGTGCTAAGCCGTTAACACCACCTCGACCGCTGAGGTACCCACTACCCATCGAAAATAACTACATAATTATTTACTACTTAAAAACTATTTATCTATAGGTGGAATGTTGTCAGCATATGCTGCCGGCATGCATTGGGGTAGAAATATTTACACTAAAGAATTAATATAGGCACAACATTAACAAAATAAAAATAGTGGTATATAAAAAAGTGTTAATTTCAGGCACGATGGACAAGTCCAGCAACACCGACCGGGTGACGGAGCGGCCCGATCCTGACGACCTGGTGGCCTTCCTGCCCTGGGCCTGCGCGCAGCTGCAGATGTCCAAGGATGTCGTCATCATCAGGATTCTGCAGAGTGAGTCACGTGTCATGCTATTCGTGATGTACCACTCACACCAGCCCTTGAGGACCTTCCTGCCGTCGGCCTGCGCGCAGCTGCAGATGTCCAAGGATGTCGTCATCATCAGGATTCTTCAGAGTAAATACCTATTAGCTTTTCCACTCTAGAATTGTTAGAAATGTGGGAAAAAGTCCAACTTCTTTCAAAGCAACCTAATTAGGTTCTGGAATTCCAGAAGCCTAATCTTCTAAGTGCTTTAAAACGTGTGGTCAATTAGTTTCTTGAAACTAATTGACCACACTTTTTAAAGCACTAAAACTGCACATACCTACACTGCATCTCTTAAAAAAAGATTTGGAAATCTAAATTAATAGACATCTTTAAAACGCTGTCTTTTCCAGACGAATACGTGAGCGCGGTGGCGGCGGACCGCGGCAAGGGCAAGGCCAAGTCCAAGCCGCGCATCGTGCCCTCCGTGGTGGACGACGTGGACCGCGACGAGGCCAGCGTCAGCCAGGAGGAGGCGGAGCTGGTGCGCGTGCTCGCCGTCTGCGACCACGCCGACAACCTCGTCGGCCTGCGCTTCCACCGCAACACCGCGCTCCCGCGCGCGCTCTTCCAGATCCTCGGCCTCGTCGTCAAGTTCCAGATCTACCTCACCAGCCTCGCCATCAACCAGGGCCTCAACAAGTACGTGATCCACGAGATCGTCCACTTCCTCCCCAAGTCTAGAATCACCGACATCACTTTAGACAACTGCTTCTTAAGCGAAGGCACTTACTATACATTCCTCGAAAACGCTACCACTTTGAGGAATCTATCTTTATCTAGATGCAGAATCACTGATCAGGTTGTGGCTTTGATAATGGCTCAATTGTACCATCCTAAACCTGGATCTACTACCCTCGTTGCTCTCAATCTGTCCAGCAATAGGATCACAGATGTCGGTGCGCGAAGTATCAGAGAAGCGTTGAAGATGAATATGAGACTGGCATATTTGAATTTAGCTGACAATTTTATTACTGACGAAGGAGCGTCGGCTATCTTGAATATTTTATCGGAATTCCCGTTAACACCACATGAAGTGATAGATAAGAAAAAACGACACATAGAATATTTACGGAACAAGCAAGCGGCGATCGCACAGATAGCTAAAGATTTAAGAGTGACCGACATGGTGAAAGGTAAAGCGAAGTCGACTCCGCGTTTGAAAGGGAAAGGGAAAGATGATCTAACGAGTGAGAAGAGCGCTTGTTACTCTGACGCGTATTTTTACGAGAAGGCTCGAGCAATGGCGGAAAGTCTGACGCCTTTTAAAGATCCGTACTGTTCTGAGAATGTTACTTTTCGGGACGGTGTGACTTATTGTCTGGGGAATAATGCATTGTGTCTGCTGAACCTGTCTTACAACGGGTTGTCGTATCCTAGTGTCGTGAAGCTGCTGGAGGTTCTGACGTACCAGCGGGACGCGGGGCGCACGCCGCGCGGGCTGCTGAGCTGCCGCGTGGAGGGCAACCCGCTGCCGGTGGGCTGCCGCGAGCTGACGCAGGTGGAGGAGATGCTGGAGGCCGCGCTGTCGGGCCCGGGCAAGCGCAGCGCTGTGCCCGCCAAGAAGAAGGGGAAGTAGTGCAGCACCGGCGGGCCAGGGGCCGCAGCCGCGGGCTGAGCTGCCGCGTGGAGGGCAACCCGCTATCTAGAAGCTTCTAGAAAGTTATACCAACTGATCTGTTCCCCGAAAAACTGTTGTGAACTAATAGCCTCGGTAGACTAAACTTTTTGACAGCCGAGTCGTCTTTAACGTCCGCGCCGCGCCGGCTAAGAAAAAGGGGAAGTAATGTAGTAACAGCCGGACCTTACATTTACGTGGATTTATTTTATTTCATTAATAATATTTGGCAAGAGTTTATTAAATAGCTAATTCATTTATAACCCGGTAAATACTTGTTATGTTAGAACAATTTCATTTTATTTTAATTGATTAAAGTTTAAGGTGATTATTTCCAATCCAACTTTTCATTCCAGGCTAGCCGATGACGCCAAACGAAAGCGATACGCCGCTGGCTCTGTCGATCATTTATCTACTAGCGCTTCGTTTCGTGAGGTCATTCGATCAAAAAAAAAAATAACAAGCCGCAAAATATAAACATTTATCATTAATGAACTACACGGCCTGTTGATATAATAGTCATAAACTTTAATCTTGCGAGCAGCATATTACGAAACTAAACTATTTGCTATGCAATATGTGGACGTGGCCGAAAACGAACGCACGTGAACGCAATAGCACAACGACCTTTCTGAAATGGATCGTATCGTTACATTCCTCGCAATCCTTAAACTCAACTTCAGCTAATCTCGTATTTTACGATGGTCGTGCGTAGTACGTACCGACATAATTATAATAATTATGTAGGTCTAATAAAAATGAATGAAAAACAGTGAAAAACGATAAATACAAACCAAGAATTATTTATATAGGATTTACATACTAATTCATACCAAGGATTACTTATAATAAAGGATTTATAATCTTCATTCATACTTACCTCGTATGCATAATAGAATTAATAGCATACCTACCTACACTGATGATGCCTACCAATTTATATTTCTCAAAATGTGTACTGACGTGCGTATCGTGATATTAAAGTAAAGAAATGTGTCATTTGTTTTTATAAAAAATAAAAACACGCAAATTATTTCGGGAAAATATGATTTTGGCCACTTCCAGGCTGCGAATAGCGCCATCTAGTTTTAAGCCTAAAAGGTCCAGGTCATTTCAAGGGTACGCTTTTATCTATGGGCTTTGTCTGTACCGTATTATACTTATAATTTATTATGAACCTTGATACAAACATACAAAAACTGATATTTATCAGAAAATAAGCCTATACCTCCCTTCATTCCTCAATTCCTTTCGTTCCATTTTGAAACGCGTTTGAAACAGAAGACGCAGTAAAAGTGTCAGCGGCCGGCAACCTTTCCCGGCGCGTCGATACGTGCCGCGCCGCGCGGGCTTCGGGACTTTCGGGAGCCATCTTAAAATATAAGAGCCCCCCCCCCCTCCCGCCTCGCCTTAGACATCGCTTTTTCAATCTAACGCGCGCCAACCTTTGGTTCGGTTTATACGGAAATTTTGTTTTAGGTTTTTATTTTTATTTTGGTGTAGGAGTTTTTTTGTACGTGTACGTTGTGTGTAAGTAAGTACCAGAATATATGTAACTGGACAAGATGGTTGTACTTACTAATTTCTTAAACAAAACTTCTTGATTGTTGTTTTTTTTTTGACATGGCCATTTCTATTTGATTAGAAAAATCTTACGATATATCGGTAAAAAAAGGCCTGCTTATAAGTTAGCCTATTTTCAAAATTTCATAATTTTGTAATTGTGAACGGGTTCACATTTTGTTTCCTTCCATGTTCGCAGGTTCCATTCAGATAATTCAAACTCACAACTGCAAATTCATATAATATACGGTTCATAAAAATTAAAATATCAATGAATATCGTTTTTGGTGCACCAAGATTTACTAAATGTACCTAACCCTTATTAACTGTAAGGAACAAAATATTGTTTTATTGCAATAGTTTAATTTTAATGTAATATCCCTACTTGTCAAGTCAAGAGATAAAGGTGCTTTACCTTTGGCAACACAATACGGAAAGCACCCTCCTCACATCGGTAAACAAATGGCCTCCGTCCCACCATTACACTTGCACTCAAAAATGTCTTGCCAACTTTTCGCGCGGCTAAATCAATACAGCATTAACGCACACAGCCGCACCCACACAGTCGCGCAAAAACTATCGCAATGAGATCACGCACACTAGCGCTCTGCAGGTGTGTACCACCCAGCCTTAGACGTTGGCTTTTTACATGAGTATTAAGCAGCCGAGCAGGGGTCGGCAACGATTGGAGCGGTCTTGGATTAAAGTTGAATTAGGTTCATCGATTATTGGGTTATAATATAATCAGGCATCATTCATCAATGCTGAAACACTTATATCACAATGTTTTCATTACCACAAGTAAAAGAGAAAACGAGGCTATTAATAAGTTCTTTTTTGATATAATTTGATTTCAATATGTAATACAATTAGTAGGCTAAATCGCGTGAATCACGACTTCATTGAGTGTTCATTTGAACTACAGCTGCAAATGAAAGGATCTATGCATATATCGGGAAAGTAACACTTATTTAGAGACCGATTATGACGAACTTGCATCGTGAATAATTGGAACATGCCATAAGATCGTGACTCATGTTACTCTTGCCGCGGATTGACCGAGTAGGTATCGAAATCTAAGGTGACATGAGTAAACCTATACCGTCTGTTAAATCCACTTCTTGTGTTGAATGAATGTCCCAATCATAGTTTTTAAACGTGGACATTCAAAGGTCACTTTACTTTTTGTCAAAAAGTCACCATTGTAAAAAAAAAAACAAGTTTTTACAAGTAAACTGTCGTAACAAAAAGTAAGATTCCCCAAGTCGACCTCATTATTACCCCAATCTTTACAAAAACCGGTCTTTTTTATGTAGGTATACAATCTTCATTCGTGTCTTGTCCGATTGTAATCTAACTTGGAACGACAGGTTTTTGATATTTGTTACTTGACAAATTATGTGGGAATGTTCGGGAAAAGTCTTAACCTGTTCTAGAAAAGGGGTTCGATTATTGAAGGACTAGTTTAGAAATGACGCGATTGTGATAAAAAATACTCGTTGTGTGGGATCTTGGCCGTGTGAAATTTTGTAATATTGTTGTAATCTTGTTTTGAAGTGGGAACTGATTTTTGGAAACCAGTTGTTAGGTCTGATTGTTGGAGTTCTTGGACATTACCACACTTAACAGTAAAAAAATTGTATAGCCAAACTAAGTTAACTAAGCGAAAGCAGTCTTTTTTTGCAAGCAAGCATCTTTTTTATTTGGTCCATTTATTAGTTTGCACGTCATTAGGTATTTTCTTACCATACTTGGTCATGTGAGTGTAATTTTCTCGGTAGATAATAAAAATGTAATACTAAATAAACTGACAAAAACGCATGCAGAAGAACAACAAAAGATCATTGTATTTTTCTCGAGTAAAAGTGAAAATAAAAAACATACACTAACTTCATAAACAAAAAAAATTAGCAAAGAGTGTTAAAATAAAATCATTATTTACTCAATTGTATTGAATAAGTATAATCATTTAAATTTCCCCTTTAATTGACGATTTTATTTGATGATTTCAGAACTCTTTCACTTGTACCACCAAGGGATCCCTTTTCTTAAACTTTTTAGAAACCTGCTCGTAAGAACCGGAGCAGGTGAATTCGGTGCGCCCCATCTAAATGTCCATTGTACTTTTTTCTCACGAAAAACATGTTTTTGTATTGCTTTTTGACATTGGGCTTATAAAATTGGTTCAGTAACCATTTGTCCGCGGTGGAGTTAAGATCGCAACAAGTTATTATGTACTCATGTCGTTTAAAAAGTTTTTAGTGTCACGTCTCATCATGTGTTACGAAAAAATATTTTACAGTGAAATGCTAGTGCAATTCGAGTAATTAATGTGAAATTCGAACAACTAAATATTTATCTTAATTTAGTAACTTGCTAGAGTATGTTTTTGTATCATAAATAAGTAAATATTTTTATTAAGCGTAAAATTTTAACTTGGCTTGTTCAGTAATTTACAGACTTAGGTATTTAGGCATATACCTATGACATAAACATTGATATGAGTCATAATATTTTAATTCTAAATAATAATCAAAAGTTTTTGTATATCGAAAGTCGCCACCCCGCACGCTAAGGCACACAATGCCATAGAATACCTTCTCGCCACAACAACAATAACCTGACGCGACTTGAATAGCCAATTAGAGAACCCATAACAACACGGGCTTAGCTAAAAAGTTAAAATTCATACGCACGCACGAAAACATCGCTATACCCTAATTAGACATTTAATTATAAATCCGCTATGAATTCTTAACCGACTAGACATATTAAAATTTCACTTCCCCAAACCGCGCCTATAGTATCACGCGGCCCCATCTCCGCTGTCTTTCTAAGGGGACCGCATAAAATAGTTATAGAGGGTAGGGGGGCTACTTAACCGTTTTTAGGAGACACCCCGCCCGACGCAGAATTCCCCGCTACTCGACCCCACTTCCTGCGCCCGCCCCCCTGGCCCGGCGTCCTATAACTATTTCTATATTTTTAAACTTCTTACCGAGGGTCGGCGATACCTGCTTTTATAGTTCCAAATTTAAATACGGCACGTTCATTGGTTGTTTTTATAGTTGTGTGCGTTCAGATCCGGGTCGCGCGTTTTAGTTTTAATTTTGGGGATTTCTGGAAAGCGGGGCAATGTTTTCCCTTCGCGTGCGGCTTGCATGCGGAATGTAACGGTATTAATTTTTATTACGTAGTTGGAAATTTTTAGTCCGCAGTTTTAGTTGGATGCTGTAAAATGTATTCCCGGGCTGGAACGAGATTATGAATGTGTTTTACGAGGGGAAAAGTTGTCCAATGATAACCGCGTGCCAAAAATCGCTTGGCTTAGTTTTGCACGAAGCTTCCTCTGAACAGAAATGAGATAACAGTGAATCTTTATTTACGAGTATTTACAAATACACCCTGTTTTTATTGAATTCCGTTAAATTTAAGGGAAGGTTCTTTAGATCAAATACAATTAATTTCTCGAAGAAAATAGCGTCTTTTAACTCTTACGGTTATCGAGTTATTAAAAAAATAAAGATAATTACTGAACATTTGTGTGACAACCTTTACCAATTCCTAATGTTATTTGTTTTGACATGTGCCGTCAATCACTTGACACTGACTTGAATGTTATTCTTAAGGGTCTCTCACACTAATAAATTAATTTATTATGTATAAAAATAGTGAATTTTTTTTTTTGCTAATTGAACCAAAAGTGATATACAGGGTGGTTCCTGATAATGAACCTAGCTACGTGTCGAATTTAACGAAAAAAAAACACGTTGTATACTTTACGATTAAAGATTAAGATGGAGATATTATTACGAAGATAAAATACGCTCGTTTTGGCAACGCGCAAGATACCTACCTAATGTGTAATTGTGTATACAACTAATAAATCATATTCGCTGATTCGAATTAATCAAGTTTAGGACTTTGTTAGAAGTCCGAAAGTTGCTTTTCCGGACTAAAAATATATATATCCGGACTAATAATGCTGTGTATCACTACATATGTATACACCGTGTTGTTTTTGTTTTCCGTTAAATTCGACACGCAGTTAGGTTCATCATCAGGAACCATCCTGTATGTCGCTTTTTGTTAAATTCGAAAAAAATTTTTTTTTTTCGTTTCCATAAATGGATTAATTAGTGTGAGAGGACCTAAATCATAACATTAAAGTCATTTTTATATTAAAGGAAAAAATGGAAAAATTTACGCTTCCGGCGGGACTTGAACCCGCACCATTTTTGCAATCCGTGCAATGTTCTTACCAATTGAGCTACGGAAGCCACGCCGGACTTCGCAAATCTTTCCATGCCTTTCCTTTTGTACACACGTCTTGGGACGTCACGTCACGTGTGTACAAAAGGAAAGGCATGGAAATATTTGTGAAGTCCGGCGTGGCTTCCGTAGCTCAATTGGTAAGAGCATTGCACGGATTGCAAAAATGGTGCGGGTTCAAGTCCCGCCGGAAGTGTAAATTTTTCCATTTTTTCCTTTAATATAAAAATGTTTAGAATCGTTAGCAGACGTTTCTGCTTAATAAAAATTAATTTAGTATGGGTTAGCACATTGTTACTGGTGAATTCTCAATATAACTTGAGACTCCAGTGCCGTTACAAGATGTAATAGTCTGTCGGTAGATGGCGCTAGACGTCACCCCAAGACGTGTGTACAAAAGGAATGGCATGGAAAGATTTGCGAAGTCCGGCGTGGCTTCCGTAGCTCAATTGGTAAGAGCATTGCACGGATTGCAAAAATGGTGCGGGTTCAAGTCCCGCCGGAAGCGTAAATTTTTCCATTTTTTCCTTTAATATAAAAATGTTTAGAATCGTTAGCAGACGTTTCTGCTTAATAAAAATTAATTAAAGTCATTGTCAAGTGTTTGACGGCACATGTCAAAACAAATAACATTATTAGGAATTGGTAAAGGTATCACACAAATGTTCAGTAATTATCTTTATTTTTTTAATAACTTTGATAACCTTAAGAGTGAAGACGCTAGTTTCTTCGAGAAATTAATTGTATTTGATCTAAAGAACCTTCCCTTAAATTTAACGGAATTCAATAAAAACAGAGTGTATCTTTGAAATAAATGTATCTTTAAAAATACTCATCGGTTTTTGATGCGTTTCTTTTAAATAGATAGAGTAATAACCCCTGGAACGCCGTTGTCAAAAATTTGCTACTGTATTAATAACGTTCAATCTGTAAACTACAGTTTAAATTGTCTGGGAGAGATCTGGAACTAGGCGGTTGAGAGGTAAGGTTTACTTATACGTTTATACACGTGCAAGGCGAAGGACGAGTCTCTAACAAAACTTTAAAGAACTAATGTTTCATATTGATGAAGTATCATTATTGCTACCATAATATTTTCTGACAATCTCCCTAAAAATCTCATAGTATGAAATCTTCTACATACATACATATGCATGGAATTTAATAGTTTCAATCCGAATTCGCGCCGTGATCTGAATGTAGACACAGTCATCCTCGGGGGAAGGGACGTATTCTAATGTAGCCGCGACATCTCTCTCGCAAGATTCGGGGCTCCTCTTTCAAGGTTCTGCCATAACATTTAATTGAATTTGACGATGGTCTCAATTTAAAATCAAAAATTAGTTAGGCACACGACTTGGATACGAATATACGCAATACGATAAAAAATCCATAAGATCCGAAAGTAACTAATAAAATAAGCATGACTTTGAAATTCAGCAGAAAATTGTTCCTTGAAGTGAGTTTTATATTTTTAACATTTTTTTATACAATTTTATATATATAAAAGAATGTGGATAACATTAAAATAATATTTAAAAATATAAAACGTGAAAAAAAATCAGACACAAATAAAACTATCAAATGACGATTTTTCGAGGTAGGTATAAATTAAACGTGCCCGTTAAAGTAATTCTGAGCCAACGATCGAATAAAGTTCCAAATCACACTACTAGTGGAGGTAATCGTTATGGGGCCGGGAAGTGGTCAAATTAATAATCATGATTTAAAATCGCACCAAAGGTGGACGCTGATTCCTAAACTGTAGATTACTATAATAGGAATTTAAAATTATAACTCAACTAGCTTTTGACCGCGGCTTCGCTCGCGTTAGAAAGAGACAAAAAGTAGCCTATGTCACTCTCCATCCCTTCAACTATCTTTACTTAAAAAATCACGACAATTTGTCGCTCCGTTTTGCCGTGAAGGACGGAAAAACAAACAGACACACACACTTTCCCATTTATAATATTAGTATGGATTATTTTCATACCATATGTCTCCTTTTAACGCCATTTTAATGTTTTAAATCAAATTAAGATCATATGAGAATTATGTACATATTTACTTAATCCTGTTTTTACCTACATGTACTTAGGTACCTAACCGCTTGAGTCTAACGCAACCACAGCGCGTAACCAAATTTGCAGTGTATAAAAAGTCACAACGTTCTCAACCTATATAAGTAATCATATTTACCATATTTCTTCTTTTTAGGCCCATTCACGCTTGAGGACTTAAGTAAAAAATCGTCGAAAAGACATTTTTTCGTTATCAATTTAGCATTTTCCCACTGCCCGTTTTGACAGGCGCTTCACGGCATTTAATATTTTCATTATATCATTATAGTTACTTGCTACGTATTTAATATAATAAGGTTACTCATGAAACTTGCTCAGGTAGTAAACATTTGGTACGAAGTGTAAAACAGCGCAGTATATAGGTGAGGAGGCTACATAATAAGTGCGCACCCGCGAGAAACGAGCCGCGGCCGGGGGCGGAGAACCACGCTACTGACAATTATCAAGACGGTTTATTTAATAATTATTATTACTTCTTAAACTCAGGAATTGCGGAAAATGGTTAATATTAAGTGTTTGCAGGCAAGTCTGGGTTTTGTGCCTTGCGTTTGCTTGTGCTTTGACCATGTCATCGCGTAGATGCTCTTCTACTACTTCTGTACATACATACAATCACGCCTGTATCCCATGAAGGGGTAGGCAGAGCACATGAAACCACTCAAGTTTCAGTGCCACTCTTGGCAAATAAGGGGTTGAGAGAAAACGAAACTGTGACATACTACTTCTGTTTCTCTTTATATATGACCGATCATCATCAACAACTCTAGCTTCCCTAATACCTACGTGTTCGGAGAATACAAGTAGGTATACGCTAGCTGAAAAAGTATAATCGTATATAAATTTTCAGCCGGCTACGGACTGATTCGTTTGTGCGGCGCGGCGGTCTGTTTATTTGATTCCTAGCATTTTCCATCAGTACCACATTTCTAATCCATCATCTTGGATGGTCCCATTAGTTTTTTTGTAAATTTCTCAAATCTGACCCATTCTGCGTTCGTCACCCATTCTTCAAACATCACTGTTGTGAGTAGTCTGATGACAAAAATAAAATGTGATCACCCAAGACGATGCCATTTCAAACTGAGCAAAGCACTTAAAACTATGATGATGAAACCACATACAGTCTTCTCCACCTGGCGCGTGCCCGCGTCTTGATACAGCATATAAGTCGATCGCGGGGTGGTTTTTACATTCACCCCAAGGAACCCCACACCCCACAGCCCACTCCCCACCCTACGCAACCCAATCCCAACGTTACCCACCAGAAATACGGACTAAATTTCAATGACAAAGTGTATATATTAAAGTTTAAGGAAATTTAAGCTTATATGTAGTAAGCTAAGGTTGGTTTTTGAAATGTGTGCGTGTATTTTAGTATGAGAGGGTAGTCTTAATATTAATATCGTCTTGGGGAGCTTACATGATGAAGTTTTATGTTGTATGTTGCGTGTATGTTGGATTATGATCGGCTTTACGATTGCGGCTTTTATGTTTATGTTGTATGCGAGATTATGTGGAGGAAACGGTGGAATTTGATGTGGTAGTTAATGGAAAACAATAAGTAATTATAATTTATAATGTTTGGACCAATTGTTTCGAATACCTGGACAGTTTGTGCCTACCTGGGAAACACAAATAAAGTAGGTAGCTATCTTTGTCTAAGTATGTACGAGTACTAGCTAAAGTAGGTTTTTTTTTATTAATTTCACTCGATATGCTCAGTAACGACAAGGATGATTTATATAGGATTGACAATCTTCATACTAAGAATCGTATCTCATTTTTAGCGCCTCTAATTAAATACTATCATAACTACACAGTACCTACACTGATGATTAGACTTATATTGACCGGGATATAGACCGTGATTACCTTTTTGATTTTAATCACGAAGGTAATCACGGTCTATATGCCGGTCAATATAACGCCGTGGCTTGCGTGGGCGACGGTCGCGCGATGATCGCGCGACGGCGATGCGACGCATACGAAATCAAACCTTATCGATATGGAAGTAACGATGAAACGCGACGGCGACGGTCGCGCGACGGTCGCGCGACCGTGAATAAGTCAATGAAAATAACCGTGAATCATTCAAAACTCTTACACTGATTTGTTTTTTTTTTCAAAATGTGTATTGACGTCATATCATGATATTAATATAAAGAAGCATGTCATTTGTTCGTATAAAAAATAAAAGCACGCAAAAACATTTGGGGATTTTGGCCACTTCCCGGCTGCGAAACAGCGCCATCTAGTTTTAAGCCTAAAAGACCCATACATTTCAGGGGTACGGTTTTTGTATGGGCTTTGTCTGTCCCAGTATTATATTGTCTTTGATAACGATAATGTTCTCGACTTTACGGAAGACATTCATTGTATTGAGAAAGATAACAGCGCCCCAAGCGGTTACTTTAGACACAAAAATTACATAATGTATTCCATTACATATTCGCTATCGAGTATCGAGGAATAATAGGCTAGTTTCCTACTAGTCAAATCAGCTTCTTTTTAAAAACTGTCAAAACGATTTGCTAATTTGCAATTACATACTTACATACTATGAAAACCCCCGACACAAAAAAAAGGTGAATTAAATTAAAAATTAAATAAAAAAAGGGTGAAAAAAACTAAAAGTGCGAGCTTTCAAAAAGTAATAAAATAACTAAATAAGTAGCTCTAGGAATACCTACCTTCCTCCTTACGAAATACCTACCTTCTTCTTCTTAGGAATATCTACCTACCTTCTACCTTCTTACGAAATACGTAAGATGAAAACCTAACTACGAAATTCTTGAACGTAAAAATTTTGGTACTTAAACATAAAATTACTTGAATTCTTAAACACAAGAAATATGACAAAATAAATTATTAATTATTATTCTCTTTATTGATTTCCATTATTAATCAATGGTAAAGTGTTGTCGCGTCGGGGGAAAACGAAACGTCACCGCGTGACCGGTCAATTCATTTACTTTATATTTTTCTCTTTTTGAAGCATAGATTAAATATAAGAAGATTAAGAAGATCATACCATCCCATACATTAAAATGCGACCGCCTAAGAACGCACATACACTACACCATACATAAATGGCGCCACAAAAAATGCCTTGTTACCATCGATTATTTGTAGATTAGCGTCAAGTGTCTTGAAGTTGCTTGAAGGATCTATCAGATTACGCTTACTCTTCGCTGATACATTGGAGGCGCCATCTTTGACATTCATCCGACATCCGATATCGGACCGGATAATGTGAACACGACACGACCAACAGGTAGAAGATTGCTTTGCTAATCCGCGAATAGATAACGTGCCAGTCATTCAGAGCTAACACGTTATTAAATTTAATCCTTACTTAAAGTACTATGTATTTATTTTTATTTATATATACCTAAGTTACCTATGTAATACTATGCTTATATCGTCGCCTTGCACCCATAGGTATATAATTAATATATAGGTAGGACAAGCTTTGGTTAGTTTTAGGCTAGGTTGTGTAAAGCATCTATCCCTCGGTGTTTATTTATTTATGATATATGTAGATGTAGGTACACATGAGTATTACATATTGAAATTATTGAATAAAACCAAGGACCATATAATACGGGTCTGACAAAGCTCATACAAAAAAGCGTACCCCTGATATGTATAGGCCTTTTAGGCTTAAAACTAGATGGCGCTGTTTCGCAGCCTGATAGTGGATAATCATATTTTCCCGAAATATTTTTGCGTTTTTATTTTTTATAAGTACAAATGACATGCTTCTTTACTTTAATACCATAATATCACGTCAATACACATTTTGAAAAAATAAATATGTTGGCATCATTAGTGTAGTTATGATTTATGATAGTATAGGTGGCGCTAAAAAAATGAGGTACGATTCTTAGTATGGTAACTGTAAATCCTATATAAATTATCCTTGATAAAACCAGCCAAGACCCGAACTCCCGGTTATCTGGCATCTTTGTGTGAGTTCTGGCAAGTTCTCGTATCGTATGAGTTTAAATTAAACACGGCTGATTAGCTCCGTTAGCTTTAACTTAAACTTTAACTTTGGAGCGATTTGGGAGGCTCGGAATATTGACTGAACATTGGGTTTGTAGAAGTAAAACCATTTATTTATTTTATCGTTTTATCTTATCTGCGTCGACTGATTTATTTATTATTTATTTATTTAATCAAAAAGTAACACAGCATTACAGTTTACACCAAGGCATGTGAAACTACAAAATACAAAACAAGACACAAACGATAAATAATACAAAAAATAATACAAATTAAACATTAGATTTGGGCGACGACGTAACAGCGTGGCTCCGTTGCGTCGTCTGACTCGGCGTAGATGATGACGATTTAAAATTATACCGCGTGGACTTAAACTATTTACTCATCCAAATCATCCAATTCGTCTATCGGTTTAAGCTTAAACAGCCCGCGTATTATGTTTCCAACTTTTTTACAAGCTTTTATTCTACTTGCCATGTACTATGTTATATAGTTTGGGTCAAAAGTAAACACACAAGTTGAATTTGGCCCACTTCTCGGTTTCCAATTGGGCTGAAAATATGCACACATATTATGTAAATCACGTGAAAATGCAATATTATGATATCATGGAGCTGATCTGATGATGGAGCAGAAAGGTGGTCATAGGAACTCTGTTGAGAAACGTCGTATCCCCATCGAGTAGTTAAGAGATTTTTAGAAACGTCTCGGGGATCAGTAGATGACTGTTGAAAGATAGGCACAGTCAGCGATTGCGAAAGCATTTTTGGCACATGCTTTTATGTGCCAAAAATGAAATTTTTGCAAAAAACTTATATCATCTTATCAACCTGGATAAGACATCTGTCACTCTCACACTCACATACTTGCCAAAGCGTGACGGATACTTTATGGACATAGTCATAAAATTGGAAGCATAGTACGCGGACATGTCTTGTATTCATGTTCAGTAAGGACGCGTTCAACTTACGGTAGGGCCGTACCGTGCGGCTGCGTTCGTGTCTCGCAAATGGTCTCGTCGGAAGATCAGCGCTGACCTCCGGGTCGGCATTATGCTGAGACGGGACCATTTCGTGATAAACTTATCCATCCAATGTGTAGTATTCGGAATTAGGGATCTAAGTAAAACCACGGAGATAGCTAGATCAAGACTGATTTATTTTTATATCGAGCCTACCCCACTTTACTTGACTACCCACATGTACAATTATGATAGGTATTCAATATATATACAACATCTTCCCCCTTATAAATAAGCACCCGAAATAAATCACTGTTAAATTGCTTACACAAATTTAAAGTACAGCGTTATCTTAATAAATGTATAAAACCGTGCGAAACCTTTTTTACATTTAAATCTTAAGTTTATTATGCCTATTTTCTTAACCTAAGTTGAATGATGCCTATTTACTTAACAATCATTATAACAACAAGTCACTACTACCCAGTACATACATATAAAGCAGACATATCAAACATTACCTACTTATCAACATTAACATGCGGCGACAAACTATTGCTAACGTTATTACATCGGATTAGAGTTCATTACAAACATAATTAGCTAAAGTGCGCTGAAGATAAGCAAGAAATTACTTATTATATGCATCCTTATATACTAGTCAATAGGTTTACGTGAGTGTAAAATATTATTCTATAATTGCTTACATTAATTACTTACGATAGGTTTTTTTTTACAAGATTCACCGAAAATACTTATAGATACCTAGTTATGTGTACCTATTATACAATTAAAACCTTTCCGGCGTACGTACTCGCCGGCCTGAACGAGTGTAGCGGAAAGTGGTATGTTGAGCTGTATCCTGGGGTCCTTGTGAACTCTGTGGACCCAGCGGTTGACCTCCGCCACACTCCTCCAAGTCATCATAGTATTTAGGTATATTAGTCCCTGAGCTGGTACTATTGGCAATAGTACCAGCCGGCGGCGCGGCGCCGCCGGTATGATCTGCTGCCTGTTGCGGCGGTAGCGGCGGCCGTCCGGCGTGCGTACCCAGTAGGAGCGCGGCTCGGCGGCGGCGCGCTCCACCTGCGCGCGCACCCAGCGCCCTCTGCCGTTTATCTCGGCCGGGTCTCGAATACGCACCTGCTCATTATCCTTTAGTGGCTTTAATGCCCTAGTTCCTCTATTGTAATATTGACACATTTTATCATTTTTAATATTGCGACTGATTGTTATTTCTTTTTTAAGGGAGTTTTAGGGTTTAATAAGCAACTTTTTACTGGTAACTTTGTGTTTAATCTTCTACCGAACAATAACTGAGCAGGTGAGTATTTCTCTCCCGATATTGGTGTGTTGCGAAAATTCAACAGTGCCACGTAAAAATCAGTTTTAGTCTCTTGTGATTTTATAATCATATTCTTTACCGTTTGCACATTTCGTTCCGAAAAACCGTTCGAACGCGGATAATGTGGCGAACTAGTGACCTGTTCAAAATCCCAATCTTTAGCAAAGTCTCTAAACTCTTGCGACACGAATTGACAACCGTTATCTGATACTAATCTTTGCGGTATCCCATGACGCGCAAACATAGGTTTCAAAATACCTATCACTGTCGCACTTCTCAAATCTACTAAAGTGGCCACTTCCACATACTTTGAGTAATAGTCAACCACTAGCAAATAGTGTTTGTCCTTTACCTGAAAAATATCAGTAGCGAGCACCTGCCAAGGCCTGTCAGGCACGGCGTGCGGCGCGAGCGGCTCGCGCGGCGGCGCGGCGCGGCGCTGAGCGCACGCCTCGCACTCGCGCACCGCGCGCTCCACTGCGGCCGCCATGCCCGGCCACCACATCACGTCGCGCGCTCGCCTCTTGCACTTCTCGATGCCGAGGTGACCCTCATGTACCTTATTGATCATTTCGGCCCGTAAACTGTTAGGGATGATCACCAAGTCGTTCCGAAACACTACGTCCTCCACGACATGAATCTCATCTCTAACTTCCCAGTACGACTTAGCTTTCTCGGTTACCTGGCTTTTAGTATGCGGCCATCCCTTTCTGTAAAGGTCCATTACTTCGCATAAACTCTGGTCGATCCTCGTAGCCTCTCGAATCGCTTGCATTTTATTGCTACTAAATGGTAGATTAGTCACCAGAGTATTTATGTGT
This sequence comes from Leguminivora glycinivorella, assembly GCF_023078275.1. Classification (NCBI taxonomy): domain Eukaryota; kingdom Metazoa; phylum Arthropoda; class Insecta; order Lepidoptera; family Tortricidae; genus Leguminivora; species Leguminivora glycinivorella. Next base: position 16,658,994 of record NC_062991.1, read on the forward strand.
AAACTTACCTGTTCTTGTATTCGCTGATCGCACTTGCCTCCTAAATCCCTGGTCGCCCTTGACAACGTGTCGGCTACGTACATCAGTCGCCCTGGTACATAACAAATATTTAAGGAATATATTTGCAATTTAAGTAGCATCCGTTGTAGTCTTATCGGTGTTTCATTCAGCGGTTTTTTGAAAATAGCCTCCAATGGCTTATGATCTGTCTCCACCGTCACTTGCGAGTGTCCATAAATAAACTGATGAAACTTACTGCAGCCAAACAGGATGGCGAGGAGCTCCTTCTCTATCTGAGCCCACCTGGACTCGGTGGGCGTGAGCGTGCGCGCGGCGTAGGCCACGGGCCGGCCGGCCTGCAGCAGCACCGCGCCCAGCCCGCGCGAGCTCGCGTCCACCGACACCGTCACCGGCTCGTTGGGCGAGTAGTACCTCAGTGTGGGCGCCTGCGCCAGCTGCCGCTTCAGATCATCGAATGCTCGAGTGTGCGCCTCATGCCACTCGAAACTTACGTCCTTTTTCAATAGCTCCCTCAACGGCTCCACCTTATCTGCATAATTATGAATAAAACGAGACACATAGTTAGTCATACCTATAAACCGTTCTAACCCTTTTTTATCTTCCGGAATGGTCATATTCTCTATACATTTAATCCTGTCTGGATCAATCCGAATTCCATTTCTATCTAGTATGTGACCCAAAAACTTGACAGTTTCCTGAGCAAACACACACTTATTTTTATTAAACTTTACCCCAAACTCGGCCGCTATCCGCATTACCTCCCCAATCTCTGGTCGTGCTCCTCTCGCGTTTTACCATGAACTAATATATCGTCAATAAACACCTCTACTCCCTGTCTTGAAAATAGTTTGTACATTATACTATGAAATACCTCTGACGCGCAATTTATCCCGAACGGTAACCTAAGGAAGCGAAAACGCCCAAAAGGGGTCGCAAATGTGCACAGTTTTGAGCTAGGTTCATCAATACACACATATAGAACCCCTTGCTCGCATCTAAGACTGAGAAGTACATGGCACCCGAGATATTAGCCGTAATTTCATCAAGAGTGGGGAGTTGGAAATGGCTTCTCTTTATTGCCTTATTTAAATGTTGAGGATCTAGGCATAATCGAATGTTTCCATCAGCTTTTTCTACTATTACAATATTCGAGACCCAGTCAGTGGGTTCAGTAACCGGTACGATTATATTTAAATTCTGAAGCCTTTGCAACTCCTCCTGTAGTTTAGGCCGTAATTTAATTGGTATTTTCCGACAACCCCTAACAACAGGTGGCACAGTGTCATCAATCGTTAATTTATGCAACCCCGGTAACTGGCCAATCCCCTCAAAAATGTGTTTATGCAACGTAATCATTTTACTTAAACAATTCTCATTAATATTATGAACACGCTGTATCAACTTTAATTGTACGCAAGCATCTCGAGATAACAAATTGCCACACTCAATATCTAGTACATATATTGTCTCTTTAATTGTAACATCATTAAAACTCAAATCTGCTTCAAAACAACCTACAACTGGTAAAATATGCTTACTAACCTCTTTCAATATTGAGCTCGACTTACATAATAACCGTTTATCAAATCCGGCAGCCACATAATTGTCTATAGATATAACCGTGACGTCCGCACCACAGTCCAATTTAAACTGCACTTTCGCTCCGTTTACCACTATCCACTCGTACCAGCCCTTACTGTCCACGCTCCCAACTTCAATTCCTCTTATCATAAATTCCTCCTCTTCGCTCACATCCTCCGCCGATTGACATAACTCATGCATCGTATGGTTCACAAATCCTGTAGATCTACAACATCTGGCGAAATGTCCTCGCCTGTTACACTTGAAACATATCACTTGCACAGCTGGGCACCTGTTGTTGTCATGCGCGTAGCTACAATTCCAACACCGCCGCGAGGCCCGACCGGTAGCGCGGGCGGGCGGCGCGGTGGGCGGGCGGGGGCGGGCGGCGGCGGCGCGCGCGCGCGCGGCGAGCGGCTCCACGGCGGCCGCGGCGCCCGGCGCCGGCGTCGGCGGCTCGGCACAGCGCACGGCCCCGGCCTGCTCGCTCGCCACCTCGGCCGCCCTACACCACGCCGCGGCTTCTTTTAGCTCCAAATCTGACTTTCTAAGCATCCTTTCTCTCAGCTGGCCGTCTTTTATCCCCCTTATCATTTGAGTCAATATTAAGCTATCCCGTTGATCCCCAAATTTGCACGATTTACTTTTCACTTTCAATGACGCGAAGTACTTATCGAATTTATCACTTCCTTGATAACACTCGAAAAACAGATGTCTCTCGAAGTTAATGTTTTTTGTTGGGTCACACCTCGATTCAAACTTTTGGCACAACAAGTCAAAATCGTCCTTTTCTTTATCTTCAAAGTCCAACTCCTCATATATTTCACGCCCACTTTTACCTATTATGTGCAAGAACAGAGCACATTTCTCCTTCCCCGATGCCCTTGTATTTTATTAAGCATTTCTTTTTCATCACTGATACCTCATTACTTCATGCGTATAACATTGTCATGTAAAAATGCCGATGAGGCTAATTTTCTGGATACATTTTTGAGTTTGTAAATCTAAGTGCGTTTTCACATTATCCGATCCGATATACGTAGGACCGATATCATATACATTACAGGCGCCATTTTGGATTTCTCCATTGAAATCCTTCCGACATCCGATATCGGATCGTATAATGTGAAAACGGACTAAACAACAAATAAAATATTTAAATTAAAATGAAATTGTTTTTTTTTTCACGTAACTCCTTTCCTAGAAAAATCTATCAAACTAATTTCCAAGTAATCTCACTCGATAATAAGCGGCTCATTTCATAATGAATACATTATTGAAACTGAAATTAGTCACACAAGCGAACGTTTATAATATATAAGTATGTATGTATATATATAAGTTATAAGTGCTGGTATTATTATATATAGAGAGTATAAGTATGTGCGCGATGCGGAGCAATCCTCCGAAAAGGGACGTCGGCTCTGATCGTAATCAATTTAATTGGAAATTTCCTTTGATTACACGCAAAGACGTTGTTGGAAGTTGACCTAATAAAATATGTAGCGTCTGCAGACAACAAGGAAACGGATAGGGGTCATATATTTAGTCTGCCGGCGTATCATGACTTTTAACACTATCCACGTGGATAAGATAAGACACCTCACACTGACATATTTGTCAAAGCGTGACGGATATTTTATCCACATAGATAAGTGATAAAATTGGAGGCATAATACCTTCGCCGGCTGGTTAGAAGTAAGAGTGAAAAAGCTATAAAAATAATTTTATAAATGTATAAAACTGAACAAGTTGTATTTAGTAAAGAATAGAAAGTTGAAGTTGAAAAAAAGAAGTTGTATTTAGATACAGAAATACTAAGGAAAATTTAAAAATAGACTAGATATAGAATAGATAGAATTTAAGAATAGATAGAGATTTTAGAATAGTTAAAACTAAGGAAAATGTACAAATAATAAACTACATTAATATACTAGCGTCATTTCCTCGTTGTATCGAAATGTCACGTTTGGAGGAAGTCGCCAGCTCTTCGGTCATCAGAACTGCCGCGATTTCTGTAAAAAAAAACTTTTGTGCGCTGGGACCCCATTGACCTAGAGTTTCTACGTTAGGTAAATGGTATACTTACCGCACTTATATTTGAGGTCAGGTGTCAGATGTAGATAATAAGTAAGGCTAACGTAGTTTATTTTATGAGGGCGATGAGGAGATGACGAAGAATCTCATATATCCATCAGACTTAGGCTTTGAAGACGCAGGAACAGCGCAACTATCATCATCATTCGTTAAACACCAAGAAAGAAAACAACTAAATGAAAGGAAAAGACGACTGTCTTCGGCATCGGAATCGTCCTCACGCACGACAACACCGACACCACCACTGCCAGCGACACATGATAAAGGATCGGGTATCCCACCTCTCACTAAAAACAAACGGACACGGACACGCAAACGGAGCAACTCATCCTCCTCCTCATCATCATCATCATCTACACTACCACCACCCTCGCCACCGCAACCACCACCACCACCACGATCAACGCCAACACCATCAAAATCCAACGAGAATCAGAACCGCAATCAACATAAAATTAAACAATGCACCCTTTGCGGATATGCTGCGCGCAGTGGACACATGATAAGGCACCAAACCAATAAACACAAAGGGCTGACGGAAAAATCAGGAAGACAAATATTCGAAAAATATGGATACTTCAAAACTTATGTACCAGCGAAAAAATACTGCCCCCAACGACAACTACCCCCAAAGTGGCTTGTAAGGGCAGTAACGGGGACAAATAAGGAGTGGCTCGAGGCGCTGGAAACAGGAGAGATTATCAGCGAGGAGGAAAAGGAAGAACAACAACAATAAGGAACAAGGGGAAAATATAAACACAGACATAATTAAAAATAAGATAAGAAAATACAGCAAGATAACCAAACCATTCCACTACTTAGTTATAGCATACTTCTATAACACACTCAGGAAATCAGACAGCCAGATCCTAGAAACATAAGAATACAGACATATAATGACACTATTCCACAGAACAACTAAAAAATAAAGAAATATACTGCTCCACTCCACTGCTCCATCTACTGATACATTTGCTGCTCCACTCAATTGCTTCAGTGCTCCACCAAACCATCAGACATAGAACTGCTCCAATACACTTACAACGAACGTTCAGTATCAGGCAGCCAGATTCTAGAAATATAAGAATACAGACATATAGTGACAATATTCTACAGAACAACTAAAAAAGAAAGAAATATATTGCTTCACTCCACTGCTCCATCTACTGATACATTTGCTGCTCCACTCAACTGCTCCACTCAAACTGCTCCAGTGCTCCGCCAAGCCATCGGACGTGGAACTGCTCCAATGCACTTGCAACGAGCGTTCGGTGGCGCTGCTCCGCCGCTCCACAGAATGGCTGTAAGAAGATATGAAGATGCGCTGCTCCATTGACCCATGTCAAAGCCACAACAATAATACGAGATACAAGAGACGAGAACAAGAATAAGAACATTGAAGTAAAGAATAGTAAAAAACACTAATACAAGTGTAATGTATGTAGGTAGGTATACAAATATTATTTATGTAACCACCGTCACTATGAAAATAAATAATTTTTAAGAAAAAAAAACCGTCGCCTTTCGGGTTCTGGTGAAAGCTACTTGCGAATGTTGGATTATGTAGAAATGTGTAAGTATTTTTTTAAACTGCTTTTAATGCTTTAATTATTAGATGGCAACACAAATGAATATACGCATAACGTTAAGGTTTGAGGAGTTTCCTCAATTCCTCATGAATCCGATTATATTATAAGAAATCGAAGCTTGACAAAGTTTGACTTGAAAACTCAATATGCTTAACAAACATAACTATGTAAATAAATGTCACTGTTCTGAACTTAAATGCATGCTTTTCTTACAAAAATACCAAAGTCACTATGAGTATGCCGTTCAGATTTGAGGAGTTCGGTTCTGACTATCATCAGCAGTTCCACTGCACCAAATGGCACTGTTCTGGACGTAAGTGCATGCTGCTCTTATAAAAATACCAAAGTCACTATAAGCGTGCCGTTCAGATTTGAGGAGTTCGGTTCTGACCATCATCAGCAATTCCACTGCACCAAATGTCACTGTTCTGGACGAAAGTGCATGCTGTTCTTATAAAAATACCAAAGTCACTATAAGCGTGCCATTTAGATTTGAGGAGTTCGGTTCTGACCATCATCAGCAATTCCACTGTACCAAATGTCACTGTTCTGGACGAAAGTGCATGCTGTTCTTATAAAAATACCAAAGTCACTATAAGCGTGCCGTTCAGATTTGAAGAGTTCCGTTCTGGCCATCATCAGCAGTTCTACTGCACCAAATGTCACTATTCCGTACCTAAATGCATGCTGTTCCTTTAAAAACACAAAAATCACCATATGTATGCCTTTCAGATTCGAGGAGTTCCCTCGATTTCTCCAGGATCCCATCATCAGAACTGGGTTCTGAGAAAAATGGGACCAATCTGTATGCATATACATTCAATCAAAAAAAAAATTATCAAAATCTGTTCAGTAACGACGGAGATATCGAGGAACAAACATTAAAAAAAATAAAAAAAATAATAAAATAAAAACATACAGACGACTTGATAACCGTCCTTCTTGAGAGATATGAGACGACGGTTAAACAGTCTTGCATGAACGCCTTTGTGTTTCATTTAATACATTCTAACTGGCGACGAACAAGTAGATATAGGAAAAAATATCAATCAATCATTCATTCATATATTGTAAATTCAAAGTAACAACAGACAATCAAATTATAGATAAATAAACTACACTAAATAAGTAACAAAAGAAATAAAATAAACTCATAGAACTATGTAATGTCTAACGGTCGCCCGTAACCCTAGCGAGGGCGGCTAGTACTACTCACAGACTTAAAAAAACGTAGTTTATTTTACTCTTGACGGCGGGAGTAACAGTGAGGAGTTGACAACTCTTTACAAGTGTTAGTATTTTTTACAATAATAATATTTTCATGTTCATGATTTTCATGAACAACTCACCGGAAGAAGTGAGTAATCGGGGAGGAGAGACCTTTGCCCAGCAGTAAGCCACTTCCATATTCATAATTTTCCAATTCCCTTGAATCTGCGGACGCTCCGTAAGTCGTATATCTTAAAATTTCCACCCAGTGAATCTTGCGGCGCGGTCGCGGGCGGGGGAGGGGGGGGGGGATATAGCAATAAAATTTATGCCCCAACCGCGCCCGTGCCGCGCGAGAGCCTCCAAGAAGCTAATAACAACTTCATATCTACAAATGACGACAACGACGGCCAAATTTTATTATTTGGTAATAATTTGCGTGAGAGGTTGCTACTTTGCTTTGCATGTATGAGCGCGAGCGAGTTCTATAGACAAATGAGACGTGATTTAAATATCTTTGGCTTCTCTCCATTTGCTTTTATTTGCCTGGTGCCGACATCTTCAGTCACTACCACTATCTGGTCCGTCCCACGTTGGGGGCTCCGACTTCGAAGCATTTTCCTTCCGCTCTTCCAGTGATCGCAAGACGCTCTAGATTGTCTAAGCTTCTGCAAATAATGTAGCTAAAATACTGAAGAATACTGTGTACACCCGTCAGAATATGTATATATCAATAAAGAACGAAATAAATAAATAAGTATGCACTATGTATGATAGAAGCGAGCGTACGACGTGATTTTCGTAGTAGGTACCCAAATTCTAACAATATTGATAATTATTGTAACGTAAAATATAGTTTAAATACAGATAGTCACGCCGTCACGGAGTCTGGCCGCCGCGAGCATGCGTGGTCATCATCAGCTAGACCCATCGGTTTAGAAACATGTCGCCATTCACGATACATTAAGAAAAACGTCGAAGAGGAAATCCCTACTTTTCCGCTTTTCTATTCTATTGTGTTACTCATAATTCCCATATTCATTCCTCTGCAATCTGTTGTCTTTAAAACGTCCCATATAAAATTCAGCGCGACATTGTTGTCCTCTCCCGTATGAATGGTAATGACGATAAAACATGTAAATGTGTCCGGAGATCTCCGGCAGGGGGGTTGGATGTTAACACTTCCCGAGGGAAGGAAAAAAGGAAAATGTGCTGTCAAGTGGGAGACCGGGTGTAAACGCTACAAGTTCTGCCTTAACACTCCCGGATCTCGTATTAGTCCTTGTTTTTATTATTACTAGACACTGGAGATCTTTCGTAGTTTCGATTTATCATTGAAATTACACGTTACATGTAAATATTTTCATAAGTTAAAGAAATCCTATTTATTCTATATTAAAAATCTTACATTTGTTCATACACCAGAGTGCCATGAAACCCTATCAGGTTTGTGTTGACACTCGATTCGTGGATACGTTTTACATTTAATTTATACACAATTATTTACATTTAAATACAATTATTAAAATACCAATAACTATATTTCTTTGACTTATAAAAATATCCATGTGTAATGTGTAATTCTAATTAATGGGTACAAAATTATAAATAAAAACAATAATACTAATCATAATTTAAACCTTAATCTAAAAACAAATACCTAACTAAACTAAAAATATTAAAAACTAGGTGAACTCCTTAGGCATGGTGCCGTAGACACTGGCAGCATTTCCTCGCTGAATAGCTAGGCTTATTCTTTGGGCGAGGAAGCTGCCAGCCCTACGGTCACCGCTGACCTCTGACAGTTTTTTGGATAGTTCCTTAAATAAATTTAAGGCGTTCGGACCCCACGGGCCAAGGGTCTCAACGCCAAAAGGTACGAAATTGTATTCGGCGCCAAGACCCTTGTATTTCGTTTTCTTTAATTTTTCGGCCGCTTCAGCCGCTGCGCCGACCTTAAAAGATGTGCCGTGGAGATGAGACGGGGCTAGGGTGTCTACACATGTGGCGTCCCACACCAGTACCCGTCCCAGCTTCCACGGAATTAGTGTCATTCCGTCCGGTCTCTTACCATCATCTCTTAAAATACCGGAGGGCTCGAGAAGAGCAGGCACATTGACACTGGCAAGAGACCGGCGGAGGATATCATTGACAGCGGCGTGTCTGGAGAAACGGCCTGCGCTCCTTTGGCAGGAAAGCCCGTGGTGTCCGAAGGCGTCGACGTCAGTGCCACAGGGGCACCTATGTGGAGCACAGACCCGAACGCCAAGACGCAGGCAGGTAGCAACGCGGAGGGTGTGAGGTTCAAGAAAGGTTCCCGTATTTACCGACGGGAGAGCGTGAAGCCAGGCGCCGGATTCCCTGGCACTTGCAGCTAAAAGTCTCGCGCGTGCTGAACCTGTGCTGCGGCCCAAAAGAGAGTCGTAAATAATTTTGCATTGGATGTCATCCCAGGCCCTTTGTGAATTTAGACTTTCCGGAAAATCCTTACCCGGGCAGGCAATGGCCCAGGCGTTTTTAGACTCCGTTAAAGCAGCAATCTCGTAGTTTGTAGGGCATGCCCTTAGGATTTTACCTACGAGGGTTGCTGAGCTGTGAACGGAAGATAAAAACGCCGGGGTAGAGACACTTGAAATTTTGCGGATCCCTAACCCACCGTGGCGAATGGGAAGGGATGCCTGGATCCAGGACTCTTCGCTGAACTGCAGATTTAAAATAGATTCCAAATTAAGTTTGATTAAGTCGTCCAGTGGTGTTAATAAATTTAGAAATTTCGAAAAAGGGCTGCAGCGAAGTACATACATTAATTTTGGAACGAAAAGACAGAATTTAATTATAGCCAAAGCGAAATGCGGACTTATTTCTAGCAGACGACTTTCATAATTTTGAAAATTAGTACTTGTTTCGGAAATGAAATTTGAATAGGATTCTTCAAAGATGGGGGACCCAAGGAGACAAAGTGAGCTTTTGTCTATTATTTTAATATTTGGCGTAAACAAATCAAATTTTGGTTTTATATCCGGAAAATTTAAATCAGTGTTGTTAATAAAAAGTTCGCATTTACTATAGTTTAACTCCAAACCAATTGCTTGAAATTTTAAATTTATTGTCGATAGGTCTGAAAGAACGGTTTCCAGGTCGCCTCCCAGGGTTCCATCGTCCAGGTACCAAACGTTAAATTCTGATTTCAAATTTTGTATAATTGGATTGATGGCCAAACTGAAAATTGCCGGCCCGAGAGGATCGCCTTGCTGACAGCCGACTTCAGAAGACAGAACATTTTCGCGGTAAATTAATTTGGAAGGGTCAGCATAGCAGTGTAAAAGATAGTTATAAATTTCCGGTACGTTATTCTTTACTTCTGTCAGCAGGGTGTCTCTGTTCACTGAGTTAAAAGCGTTTCGAACGTCAATTTTAACCAGCACGTCACAGGATGAATTTGTGAGGTATGTTCGTAAGGCATGGACGGCTGCCTCACAACCTCCTTTAATGCCAAAACCGAGCTGTACAGGTTCGAATAGAGGTTTTAATTTAGAGAAAACATACCTAACTGCAATTTTGGAGGCGAGACGTCTTAATGTAAAGCCGACGGCAATCGGTCTCACCCCTCCGTCCTTTTTGGTGAGGGCGATGAGATTTGCTCCGTAAAGAATAGGGACTATTTCCGGGTTCACATTGCCTGTATACATAAGATTAATTAACTTTGTGAGAGAGTCAACGAGACGCTCCCCAGCATCGCCCACGGAGTGAGAGGTCAGATCTCGTAAATGTTGGGGTGAGAGCCCGTCCAAGCCTGCTGCAGAACCGATTTTGAATGAACAGATACCTTCAATGACGTCTCTGTTTTTTATTTGTAAGCAGGCCTGGTTTGCCGTTGGTGGGTCCAAAAAGTGCGGAATGGTGGGACCTGGGGGATGTTTTGTCTGTAAAGCCAGAAGAGTCTCGGGGGTATCCGGCGATAGCACGTCGCTACTGAAGAGGAGGCGAGCGGCACCTTTAAGGTCGCCATCGCTAATTTTGCTCTCAATGTGTCTTTTTTGGTTAAAGATTTTATTTGTTTTGTTTTCAAAAGTGGGTGGCGAGGGATTGTCGATACAATTGTTTTTTATTTTCTGTGTAAGAGTTATGGCGGAATCATCTTTGACATGTAAAGTGTTGTATGAGAAAAGCAGGAGCTGGTGCCAATCCGAGCTTGTGTTTGATTCGATACATTTGTTTATGATATCGGTGAGGTGTGAGGCTACGGTTATTCGGGCCCCACGGGGTATTCTTTTGATTATAGATGCGTTATTTTTGAGATGGCTTAAATGGATATGAAAAGATGTCGAGGGGTGGGGTGGACTGGCTATGGGAGAGGAAGAAGGTGGATTGACTGAACTATTGTGAATAGATGGGATATTTTGTGTGAGGCAGCGTCTGTGGACTTTAGTTATATGCACATTAAGCCCTTTAGTATTTTTAAATGACTTCTGGCATATTTGGCATGTGTACGACGTGCTATTGCCGGCAGGCTGCGAAGCGGGCTGCATTAACACTTAATAATTATTAGAAAGCAAAATACTACTTATAAACATAAATAACTTATATCATAAATGCACTAGCAAATACAATAAGAAACTTTCAAAATAATACGCGTGGAGAACATTGAAATGAACAGAAAACAATGTAGCACAATAATTTGACTGTCCTCAGGCCTGTTCAGCATAGAAGATGAGTATCAAACGACTTGTTCACTTCACTTGTTTTCTAATTTCAATGTATTTTTCGTTTTACTTGGCAATTCCTATTATTTAGATCGTAAATTTACCAACATGTTCAACAGGCAGGCCCAAAAAGATATCCTGAAGAAGAATAATATTATTTATTTTGACGGCAACGACTTTATTAAACGATTTCGGATCTCGTTATAAAAATTTTGAGGAATTTATTCATGGTTACTATGGTTTATAGTTTAAGATTTATCGTATTTTATTTCTCATAAGATTTTACAAAATCACTTGCTGAGAAAAACATTATTTACCTATATTGATTTAAACTAACACGATCTTCACTCATATTATTAAATTAAAACGGGACTTAATCCCTACCCGTGACCACGGACGTAATGTCATGTCCGAAACGTCGGGTTAAATATAAAACGTAAGTTTTACGCGATTAAGTCCCGTTTTAATTTAATAATTATTTACCTACTTAAAACTAGGTAAGAGAGGGTAGCACGCGGTGCCCGAACACAATCTTGTCTTAAAAATTATGGTAAGCGCATGAAAGTATGGTAAGCGGTAGCAACTGAAGAGACATTGAAATTAAAATGAATGCACAACATGAAGGGCCAGTTCATCCAAATATTTTACAACTATCATGGGTAATATTTACAGCTAAAATTGTATGAGAATTGGCTGTTTCCTCTATTTACTGGTCTCTGGTTGGAATTGGACTGCAGAATCAGTTTCTTATCAGGGCAACCAAACTAATTAGAATTATTTTTTAAATAAGTATTTTTACTTATTTTAAAAATTAAGAACAATTTGAATGTCTCTCGAATCTGGTCCAGTTAATGTGATAAATGTATTCTTATATTCATAAAAAAAAAAATCTTATATTCATCCATTCATACTGAAACGTTGTTTTCTTATTGCTGCACCTAATAGACAGAAACCTCTGCCGCGGACATTGTTTCCACCGAGACGCTCCCTCTCCGACCATAAACAAAAAACCTCCCCCAAAATGTACTCCCATAAAGATAAACTCCAAAAAAGCTCACAGTCACTTAAGCAAATTGCTGCCGCAATGGACAGGACACCTGTAGGTAACTCCATTAGTATGCCCTCCATTTTTTGGAATATAAATGGCGCTTTAAGTGGCATTTTTCCGTGCTAACAGATTTTTTCCCGGGTGATTAATTTGCTGGCGGCGGCTGCTGAGAGAGAGAACGGGGGACGTGGACTTTAACATACGGCGCTGGGTTTTTTAAATTCCGACAAAGGCTCGTTTCTGAAGACTAAAATACTCTAAAAATTATTACATAAGGTTTTTTTTTTTATTTTACCGTTTTGGTTCAGTTTCCACTAACGTAATTTAGGCACAAGCGTGAACACAACGTTGTAATTCTTCATCCTACAACCACAGAATATATAATAGTACAACAACAACATCGTTTTTCGTGACTAATTGTCGTCGACTAATTCGTAATTTTCATTCTCAGAAAAATGATTTTAATAATTTTTAATTATTTAAGATATTAGTTGTAAGAAATATCGTGGTCAATTCGCTTATTTGAATACTATAGGAAATATTTAGTTTACTGATATTCCATAACATAACCAGGACATGGTTAAAGACGTAAGCTTCTCAAACTGGGGTATACAATTTTTTCACATTATCAGTCAAATATTATTAAAAAAAAGCTACACCAATGGAATGTCCCTACAGATTCTGATGAAAAATATCACATACACGGTGTTGGCGCCGGGGAGCTGGCTTGTTCACACGTTTTTTCTTGTTTTTAAAAGGTTTTCCGGCGAGAGGGCAATCTGTCAGCAATTAGCCGCCGCCAGGGGGCACCACCAGTGTACACCGACACGAGCTTAATGGCGCGGACTAACCTGTTGACATGAGGTCGTTAATGTCGGGAAAAACCAGGAAATTAAATACTAATTTAATCTTGATTATACTGAAGGCTAGCATAGATGATAAGCTTTGATAGAAAAAAATATCAATCTAATTTTAAACAAGATCATTTGGTTGCCCTTAAGTGTCCCATTATTTTAAGATCGGATCGGCGCAGCATATTATCTTCTTCTTCCACACTTTATAGCGCGAAATAGAAATAAAGTATGGAATAATAGACCATTATTGGTCTCTGTCACTTCGATAGTCATACACCTTGTCTGATGTACGATTGCCAACTGAGCTATGCCTCCAGGAACCATACAACTGTCAATAATTTCTTCAGCGACGAAATGTACTCTATTTATTGCCTCTAACAAAACCCTGAATTCCTTACGGCCATAATCATGACCTTCTGCAGATAAATTATAGCACTGACTATTAGGTCTAGGTACCCTGGGAAGTGAAGTCCCTGAATGAGGGAGTAGTGACTAGTGACATAAGATGGAACATGTAGGTACCTTCTTCACATTAGGCGAGCGTTGATAAACGTGCTATAATATTCCTGTCAGTGCTGCTGCGCTCGCTTACGCCGTCGCGTGCCCATCATGCGACGGGCACGCGACAGCGATGCAACGAAATCTTCCATCTCTATGGAAGTTTCTTAGTGCGTTTTTACATTATCTGATCCGATATTCCATACACTTAAGCCGCCATCTTTGATTTTTGCCTTTTGAAATCCGTCCGACATCCGATATTGGATCGGATAATGTGGAAACGCACTTAGGTGGGGTGGGCGGCGTCGATGAACTATGGATGATAGGCGATGCGATGCGACGGCGTTAGACCTTCTTCACGAATCACTTTCATGGACGCTGCTCAAACCATCTTGATGTCGGTACCTATATAGCAAAGTACATATGCTATGTATGTACATAAATATAATAAAAGAGCCATTTGAGAATTTATAACAATACATCACAAGTAATCATAACGCACCAATCATCATTATAGAGCCCGCAACAAAACTTGCAAGTCGACCGTAACGGCCCTCCGGACGCACCGTTTGCCCGATTTATCGCAGCCAAGATTTGTCGACTTGCGAACTATTAATGGGGGTAGTTTTAAAATTAGCGGCTCGGATTCGAAGATGGCGCCGAAGTGGGCACGAATAAGTTACGAGTATCATAGCCTCCATAAGTAGGTACTTATACTTACTGATGCTGATGTTTATTAGTTTATTATTGTATGTCTTTCGATTCTGCGTTCCTTATTCATTGTCGACTCGGAGTTGACACATCCGCTTAAACCATGTCGCTCCAGCAGTGGACTAGCTAATAGCTCTCGCTCTTCCGCGCCGTTGTGGCGCGAACAGACACTGCGTTTCGATCTCCAGCATGTAACGAAAAGTGTAAGAATTGTTGTCGGCAGCACGTTTATGGCAACAAGCTGATAACATAAAGGATACAAAAGGTGGTTGAAGGGTTGGCAATAATGCGACCGACCTTTTCAACTACAAGGTGACACACGCGTTCCTGTACTGACTGAATAATTTCACCAGTTTCACCACTCCATACCATTTTAAATAGAACAGTAAGTAGTTCTCAAATTTCTCAATGAATCGAAAAATATATAATGTGCACGAACTCGCCAGAGAAAATTATAATAAGCTCGTACATAGAAGGAAAGCATTTACATCAAAACTAAACACTTCGACCGACCCTTCTCACGGTCCCCTCCGTCAGCTAAATGCCACGTCTAAAAATAGCTCGAGGGTTGGATTTTAGGGACTACTAGCGTTATCTGTTGTCGAGTAGAAATAATAACTTTTGTAAAAATATTTTTATAGGCATATAATGGAGCTTGTATTTTCGATATTCTGTAACAAGTTGCAATAGTATAATTTTATATTTGATTGTTAAACTAGAATTACACGGTAATAACCTTTAAATAACTTAATTTTCAAATATTTTCAGTCATAGAAAGCTTCTTCTATTGTCCACTCGATGGCGTGGTTATTTTAGTACTCCTATTCTATCACAGATGGCGTTAATAAAGCAGATGCTTGATATGTTCACTAGATGTCGTTGTTTTGGTTTGTTCTACTTGTCACTGGATGACACTACTAGACTAGTTCTACTACTAGACGATAGATGTCCTAATCTCGAACTCCTAACGACATATTTTGTTTCGTTTTAGGATTTTAAGTTGCGTTGAGTTTGTCGTATTTATTTTAATATGTTATGTTCTTTTTCGTGCAGGGTTGTTATTATTGTTGTTGTTTTAGCTAAATGTACAATTACATCACATTGCATCACAAGATTCACAGGTCTATTGTAGGTAGGTATTAGAACTTTTATACAGGTGGGTACCTATAACAGGGGCCCGTTTCTCGGAAGCACTCGAAAGGTACAACTGCGCGAACTGTCAAATCGTATGGGTTGTCATGGAAACACACTTGTAATACAAGGCTTGTACCTTTCGAGAAACGGGTCCCAGGTATCATTGAGTGTATTTTCAACAAGGCCACTTTTGGTGATTCATAACCTACCTACATTTTAATTCATAACAACTGGGTCTAAGAAACAGAACTTAATAATTTGCTTGTCCTACCCACACAACACATTGATAACCTGATAATTAATAGATAAGTAACATTGGTTTACTTACTTTTTTGTTTATAATATTTGTACCCACAATTTTAGCGATTTTTTGTTGATTGCGATTATTTTAGTGTGTTCCATTGTAATTTCTAAATCACCAAGCTAAAATCAATCAGTCGTAGAAGTAGGTATTGTAAGACTGTTTTTTTTTTGTTCAACAGTTGTAATTTTATATTTTCTACTAAACATTTGAATTCTACTACCTACTTCAATTCAAAACGAGTAATCAGTGCCAATTACCTACTCGTAGATGAATAATTTACAGTACAGGGGACAGTTTCGACTGACGGAAAATGTTTTACAATTTTTACATTACTAAACAGAGTGTCCACTAGTCACATACCTACTCGTGTCCAGTGGACACATTTGGAATTCAAATTAATGGAACACATGAAAAATATCGATTACTTAGTTGAAAATACCCACCAGCACCCGTCAAAATCGTCCTTCTGCAAAACATATTATCTCGAATTTCAAAAATAGCATTCGCCATTTTACCATGTCATATATACTAGGTATACCTATTTCGTAAAAACTAGTGCCTACGCCAAATCTTGAGATTAGTTGTCAAACGGATAACGCAAGGAGGATAATAATGATACTATACCTATAATACTGTGTGGTTTCACTAATATTTTCGTGTGACGAAATCAAGCGCGGGGAATTCAAACAGCGGTCAATATTTATTAACCAAGAATGTAAGAATGTAGGTATGTGTGCACTGTTAGCAACGATACGGACCGCAAACAAAATGCAACTTGTATTAACTGTAGGCCGACGCAGAAGTTGGGTTGCTGTCCGTCTGAATCGTCCCTTAAGAGGGCTTTCGTGTTAAAAATAGTGAAATCGCAACCGAGCGCTCGATTATACCGTGTGTGGTATCAAATTAAAGGGCTTTGCGAGTAGTTTATAAATATATATCACATTATAGGACTTTTTCTACTTGGTCTAACAAAATATGAGAAAATGTCCAAAAGTGGTAATAATTGTACCGGTGAAGGCTCGTTTTCAAAAAATTGGCAAAAATCAATAATAGCAATTTATAATCACTAAGGCATAACAGCAATTTAAGTAAACGCTGCAGATTAATTTAGTACAAAACTTACTTCGATGTGATGTAGATTTTCAAAGAAATTGTCACTTAATTTTAGGTAATTGAAAAAAATTGAATTCGCCTTAGGCTAGTTTACTCTTTTTCAAAAACTTAAAATAAAAATCTAGTCTGAAATGATTGTGGTACAGGATATACGAATTATAAATTTACCCGTTTTAATATTCAAAATTGTCCAAATTTTACAAATAAGATCGACTGATTCAGCTCTGTACGTGCGTTTTTCTAAACGTGCATTAGAGAAAAATTCATAATTAATTTAGTGAGTTAGTTTTCAAAAATCCAGTCTTATAAAAATCAAGATAATAAGATGCTCTAACTGGAACTTGAATTAAATAAATCTATTGGATAACGGAAAGTGTAGTATTTCACCGACTAAAACTATCAATTTCACATTCTTTTGACGTTTTTTTTGAAAGCAGCCTTAACGCCGGCAAAGATTTCTTCCACACCTCAAGACGGGGTGAAATATTCATGTTTGCATGATTATAAAAAAAGCAATGTGAAATTAATTTGCAACGGATCCATCACTTTACTAACACCTAAAGCATATTACTTTTAGTTAACTACCAGTTACATACACAATACATTTATGGCGAAATCATCATAAATTTTATTAAAGACCAAAAGAAGAATTACAAAAAAGAGCAAAACAGCAAAAATATTTACATTTATAAATTATCCTTAAACATTTGTATTGTAAATCTCTTAAAACCTCTTGTAACTACTATTTTCAAATATATCGCAAGATCATCCCAAGACACCACAGAAACAAAGACTCAACCCTTCCGCCGCGCGCGGAAAAAACTCCAGGGTCAGAAGGGTCAAATCGACCCATTGTTATTCAAATTAATTGCTCCTCATTTGCGGCTCCCTAACCCTAAACTGTCTTAAAGAATTAAGGACAATGGGAAGACGGTTCGGCGTTAAAGAAATCTTAATGTGATGCTGAGGTCCATTCGGGTTCATCTGAATATTTTGCGAGACCAGTTGTCCTTTGTTGTGATTAGATAATAATACTGGGCTTGTAGTAATAATAACTTTGTTATAGATTATCCAGATTTTTTTTACATTTATATAGATTGAAATAGTCTTAAAGTGTGGATATAGAATATACTGAAGTGTGCTGGGTACAGATTTTTAAAGGGTGAACTTGGCGCGTATATATTAACCTCTGAAGCTGTAGGCGTCCATAGGCTATGTAGGTAATGAAATTTATTACCAACAGGCAACAGAAGCGGTATAAAAAATCGGTTTTAATATCATTTTAATATAAATTTTCGTTTTAAGTATATAATTATAGAACTCCTCGTGTCTCGTAATATAAATTTGCATTTCAGGCAGTATTGTTTTAAAAATACATATTTAATAATACATTTCATTCATTTTTGAAATTAAAAAAATAGGAATAATAACAAAAAAAAACAAAAAAAAGCTCATTGCTTAGACGCAACGAAGAAACCAAATTCAAGAGTAAATGATGTTCACTGAGGTATATTTCATGTTTCGACCGTTAGGATTTAGGGCACAATCGGAATCATTAGCCCAACGACATCGCCTTCAGGGGCCGCAGCATAGACGTAGGGTCGTCGGCGTCGGGGTCCGAGGTGCGAAGACGAGTACGACAGCGGACAGCTGCCGCGCGTGAGAACCGGTCCGGCGAGTATGCAAATCGCTCCTTTATGGCTGTCCACAATCGTGCATTGTCCTGCGAGTAGGGGCGACGTGTGAGTGAGACGCTTTATCGATATCGATGTCGATGTTGGTTGACACCACATGTGTGTCTAACTCTAAACAAGTATCTAATATTTTTATTTACAGACCAGTTCTATTGAAATATTTGTGACTTATTTTTATAACGTTTCTCATTTTATTTTCTTATTTCATACCTTTTAAAACTTTTTTCGCAACACAATTTATTGTTTTTTTTTTAATATTACGTCGGTGGCAAACAAACACACGGTCCGCCTAATGAAAGTGATTTTCATAGCCTATCTTATGGATGCCTGCAACTCCGGCTTTGCGCCCTCGTTGAGGCCTGGCAACCTTACTCACCGACAGAAAGACAACACTATGAGTGTAGGTACTTCCCCGATTTGGCTTCCTTTTAATAAGTTATTAATTATTGTTAGGTACTTACTAGTAGTTTTAAGGTAGACAACGGTAATATAATTCACTTTAAGTACCTAAATATCGACTTAAAAGATTAAAAGTTGAAAATTACTCATTATATTAACGAAAAGAATAAAAAAAACCGAACAAGTCGAGTTGTACTCACGTTGCAAGGGTTCCGTATACTACAAGAAGGGCTTAAGCGCCTCCTTTTTAGTAGGAACTTAAGTAATTTTTGCGAATAATCGATATTTTGAACAAAACGAAACAGAAATGAGTTTATATGTAATATTCAAACGCGATCACACAATTTCAAGAGATTTGGTAACTCCTTGCAGCGACACTGAGTGAAATTCGTAATTTGAGTATTTTTCTTTTAAGTCCGACTTACGCTTTACTGTAGATTTCTAATAGGTTTTCCTGTAATCTATAGATTGAAAACTATCTCGTGTATTTTTTTGAAAATTTTACGCTCAGTAGTTTCGGAGATAAGGGGGGGACATGGTCATTTTTTGCCTATTTTCTTAAATTACTTGAAAATTACTTTACTAAAAAAATTAATAAAAAATATTTTTGAAATACTTATAAAAACCTCTTGATATGTAACACAATATAGTTCTAGAAACTTTGATTTTTAATTTTCACTTTTACTCCCCAAAAGTGGCCCCTTTATTTGAATTTTCTTAATTTAAATTACATGTCCGTCTTTGGGTCACAAGTTTACATATGTGTACCAAATTTTAAGTTAATCGGTTCAGTAGTTTCGGAGAAAATTGGCTGTGACAACGGACAGACAGACACACGAGTGATCGTATAAGGGTTCCGTTTTTCCTTTTTGAGGTACGGAACCCTAAAAAGCTAAAATATAAATATTTCTAATTATACAAAAATATTAAAATACCTTTTTTTTTCTAAATAATTACAATGAATTATAATAATGATTTTTCTAGAATGCGTTTTAATATGTCGATATTTTCGATAGCTTTAACCTATGTAACAGCCCTAGTATCAACAAACTGCGAAAAAACCGGTTAGGTCAGTTCCGCAAATCACAATAGCAACCCATTGGATACTCAAATAGGTCCAAATATTATAATGGCATTATTAGCAAGGGTTGCGGGCCTTTATGACCCGTGGCCCCTTGCGAAGACAACCGGTAAGACAACTTTTGACCCACCTGGCCGGGCGAAGGGTTACTCAGTCGTGTATTGACCATGAGGTGGTGATGTTGAAAGTGGCCCGTTATTTTTAATTCTTATACATTTATTTTGTATATTTTACTGCAGTATTGACTAGTGCTTACTAACGTTATCGGTCCATAGTGAAAATTCTTTGTTTTTAAGTGACCATGTCTTTACGCTTTTCTAAGAAGTCACAAACTAGTGACCCAAACAAATACATTCTAAACTATGAAGATATCACGTAGTGCACACCGAGTCTTCACTAACGAGGTAAGAAAAGTGCATCACTCCACATATCATGTCCATTATCAGTATCGATTGTCTTAAATCATTATTGATGAATTTTAAAAGCCTGGGGTTGTAATTGAACTTTTCAGTTTTGCATTTTCTTAAGTACTCAGTCTCAATCCCTCCCGGGTATCATAATTATTTTTTGTTCGAGTTACCAGAAGACAATTAAATTAAGATAAAATACAGCTTCATTTTTTAAAAGAAATTTTTACTGTTCAAAATGAATAATCATCCTCGAAATTAATTTTGAATAAATCTAATTTTGAGTAAATTAATCAGCAAAAATAAATTCTTTAAAACGTTTAAAACATAATCGATTAATTCCAATATGGAAATGAAAAGAGCCCCTCGCTTTGACCGCCCCCGTGCCGATTGTATTTTTTGTCGGTTATCCCCGCGGCCGCTCATTGGCGGGCATTTTTGTTCCGAATTCAAACGCTTTTTCCGCGAGCGGGGGTGGGAGGGGTGGGCGGACAAACATGGCGCGCCTCAAAAATTGAAGCCCCAAGATTTGGAGCTTAGACATTTTATTATTGTTTGAATTTTCTGAAGCGGGAATTAGAATCTGTAAATTGTTTGTTACAAAATATTTTACTTTTGATAAGAATCGTTCAATTTTGATGAATGGTTTATTATTTGTAGTTAAATGAATATTCAATACCTACCATCATCATCATCATCATTAGGCCTTGTACATTTACATTTACAGATGATATAAGCGTTTCTGTGTTCGAGCGATGTATATACATATATGTATAATATATACCAATCGTACGGATCTACCTAAGCTCTTGTCTAGGCGTTGATTTGATCCGATGTCTTATCACTATAAAAGAAAACTAATGTTAGTAGTTAAGATATGTATAATTATAAGTAGATATAATCTAACATGTTCATCTCACAAAGTTCGTTGTATCCATCCACATCTGTTAAGTACAGAGTGGGGCCTGTAACAAAGGCGAAGAATTGAACTGTAGGCTATTCTCCTTATACTGATCAACATTTGTTCAGTGACTTTAAAAAAATATGAAGTCTTTAAATTTTTAATTTTTCACAAAATAAATATTAGCTTCAATCTCATTGACACAAGTTCGTTGTATCCATCCACATCTGTTAAGTATATACTTTTACCGACACCAAACTCGTCTGAAATGTATTGTCTTGAATACGCTTAGGAGCAGAATCTTTTCTCGTCGCCTCTCGATTGATATTATTTGCGATTCGACACGATTTTTTAATTAAACAAGTCGCTAAGGACGGCGCCATCTTGGAACCCGAGCCGGGGCCTTTTGAAAAATTTGTTTTGACGGCGCCATTTTTGCCCGAATTTACTTTCAAATAGACAGAATTTATCTTTGCCTTTGAATAATGCTATTAGCCGAAACTTCGCTGAACGTTATCTTTGATCGATGATGGTAATTGGTTTAAGCGTTACTTTTAATAAAAATCATGAATTCACATAATACATTATTATTTTCCAAAGCATATATGTTCAATTGTTCATGTCACACTTTCATTCTTAAATATTTGACTAAAGGTAAAAATTACCTACAATGAGAGTAGTATGTATATGTATATTATTATATTATAGAAATCGTTGATATTTTTTCTAAACTAAATTGCAATAATTTAATGCGCATTGAACGTGTCAACTATACGAGTGTTATATGATATTGTGTAACAGCTACCTACCTGAAAGTAGATACAATAATAAGTATATTTTTTAATAATAATTTATTTAATTTTAAAAAGTCATCGCACCTAGTAGTTGTAAAACTTGTGAACCTACTGAACCGAAATCAAATCAATTTGCAACCGACAACAAATCGTCGAAGTTCGGCGCCGCTCGTGTTTTTCCGACAAATGGCGGTGATTACGCAAATGGTGGCAACTTTGGAAAAACACCGATACAAAGTCATTGAAGAAGTTTACAAGTTGCCATTACAACGAGATTGAGCTATTATAAGTATTAGAACACATTCTTCGACACCTTAACCTTTTTAACTGACTGTTAACCTTAGAAGGTACTAATTGATTTCTTGACTCCACAG
Organism: Leguminivora glycinivorella; assembly: GCF_023078275.1. NCBI lineage: Eukaryota > Metazoa > Arthropoda > Insecta > Lepidoptera > Tortricidae > Leguminivora > Leguminivora glycinivorella. The sequence continues at coordinate 16,681,506 of NC_062991.1, forward strand.
TCAAACTTATACCATAGTTTTGTAGGGCACTGTATATTTATACTATAGTTACCTTTGATTGTAATAATTAAATAAATAAATAATAAATAACCTTAAAGTTTAGCGATTAAAAAAGGATTTATTGCGAAGTCCTAGCACCTAGAACAAAAAAAAAATCAAACCGCATATTTTTTCTGGATGCTTCAAATCGTAGGCATTTTATTCAAACGCATATTTTATGGCATAGTCAAACTATGAATAAAAATACAAATGTTACTGTAAACCAGTTAAATTTTAATTTATTTTTATTTTCTTTACCTATTGGAGAAACAAACAGGAAAAACATAACATTCGAGTGGGTGTAGGTAAACATACATCTACCCCCTTAAAAGTTCTCACTAAAACATAAGGGTTAAGTATACATACTCGTAAAATACCTACACTAACATTAACAGTATTCTAAACTAAAATTTTATTTTTATATTTATTTATTTAGGTAATTACAAACAAAAATCTCTAATTAATTACACAGTATCGTTATACAATACAACAATCATATAATTATGTAGGTATTCTATTCATTATACATATTACCAAAACAACAAATCGCCAATATTGCACTAAATAAGGCTAACAATTAAATAAGTCTATATATATAGCGAGACAAAGTTTATATTGGTAGCAGTAGGGTACTTGCCTGAACTAAAAATAAAAAACCTTTTTATCATGCACGAAACAAAGAAGCAGAGAATTACAAGAGAAAAAAAAATACCTGAGCAGTAGTTAAATTTTATATAGAAGATAGAGAATTAGATATATGTATAAAATATGGAACAAATTTTAATAAGTACTGATAAACTGATGAACACATTAGACATAAGAAAATAGGAACACATTAGAGAAACACATAATTACACAAAACAAGTAAATAAATATGTACTACTACTAATAGGAAACTAGTAGTATCTAGTACTACTCGTACTTCCTAGTAGACGGTCAGCCAAGAAAGTGGTTGACCACTTTTCGACTCTATGTTAAACACATAGTGGTACGGGTTTACCCCTTTGTTGGCTGACTACCTACTCAGACAAACGTGTCTTACGTGTCATAGATTTTTAAGGAGTCTCTTCCAGCTATGAAATAACCTAAACGTATCACTATTAGCTATCCTAATACCAAAAAAAGGGTTTTAGTTACCACTGAAAATACACTATCGAAGTTTTTATACTTACTACGTTCGGCCGGACAACTCAATCCCGAAGATCTCGAGGATATTTAATTCCTCATCAGTGTTAGTATGTAAATGCAGTAAAATCCAGTCGAACTCATTACGGGAGATAGCATTTAAATTGCAAACTGCCCCCACAAAAAAGGGGAGAAAAAAGGCGCCTCCCATTTTTGCCGTTTCTTACAAAGCTTTCAAGACGGCGCTCGGGGCTTTCTTTTGATTCTGTATTCTCTTGTAAAATATTATATTTATGAATTTTCATTTAGTCTAAGTAATATTTTCCAAAAGAATGTTTTAATTATTCTAAAATATTTAATCGAAGACCTCAGTGCGTTTGCAAGGATATCTGAAGATTTAATTTAATCTGTATAGAAAAAAGCGGCAACTTATGCAAATAGAGGCATAATCACTCACTTGAATGCAAGTCATAAAGTTTGTCAACGAAAAGACAAAAAGGACAAATGAAGTAGATCGTACACAGTCACGTCATTAAAAAGGGCACAAATGAGATTTTCTGGAGAATTAGTCAAAGATCCGCCTGCGCCCCCCTCCCGCTGCGAAAATTTGTCAATCTTACAAATCAGTACCTACTGTTGCGTTTATGCAATACAAATATATTTCTTCATAGTCAAGTCGAGTCGTTAATATAAAGTCGTATACTAAAATTGGAATGTTTTAGATGGGTTGCATTCACATTAGTATTTTTTTTTAAGATACAAGTTGAGATTTTAAGCATTCATACATATTTATAAGACCGTCTTACCCTTACTCGAAGTAGGTACCTACACGTGCCACTATAAAAAATAAGCGTCATATTAAGAATGCAAAAAATAAGAGAAAACATAATAATATAGCTAGCGTAAAATATGCCATAGATGCGTCTTCTTTATCATTACGAATGATTTTACCATTAAAGGAACGTTTTCATAACTAAAAGGCAACACCTTTAAGTGTCATATTGACACCCCTTCACAAAACAAACTCCGTCTATCATTAACGACGAAATCATTCGCAAAAACAAAATTATTATCACAACAAAACGCGACAAGCGAACGCCATTTGCAAGAAACAAAAACCAATCAACACCCTCGCCTCATTATCAGTTATCGGCCTAATTCCCGCCGTAAGCCACTACCCTGCGACACTACTGCCCTCCCAGCGCCGAACAAACGTAACTACTGTTATAAATGTACGGAGATAGGCCATTTTACTCCGGCGGATAGGCTGAAGCCGCGAACTCGTGGTGCAGTCGATAGTCCGAACGGCATTCGCAAAAAGTCGTAAATCCCTTGTGCTGCAACGATGCTGAAAGCTGTTGCGAGGGTGGAGAAAAAAGATTAGAAAATGGCGTGTTATTGGAATCTTATCTTATAGGATTTAGGGTGCTTTTGGAGATTGAGGATGCTACTTATAAACCGAATGATAGCTAACATTTTTGTTAAAAAATATATATTACTAGCTTTTGCCCGCGGCTTCGCTCGCGTTAAATCCAAAAATTCGGCATGCTCCATACAAAATTCCACCCCCCCCCATTTTAGGGAAGTGGGGTGTTAGAAAGAAACAAAAAGTAGTCTATGTCACTCTCCATCCCTTCTACTACCTCCACTTAAAAAATCACGTCAATCCGTCGCTCCGTTTTGTCGTGAAAGACGGACAAACAAACAGACACACGCACTTTCCCATTGATAATATTAGTATGGATTAGTATGGATAGTATGGATACGACACCCGGTTTACTTTGAATAAGGTACCCATGCAAGGTAAATTGTATGTAAATAACATTTACTCTGCTTGTTACTTCCTACAATATCAGGTTTAATTTGAATAACTGTAATTCATTATGTAGAATCATTAGCATGTCTAATTAAAAGGATATAATCAAGTGAACATACAAACACCAATTGAGTGTCAATATCTGCTTCCCATTCTAAATATTAATAATAACTGCATAAAGTTCCTCCCTCAAAGTTTAACTCACGGACAGAAATCAGGTTAACCAAACAACTAGCAAGTTAACGAAAAACTCAAAGATAATTTCAAACCAAAATGGCCCCGAATAGTTGAGAGTTGGAAAGCGAGAGTGTTCGAAAGTTTTTAATTTGCCGGCGCCGTTCGGAAGTCGAATTTTTCATCCAAGTTCGTAGTTGGGCGCGAACGGCTCCGTCCGACTCGCCTGGCACTTTCCAACACCGCTTAACACTTTGGCTTTTAAGTTTGCAGGTATTTTAGATAAAAATATTCAGGAGTTCTAAGTAGGTAATTATTGGTTTGTAGCAGTAATCTCAACGCAAATGATTGAACTTCCTGCCGATCTATGTTAGTTGTATTGGTTAGTGTTGATATGTGTCTTTTTTTCATGGCGAGTTTTGTGGGAATGGATAATAATGAATGTGTACAATAAACTCAGTTATTGGTATAATACTCGTATAAAATACAATATGGGGCAAAAGTCCCGTCAGTGCCCAGCAGAGCACTAATGTTTATCCTTTTTTTCCTGATTTTGGCAATGAATAGTCATTTATTTATTTTTAGACAGTAGGTATATGAAAATAATAGATGTACCTAGTAGTTTTGTTGAAAGGAAGACGGGACAAACGAAGTTATATAGTTGTGTGGAACATTGGGAACTATGTACGCATCCGCCTCCCGGCTGCGCAGGAAGCGGGCCATTACGTCAGCGGCCGGGAACTACACTATTAATTACATTTTTCAGGCGCCACCAACAACTCTTCGTAAAGTTCTAATGTTGGGAAATTATACTACCTGCACCTTAATATTAATTTACTGTTTTTTAATTTTTGTAACGATATCTATGTCTTAGATATTTTTTTCAATTTGTATCTTTAATAAATCATGTTACTTATAGATACATCAACAAATTTACAATCTTAAACTGAGCCCAAGGTTTGAAAAAAGATAAAAAAAATATTTAAATTCACCATAAACATAAAGAGGGCGCCCAACGAACTAAATCAGTCGATAAAATGAACTTACCGTAAAATATATCTCAGGAAATTAACATTTTTAACCCTTCCCAGTAGTTCTCAAAACCCGATCTTAATTCTTTTCAAATATGGTTTATAATTGCACGTAGAACGGATACCAATAGCGAGGAAGTTTCTTAAGTTGGCAGCAATTATTCTTGGAAATGGCGCGAGCGCCAGAAAACAGAAAAAGTGGGGGATTTGAAAGGATTGGGCCAATTTAGATTTATTTTTCTCCCTCGCGCGGGGACCAAGTTTGTTGCCACCTCGAGGGATGGCGGGCGCGGCGCCCGCAAGTATAGAACAGGCTTTTCTAAAACGAAAAACTAATTCAAACTTTCACGATTATTACACATAATTATTTTAAAAATCGCCACTTAAAACTAATTATTTTAAAAATCGGGACTTAAAACCCGATTTTTAAAATAATAAACGAAAAACGACGTCCAGGCCCGAATTAGCGCTGCTTGGGCAAAATGGCGAGAAGTAACCGGTGTCCTCTGCGACCCCAGGATACCGGTGAAGCTTAAGGGTCTTGTGTACAAGAGCATCATCCGACCAGTCTTACTGTATGGTAGCGAGACCTGGCCTGCTCTCGGAAGGCATGTCCAGCAGCTTCACGTCACAGAGATGAAGATGTTGCGGTGGATGTGTGGCGTTACGCGACTAGATCGCATACGTAACGAACATATCCGTGGCAGCCTCGGAATCCGTGACGTGGCGGATAAGCTGCAGGAAAGTCGCCTCCGATGGTATGGCCACATACGCCGCAGACCGGTAGACTACGTCGGAAACAGATGCCTCAACCTCATCGTCCAAGGCCCTAGGTCACGCGGCCGCGGTAGGCCTAAGAAGCGCTGGCTGGACGTCGTGACAGCGGACATGGAAGAGAACAATCTTTCACCTCAGGATGCCGAAGACCGGGCAAAGTGGAGAAGGCTGAGCAGGAAAGCGGACCCTGGCGCTAGGCCGGGAAAACGCTAGGTTGAAGAAGAAGAAGAAACGAAAAACGAATTAAAATATTTACATAAAGGTCTTGATCACTTCTATCAATTATTTCGAGGCCGGTTGGATAGGTGTTATTTTAATGGAAAAATTATATTATGTTAGTTCATAAATAATAATAAAATAATAAAATAATATTATATTATTAATTCAATTTTGTTAGTTCTTTAAAGTATTTCAAGTGTTATAATGTTTAGAATTGTAAAACTTGACATGACTGCCCAAAATAAAATTAACCTACCCAGAAAATAATTAGTTTGATGAGGATTCTTAGTGGTAAATATTCTACCTAAGTATTTCATATCCACTTAATAGGCTGAGCTATCTAAGAAAATAAATAATAAAAAGGCTAAATATTAGTAATATACCAGTGGCAGAAATGTCTAAATTCTAATAAGATTGCAAATAAGAATCAAATTTCAATTTAATTAGCATGCTTATAATATATTAGCATGTTTATATGACGAAGCCTGCGCTGTGGATCTAAACGTATGTATTTTTTAATGATTAAATATTGCATGCTTATAATTAGTTGTTCCTATAAATCTGTTTTTAGGTTTCTATTTTATTTTTATTAAATGCTTCAGTGAACAATAAATATCTAACTCTTTGCGCGTCCATTGTAGGCACTCTTAATCTGCCCATTCATTGTATACAATATCGTTCAAAAAAAACGAGAAAAATAAAAGTATAGTGAAACATTGTTTTTTATCACTTTTTATTAATTTCGATAGATTTTTTTTATTCTTTTCACTTTCTTAAAATAAAGTGTCCTTGTCCTGTACTTTCGCGAGCCGTGCCGGTAATAACTTCACGTCGATAAAAAATAAAAGTAGGGTGGTTCCCCTTGTAAAAACCTTACCTTCCCCTCCCCCTCCCGCCCGACCCCCTCCCCTCCCCCGTGACGATGACGCTCAACCTATACATAGATACTACAACTTGGATATAATTACGTTACTTAATTTTACTTTCGTTTATTTTATTCAACATTTAGATAAAAGGTAGGTTTTTATATTTTCCCATTTTTTTTACAATGGATGCAAAAATAGGTAAAGATAATGAAAAAGTCTCTAGTTAGTCACATTTATGTTGACCACTAGAAACGAACCGCTTTTCCATCATCATCAGTGTCCTCGGCTCCTCGCCGTGTCCATGCACAGTCACATGTCACACGCGCAGACCCAACACTACACAAGCGTTTTCTTTAGCAAGGCCAAGGTCATGCGAGGAGTGGCGCTGATTGTTGTAAATACACCTAATCTTATATTATTATGCAAACATCAACGAAAATAATGCTAGCGGTGAACCTTGGACCTAACTTGACTCCATAACATTTAACATACTTATCCTGCTACTAACGAACAGAACAGAATAGGTACTTCTGTTAGTTGAACAGTTTTTTCCTCGTATAAAAATAAAAGTGTCCCAAGAAAGCGATAAATCAGGGGTTTAAGCCGGAAGCGGAAGCAGACAGACACATTCTTCTGGAAGGCAGCCAGCCTGCGCCTGCAGCCTCCGCGGCCGCCACATTTTAAATGGCGATAGTTTTCATTTCCGCAGAGGCAGAGGCGCGCTAGTCTCCTCGCAATCATACAAACACAATAGTACCTACGCTTTTATTTTACTCCTTTTGAAAATGCCTAGCCCAGAGGCAGTAGTGCAGCGACAAATATAGGTCAGCTAAGACTTCGATGTTAGGGCCGATGCTACTTCCTATACACGCTTGGTATTGTTTCCACATAAGTTGTAGTCGGGTTGCATTCAGTCTATACATATAGAAGTTTAGGTAGTTCAAGAAATTAACCTATTTAGGTACACAAGTACGAGCAAAACCCAGGATACAACAATTGCAGATACCCACCGAGGCTAATTTCTGGCCATCGTTCATCAGTCATACATACTTAGGTAAGTATGTACGTCATACTGTAGTCATACGGGTATTCACCTTACGTTTTGTAAAACACTGCCCCGATGTGCTCAAGTTATAACGGTTTACCAGTGTTCTTGACTTTGAGCAACACGAAACTGGCTATATCTACATATTTGGTAAAGTTCAGTAATTAACAGAAAAACAATTATATCTATTTTTTTAAATCGCGAATTGACTTTGAATTCAGTTTTTTTTTATTTCACGATAAAAAATACCCAATCTTTCAAGTATCTGGTTCTCTATCACAGAAAGATTATGGACTTGGATTTGAAAATACATTATGTACAAAACACCCTTTGGTTCATATGTTTTAACAAGTTTTAATAAGAAAATACATTTATAATTATCAAAAAACTTTATTAAAATTTAACATTATTTCAAGGCATAAAATAAAAATTGTAAAATAACCCAAATAAATTATTTAAACATAAATAGCAAGTTTTTAATTAAAACCTTTTACGAAGTGAGGAATTGTAACAAGTCTGGCGATTCTCGTTTCGCGTTAAATTAAAAACAATTATGAGGGGAGAGCGGAGGGCGGCGCGGGGCGCGGGGCGAGACGAGATGAAAAATTAAGACAATTTCAGACGCTGTCCAGGAGAGATGCTCCTGCTTCGCGAACCTGTTCCTGATTTGATATTTACACTCTACACACATCTCGCTTGGTATCGAGAAAACAGCACGAGCGATGTTCATAGTCATAACATAAATTTAAATTGATTGTTAAATAAACTTTTTAACAAAAAATAAAACCGCCTTCAAAAATAAGCGCGTTACAAAACACGGAGAAACTAAAAAGCAAAAAATAAACCTTTGAATTCAGATTTCTTATCGGATTGCAATAATCTAAACATCCAAATTATAAACAAATCAATTATTTTTGTAGTCGGTACCAGACCTGTTCGTCGCCTTGCTATTTTCTGTTTGCCCCATCCAACCATACGCAGGCTGGCCCCGACTCCAAAAATAATTGATTTGTTTATAATTTGGATATTTAGATTATTGCAATCCGATAAGAAATCTGAATTCAGAGGTTTATTATTTTTTGCTTTTTAGTTTCTCCGTGTTTTGTAACGCGCTTATTTTTGAAAGCGGTTTTATTTTTTGTTAAAAAGTTTATTTATTTGTTGATTTTTAGTGGTTCCTATTGATGTTATATGTATCAGTCCGAATATATGTACAGTAGTGAAAGAATTATAAGAGTTGACCTTCCATCATCAGCTCAGCCACATAAAATTATTACCATCAGGCGTAAATGGTGTACCTTTGAAAAATACACTAAAACATTACATGTGCCTATAACATTTGAAGAGTTTCCTCGATTTCTCCAAGATCCCATCATCAGACCCCGACTTGGTGCCAATGGGACCATCTCGGAGTTATACCTGATCGATTGAAAAAAAAAATTTGAAAATCGGTCCATGGTTCTCGGAGATATCGAGTAACATACATACAAAAAAAAAAAAAACATTCAGTCGAATTGAAAACCTCCTCCTTTTTTTGAAGTCGGTTAAAAATGACAAGAATTGGATGGAAATATGTGTATCATTTGCTTATCTTATAAATTGTACATATTGAACGGAATTAGTTTTGTAGATTAAATTGTAGAAATATAGAAAAATAAAGATTCTTAATGGGTGGTACTGGATTAGATAGTGCATTGGAAATATTTGTTAATGATAGGTTTTTTAGGAATTTGTCAATAACTTTGTTTTTAAAGAACTAGGTTTATGTCGTGTAGAATTATAACGATAAATTCTGGTATTGATCACTGTAAATGTCCATTTTTACTACTATTTATATTTAGCTAACGATAGCTATTTCGATCACTGTTTAAAAGCGCAAACAAAACAAACCCACGTGGTTTGTATATGCCACGTGTCAAAGCTGTATACCATCACGTTGATGAGACACACCTTCATGTGTCTGTAGAATTAACATCTTTGACTGAAGCATCGAGTTCTTGTGTATATAACAGAAGTATCGCGATGCGACCAACTATTTATGATAAAATAACGTGACTAGATTTTTTCCCTTGTTCCTCGTAGATAACCAAGTTTGATAACTGGCTTTGTATGAGGAAAAAATATTCTTCTTTGATTACCCGGTTTGGAAACGAGAATTTATTTTTCCTCTTAGAAAACCTTTATTTTTTGCAGTTTTCTACGAAGAATTTATTTTCTTGTTTGCTTACCCGGTTTGGAAACAAGAATTTATTTTTCCTCGTAGAAAACCATTATTATATGCGGTTTTCTACGAAGAATTTATTTTCTTCTTTGCTTACCCGGTTTGGAAACAAGAATTAATTTTTCCTCGTAGAAAACCATTATTTTATGCAGTTTTCTATGAAGAATTTTTTTTCTTCTTAGCTTACCCAGTTATGAAATGGGATTTTTTTCCTCATACAAAACCATTATTGTACGAGTATACAGTTCTCTACGAAGAATTTTTTTTCTTCTTAGCTTACCTGGTTATGAAATGGATGGGCTTATTTTTCCTCATTGATAACCACTACCTACATATTTCATGCAGTTTTCTAAAGAGAAAATTCTTTTTCACCACACCGACTGGTAAAGGCTCTCTTGATACTTCAAAAACAAATGACAAAGTTGCATTTTATCACAAGAGTGCAAAGTTATTCCTTACAAATCACAACTTGATGCCCCAAAGCTGGCTAGTAAAACCAGTCGGTGTGGTGAAAAAGAATTTTCTCTTTAGAAAACTGCATGAAATATGTAGGTAGTGGTTAATCAATGAGGAAAAATAAACCCATCCATTTCATAACCAGGTAAGCTAAGAAGAAAAAAAATTCTTCGTAGAGAACTGTATACAATAATGGTTTTGTATGAGGAAAAAAATCCCATTTCATAACTGGGTAAGCTAAGAAGAAAAAAAATTCTTCATAGAAAACTGCATAAAATAATGGTTATCTACGAGGAATAATTAATTCTTGTTTCCAAACCGGGTAAGCAAAGAAGAAAATAAATTCTTCGTAGAAAACCGCATATAATAATGGTTTTCTACGAGGAAAAATAAATTCTTGTTTCCAAACCGGGTAAGCAAACAAGAAAATAAATTCTTCGTAGAAAACTGCAAAAAATAAAGGTTTTCTAAGAGGAAAAATAAATTCTCGTTTCCAAACCGGGTAATCAAAGAAGAATATTTTTTCCTCATACAAAGCCAGTTATCAAACTTGGTTATCTACGAGGAACAAGGGGATTTTTTCTTCAACGCATTCAGCCCCATTCATTTTTCACCAACAAATTAAACAATAAACGATACCCTATTAGTACTTAGAGATACATATAACTGAATTCTGAACCTGGATATTGGTATTTGATATAGGTACAAAAGTTCACTGTCAGGCACTAAGTAAATAAACCTTTAAGAACAAATCAAAATACAGTGTCACAGTAAACATGTCAACATTGCTTATCTTTGCAGACAAAGTAGTTAGTAGCCGATCCTATAGGATTGACTACATACCCGTCTTGAAAACTCCCCAAACCCCCACACAATAAAAACAAACAAAACAAATAAAAACAGATGAATAAAAACGTCAAAAGAATACGAAGAGATAGCGAAGAAACAAATTAAATACCTACAATAACCACCCTTCCCCCCGAAGAAAAAAGCGGAACGAGACGGCGACACTCCCGCCACAAGAGAGAGGGGGACGGAAAAACGCCCCGCGAAAAATTAAGATTCAAATTGTAAGAAAATTAAAATTCGAACGGTCAAGGTGCTCCTTGTCTCGCCTGCGGGGGCTGCGTGCAGTCGTCCTTGTCGCTCTCTTGAGTAAAAAAAGAAGGGTTCGCTTAAGGGGACTGATTTGAATAAAGTTATTGAGATGGAAATGGCAGTAGTTGAGGGATGGAGGGAATTTAGATTTCTTTGTTTTTATAATTATCGTAGATTTTTAACGTTGTTAGCGTATGTCGTAAATGGAACTTATTATAAATTAAAAAAAAAAACAGTAAAAGGCGGTAATTAGGTATACTCTTGGACACGGGCACTAGGTATAGGTACTCGGACTTTGTCCATATTAATTATTTATGGGTGGATACTCTGCGCATGTGTTCAAAATTTGCTGCCTATTTCTAATCGTCTACGGTCACGGTGTGTGTGCCAATGTACTCTTTTAATCAATGAATTAAATCCAAGGTCGTCAAGTCGTTGTTCAGCATTCACGCCACACCATATGTGCTGAAGTTTAGTATTTAGCCTATTCAGGCAATTAACAATACTTGATAATACCTACTTAAGCTCCAAGCGTGATAAAAATAAGTTTAAGGGATACTTAATGTTCTTAGGTACACCAACAAAGTTAGGATTGCATGTTGATGTTGACAGTGATGTAGCACATTGCGTCACCGTTCTGTTACCTACTTAGATCATAGTCCACCTGTCAACTTTAATTTGACCCTGCATGTCCAAGCTCTTTAATTTATTCTTTTAAACTGTGAAAATCATTTATTTACATGAAAATAATTACATAATTATTAAAAAACTAAGACTTAACTTAAAAACTGGCTTTTATAATATTTAGACTTTGAATAATGATAATTTAATAAAGCAACTTAGAGTTGTAGTGTAGGTAACCACTTTTAATCATTTATTTATGTTCCCATTCTATTTTCCCTCTTAGTGTTTGTTATTTGTCTAATACTCTGCCATTTCTTTGTTTCCAGGGATGCCTACTGAAGACAATGGCCACTCGTAGCAACGAGGCCGTCGCTTCGATCGTCAGAAAGAAAAAAAGTCTGGTCTATATTACTTCAAGAAAGTTAAGTGATATAAACCTCGACGTGGCCAACATACATCAAGAGTAGATACATCATTATTAGTGCGAAAGGCGGAGATCGGTCACCATATTGCCATATGAGATCACCCTGTATATCATGGAGACGTCATGTAATGTATCATTTTATGACATCTATCAATGACCATCTAAGTTTAGCTCCCTAAAAAGGTTAAGTAATCACTGGCATGGCAGATTTTTACATCAGATCCTTACACATTGATAATTCACACATTCGCTTCTTGTCTATAAACATCTTCATATACTTTACTCACCAAGTTCAAACAACTCGCAATGAACACTATTCACTGTTGAACTTCACTGGCAAGTCTTTGTTACAAAGCCGTAAGGTGGACAATTTAGTTCGGAACAGAAACTTATTAAGCACGCTCAATGTTACTGCCAGCCACACTTAACCTTATTATTAAACAAAAAATATCGGCATTTCAAGATCTACTTTAAAAGATGCACCTAGTTGCACTCTTTACTAAGTGTGTCTGTATATAGGTAATGTCTCCATGAGTTCTTGCGTCAAACTAATCATTAGAATATCGATCAATTACAAATTGAGTAGATGAACAAATAATCTGCATTTACTTATAACATAAAATACCAATAAAAACAACACAAAATGAAAAGAAATAGAGAATACGAAAACAAAAGCGTTCTAAAATGTATAACAACGCTTTTTTCGGATAATTAAATGGCGCCGTCAAAATCTCGTGATCAAAAGGGGAGAGCGGGGAAAAATGTCCCCCGCGGGGGGTTCGCTTTGTCCCGTTATCTATACAATTATTTGAAGAAAGTAAAGTCTCACAAAAAGATAGGAAGGCTGGACGCCCGCTCCTCCTGTGAAACCGTCGCCCTTTTTAGGGTTCCGTAGTCAACTAGGAACCCTTATAGTTTCGCCATGTCTGTCTGTCCGTCCGTCTGTCCGTCCGTCCGTCCGTCCGTCCGCGGATAATCTCAGTAACCGTTGGCACTAGAAAGCTGAAATTTGGTACCGATATGTATATCAATCACGCCAACAAAGTGCAAAAATAAAAAATGGAAAAAAATGTTTTATTAGGGTACCCCCCCTACATGTAAAGTGGGGGCTAATATTTTTTTTCATTCCAACCCCAACGTGTGATATATTGTTGGATAGGTATATAAAAATGAATAAGGGTTTACAAAGATCGTTTTTTGATAATATTAATAGTTTTGGAAATAATCGCTCCTAAAGGAAAAAAAAGTGCGTCCGTCCCCCCCTCTAACTTTTGAACCATATATTAAAAAATTATGAAAAAAATCACAAAAGTAGAACTTTATAAAGATTTTCTAGGAAAATTGTTTTGAATTTGATAGGTTCAGTAGTTTTTGAGAAAAATAAGGAAAACTACGGAACCCTACACTGAGCGTGGCCCGACACGCTCTTGGCCGGTTTTTACTTTAATTGTTTTAAGCATTTTTTCTCGTATACAGCGTGTGGATTCCATACGGGCGAATAATGTATCCAGTTATAGTATCTGATCATACGAATCGTGTACTATAATCATTTTGTTAAAAAGTGTTTTTAATTAAGAGTAATTATTTTTTTAAATCTGACCGCTTGGTCAGATTTAAAACAGCAACGTATGAAGTGTGGACGGGGTACATTTCCTTAGCATCCCCGTCAACTTCATACGTTGACATAAACGTCATGTCGTAGTGACGTTTAGGTAGATACGCTAATTGATGTGGACGTAATACATTGCGTGCTGAATTATTATGTATGAAAAAAAAATATTTCATCTATTAAAAAAAAACAAGTAGTTAGGCTTCTTAGGTCCGATACTAATCGTTACTAAGATATTCGCCCGTATGGAATACACACGCTGTATTTATGTTTTTTAAAAGAAAATTCTTACATTATTTTTGTTATAGGAAATAAACACAAATCAATAAATTTCATTCATTAAGCTATGTACCTATTTATAATATTTAAATAGGTATTAATAATCATTTATGATAACCTAACCTAACCACAAAATTAAAATAATGAAATAACCCCGACATAGTAGACTGATTTTCATGAAACATGGCTAAGAACACTCCCGACCCATTCAGCTTTCAAAAAGAAAACTAAATCTAAATCGGTTCATCCGTTTGGGAGCTACGATGCCACAGACAGACACACACACGAACAAACAGTCAGACAAACAGACAGACACGTCAAACTTATAACACCCCGTCTTTTTGCGTCGGGGTTAAAAAGTAATCAGCCAAGATATAAATATCAAACAACAAATATTTTATAGCATAAGTAGTAATTAATATATTTGAAGTGCATTACAACATTTCATTTACATAATAATCTGCTTAGTTTATTTATTCATTAACAAATGCAGAAATCGAAGAATAACCTGTTTTTAGGGTTCCGTAGTCAACTAGGAACCCTTATAGTTTCGCCATGTCTGTCTGTCCGTCCGTCCGTCCGTCCGCGGATAATCTCAGTAACCGTAAGCACTAGAAAGCTGAAATTTGGTACAAATATGTATATCAATCACGCGAACAAAGTGCAAAAATAAAAAATGGAAAATAATGTTTTATTAGGGTACCCCCCTACATGTAAAGTGGGAGCTGATTATTCATTATTCCCCTTCCTTCACATACGCGTAGTTACATAGGTACTGCAATGTAATTTAAGTTAAATAGTTTAATACTAGTTTAATATTAACTGTTTTAAAATTAATTAGAATAGGTATTTATTGTTTCAAACCTAAGCCGCATGAATAAGGGGGACAGGCTTTACCATAAACTATTGTCTGTAAATTTTATGTTAAATAATAATTTCATTTCATTTTTGATATTTTTTTCATTTTCGTGTGATATATTGTTGGATAGGTATTTAAAAATGAATAAGGGTTCTAAGATTGTTTTTTGATAATAAATATTTTCGGAAATAACTGCTCCTAAAGGAAAAAAAGTCCCCCCCCTCTAACTTTTGAACCATATGTTTAAAAAATATGAAAAAAATCACAAAAGTAGAACTTTATAAAGACTTTCTAGGAAAATTGTTTTGAACTTGATAGGTTTAGTAGTTTTTGAGAAAAACTACGGAACCCTACACTGAACTTGACCGGTTTTTTTCAGTATAAAAGTATTATTTAAAATGTGTCTAACGCATCAATTATAATGTTTCAGGCCACTACAGAGCACCACCGCCTTCGCCGGACGCCCTACAAAAACGATCCGCGAAAGGGGAGCCGCGGCAAAAATGACGCTCCCAAATAAAATAAATACTCGACCGTTTTACTCGCACATCCCCCACCCCCCTCGGCTCACATAAAACAGGGCCACGGAGGGGAGGAAGTGAGGTCGGGAGAGGTCTACGTGCGTGGGCGAGTTATAACTGTCTTCTCCAGTAAGGATTCTGCGAAAGCTATATAGATTGCGCTCCTTCAAGATTTGCGGGAAAATAGTTATTTGCTATACAAGGGGGCAAAGTTGTATTTTAACGCCGAGTGTGGAATTGAAAAACGAGCAAGGGAAAGGATTCTATAGTTGAACCACGAGCGAAGCGAGTGGTTCGAGAATAGAATCCTGAACTTGCGAGTTTTTTAACACACGAGAAGTAAAATACATTTGCACCCGAGTGTAACACAAAACTTTTCCCCTCACTAGAGCGAGGAAACTACAACGCAAAAAATACGTTTATCACTGCTTCCAGTAGTTTCACAGGTGGTAAATCATCTTTATTACTAGATTCACATACTTTTATCAATTATAAAGCGGTTAATTTGACTTTATTCAAGGTCAAATTACTTTACCCACTAGTGGATAAAATGCGTTTTTACCCGCTGGTATTAAATGACAAAACACGTGTTTCCGAGCTAGTGAGGGGAAAAATAATTAGTTTCGTTTGTTTTTAAAGTTCGCTTGTTATAAGTTGGGAGAAAATGGAACGATAATTATATTTTTGAAAGTAATTGACAAAGTTTCACATAACGTTTAATTTTATTTTATTAGTGGACAAAATATTGCACTGATTGATTACCTACAAAGAAAATGAATTTCATATTTCAAAAATCACACATTTTCATGTTTAAAATGTATTTTTTTGTATAATTATGCAATACGGATATGACAAACATAAATACATATATGGATACTCTCATGAATACAATAATAAATAATATATAACTATGTAACATAACATGTATTTGATTGATAGGCTTTTGTCGGTTACTTTACATTCGCCGTGTATTTTCTTTATACGAGTATAACTTCGGTAGCAAACAAGTGTGCGGCCCGTTTGATGGTGAGCAGTTTTTGCATCCTATAGGCGCCTGAAACTCCCGATGTGATGTGTAATGTTGTGTATCATACCGAAATGTTATGAAATAAATTGATAATATTAGTACATATTTAAGAAAAGATATTTCTTAATAGTTGGTCGCGGTTCAAATTAAAAATTAAAAAAAAGTGAAGGGCTAAATAATTAACTACACGAATATCTTGTAAATTATTCTTAAACATCGTCATATTGATAAAAATTAAATGTCGAGACACGAGGCCATAGATTATTTATTTTATATATGGTTTAGACTTTAGATACCAAAAAATGTAATAAAAATATATTCAACCGTATATACATGTATTTTAAAATATTACCTCACCCCTCTCAATGAGGGGTACAAAATTATCTTGAAAGTAAAGTTGTTTGAAAAGGCTACATTTATTTGTTCGTTTCAGGTGTGACTCGAGTCGATATTACATTTTATAAGAAGCAAGACAAATACTAAACTTTATCGAACACACTTATTGCGATCTTAAAATATCTCCCCTCACGTTCCTATCTTACCCTCTCATCCTCTTATCACAACCCATACAGATCTAAAAAGCAACCTTATGTCAAAACCGTTAGTGTTCAATTTAAGAGCGTGTATTTAAAAGATAGGAGTTTTGTAAAGTACCGGCAGTGTGAAGTTTTCTGGATTTAAACGTCAAGTATTCGAAAGTATTGGAACGTGTACAATAATTGCTGGATTGTTATTTTGCTACAGAAAGTAGGCGAATATTGTACATATGTGTGTGGAGAGGCATTTGTATCGAGGGTAAGCTTAGGTGTCTACAGTTCCTTCACTGCCCCAATGCGTGTTGGACTTGTGGGTGTATATGTAAGTATACTTTATTTCCCAACATAAGCAGTTTTTCCACCAATATTTAAGTTCAGCAATGCGTTATCAAATAATATTCCGCACACAAGCTCCGGTTTTTTTATTTAATTATAAAATTGGCTACCTCTTGGCCACAAACTAGCCAAAGGCAAAGACGTGACCAACGGTGGAGTGAGTTCGCCCAAAAGATGTACCTGCATGTTCACTCTACATTATATTGGAACGGGGCAGGAATCGAACCCACAATTTTACTGTCTAAGATAACAACAGCACAGATAAATTCCAAACGTAAATAAAAGGTGAGAAGGGGGACAAGTGTTTGTGTGCGTGTTTTAATTTTGATTGATGTTTGCTGTCAACGTTTATGAAGCTGAATGTTGTCTTCGCCATGCCCCTCGGTCCACTCGGCCGCCGCCGCCGCCGCGGCCGCCGCCGCTTCCATGATACAATATTTTGTACAGAACTACTATTATTCCTGTTCCCGTCGTCCTTCAGAGATGGTCGGGGAACCAATTTATTAGCGCGCTGTTTTCTCGCGCATTTTCTATTTTTCTTTGTCTGGAGAGACGACTAACTATTATACAAGTTTTGCCGGAATTATAAAAAATGAACACAGAGTTTCTTCTATTCTTCGACCTAATCTTCGTTAGAATTCTTTCGTCGCAAAAATGCTATACATACTTACCCAGTTATTAGCTCAACATGTGAAGAAATAATCGACATCCAAATTACTTGTCACTGCGCCACTGTATTTTTAAGTTTTCAACTTTAATAACTTTGAATATTCTTTTTTCAATAATCCTACCGACTGCGCCATGTCAAGATACATAAGTTTAGGAGTTGTGAAGCAAACTCGGGCTGCGAGCTGAGACTGGTTTATTGTATGCAAATGTTTCCACATATGTTCAATTATGCGACTACCTACAGAGCATATCAACAGCGTTCTATTTTACGAATCCGTATTATTATAAACTAATTTCTAAATCCAGTCTTTTTTTCTTTGTGAAAAACAATATTTCCCACTTATTTTTTAAACTTTATTAACACATATGGTTACTACGACGCGGTAGTAATTGTGGCAGTGTACGATCTTACCCTCTATCAGATCTTACCTGGATATACCTATAGTAGATAAGATTACCCATTCTGAAAAGGGCTTGTCTCTCCCCAGGCGAATAGAAACGAGCGTCAAGAAAAAATAGGTAGATTTCCCGTTATACAAGTTAGTACAGTCAGCTGTACCAACCTACGTAAAGTTTGATGCTGGCAGTAAAGTGCGTCGTGAAATAGTTGAAATAAAGTATCTAAAATGAAACTAAAACGTTGTACGTCAAAAATGTAGTAACGAAGAAAGTGGCGTCCTCATTTAGTACAATTTAATCTCGCAGTGTAACTGTAGGGCCGTCGCCAGGGCCGGTCACGGAGGCGCGTCCAATTTCCGGCGCCTGACAATTTCCTTCCACGGACCTCGCAAAAATACACGAACTTTCCACCAAGCGGCTGATTGCCAGAAATACGTACTTCATTTGAATTCTCATTTTATTTCATTTCATTTTAAAGTTATTGGAAAATCACAATTTCGTTTTCTTTCAGCCCTGTAAGCACTGAAACTTCAGCAGTTCCTGCCTGGGATGCATGTCGTGTCGGTAGGTATTCATTAGAAAATTATGTGAGAAAATGTGCAATTTTTTTTGAATGATGATGAAAATGATGGTGAGATGATAAAAGTAAAGCGGTTACAACGCTTGTCTATTATACGGGTATGCAGTGAGTGATAAAAACTTAGCATTAATTTCTAGAAACACGTAAAAATATATTATGTCACTGGCAATAAATAATAGCCGGTTTCTGCGAGTGTGTGGTGATGCGAGATACCCATAAATCGACCATTTCCTATTCGAAATTCTACCGTATGGGCTCTTGTCCTTAGTAACAAAGGATAACAAAGACTACATGGTTGTTACGTCCATTTGTGCTTGCTCAAGTGTAATCGGCCCTATATTCTCGTGCAATATGAAATCGCATTAGTAAAGTCAACCAGCATCACAAGCGCCTAACAAACAGAGCGATCTGAAGAAATTACGAAACCGGGAAACTCATAACAAGCCGTTTTTAGGTTTGTTCGCCGATTGATTTGTATTCGCGGAGATAAGTAATTACGCCACTCCAGGCCAGATCCATAAATCCGGGGGGAAAAAAGGGGGGGGCTCTTCTTATATTTAAATATCGACCCCTTCCTGGTAGGTGCCACGGTTTTTCCAGTAAAAGGGGTAAGTGACAGAAGCAGGGAACAGCGGCGCCAAGGAGACGCGGATTAGATATTTTGTTGTTTAGACACAAAAAAATTACATGAATATTATAGACCGTGTTTTTTTTGTTTTCCGTTAAATTCGACACGTAGCTAGTTCATTATCAGGAACCACCCTATATATCACTTTTACTTTGCAAAAAAATGTTTTCATCATTTTCATACATAAATTACATAATAAATGAATTTGTTAGTGTGAGGGACCCTTAAGAATTACATTCTAGTTAGTGTCAAGTGATTGACGGCACATGTCAAAACAAATAACACTAGGAATTGGTAAAGGCTGTCACACACGTGTTCAGTAATTACCTTTATTTTTTTTAATAACTCGATAACCGTAAGAGTTAAGACGCTAGTTTCTTCCAGAAATGAATAGAGTTTGATCTAAAGAATCTTCCTTTAAAGTTAACGGAATTCAATAAAAACAGGGTGTATTATTATGTTTTTCAGAGTACAGACTACTTAAGAAAAATGTATTTAGATAGACCCCAAAATATTTGACGTTTTACGAATTATTTAATAATTACGAATAATTTCGGTAACACAGCCGAAGTTACCCAATCCCCGTGCGTGACAGATATGAAATAGCATTAGCTTTTGGCCAAAGATGTTACGATTGTTTCCTAAAAAACTGTTACTGTTTACTTAATAAGTTAATATTGTACATATTATATAATATTTACTACTATAATGGGGAACGTTGAAAGTGGCACGGCAACGCAATTGGGAGAAATGACTATCATCATCATTCGCCTGCCCTTATCACAGTCATTTGAGGTCGGTGCAGCATTTCCCTGTCTTCAATACCTCTCTATCGCCCGTCATCTCATCATTCACTTGTTTCTGTTTCATATCATCTTTCACACAGTCCATGACCTTTTCGAGAGAAATTACTATATTATTATAATAATGTAATTTGCGTCGAGTGATTCCGATTTTATCCATCCTGTTGCGTGATGCCTGATGTTTTCTTTGAAATTGCAACGTGTTTTGTGAGACAGTATTCTCTAACTTAAAAAGACTAATTGGAAATTATTTCTTACGGGATTTTTCTTCTGAGTAAATATCGCCTCAAATTTTTATTCTGTAAACTGTAATGGCATTATGTTCAATCTGTAATTTGTAACATCACTTAATTATTATTCCCTGTCACTTTCATATGAAATAACGAAATAGCGTCTAGTATAAATAAGTATTGATATTTCCACTAAAAATAAATTATAATCGAAATACATGCGTCTAGTATAATTAACTGATGGTGCATGTTAATGAATTTATACTAAAATAAGAGTAAATTATAATCATTGTTTCTTTAAAAAATAAATAAAAAAAAAAAAAACCACATGCTTTTGATTTAACATATCAGCCTGGTGACGACAATCTTATTTCAAAAATCACAAAAATCTTTTACACCGCTACTCCACAGTTTCCGCTGTTCTGTCTCAAGATGGACTTAAGAAGCAAAAAGGAAAGAGTCCAAGGGGCGGCCACCCCGCCCCCCCCCCCTCACCCATCGGAACAGAATAATAATCGCCAAAAGAAGGGTGGAAAAATATAAATAGCTCTATCTACCACCCTTAGATATTAAAATTTGTACCCGGCCGCTTTCAATTTTGCTGAAATAAAATTAAGGGCTATTCGGGCGCCTTCGGACTATTGCTTTGTTAATTTCTTACAAGGCCACTCCTTTATTTTAAAATATAAACCGCTTGTGAATTAATACAACCACAAATGTGAAGATTTATGTTTACACATTTTTACCTAATTCATTTCTTATAAATAAATGACATGAACTTGTGAGTTAGGTACGTATAATTGATGATACATGTATATTGTATACTTTGATTTTGTGCCTATTGAACAATTTTTCTGAATTATGTTTACAATTATCTAATAAGAAAAAGCACGAGGTAGAAGATTATTTCCTACACTCATTTACTTATAGTAAGTATACATTTCCTTTTTCAGGTGTGTAGTAATTAGTAAACGATTTCATTCCCGAACAGAATTCAGTGTAATATTTACTTAGAAATATGTAGTTTGGTACTTTAATTATTTATTTAACTATTAGAATTAGATTATAGGAAAATTGTAGGTTTGCGTTGTAGTAGGTAAATGGAGACTTGCTAATATTACCAAACGACACAGACGTCAGGCATCTATAATTAGTTAAAAAATGGTTAAAAAATGGTGGTCTTGTATTGGGCTAGGATCTTGCTAACATCATTTATCAGTAGGCTTCTGAAGTTCTTTTGAAACGTGACGTATTTCACTGCTGTTGGGCGGCAGTGATCGCTTACCGTCAGCTGACCTGTGTGCTCGTTTGCCTCCTATCTCATAAAATTAAAAAAAAAATTAAATCTTAAGAGAAGGATCAATGAGGTCTGCAATCGGAGCTGCAAAAGTGCTAAGGAACATTGTCAATATTTCGGCGCTGTGACTTTTTAACTATTTCAAACTGACAGGCCGTGCCCGTCCGTCCGGTGGAGTGATAGTCAGTGGGTTCCTCAAAAAGCAAAATAAAGATTAAGTTCTAGGAGAAGTTAATATCCAAGCAGCGGAATAATGTAGATTGCTCTGAAGGTTTTTATACTACAGCCCACGTCCCACATTACCATAAGTCGGCATTAAAGAGCTCGGCTTTTATTTAAATCAAATTTAAATAAACTCTACTCTATGCATAAACATAGGTACTTCAAAATCATTTTGATCATAAAACATCTTTAAATAATGTACAAAAGGTAGAAAAATTACTCATTGCATATTGCCAATGAGTATATTATAGCTTTTGACTCGTGACCTCGGCCTGGTCGGCAGTAAAGTAACCATTAGGCAGAGAAGCCAGGTACCTCCGTATCTATACATTTCAAAACAGCAGTTTAATTGTGGGTATTTTTAAAATTTATCGTCATTAACCCTGAAAAATGGGTTGTTCACACTTAATTCTTTATAAATAAAAAATCATTGGTACGACAAATGCAAGGCACTGTTTTTATTTTAACTTGTCAAGATGCACCTATGTGATAAGTGGAAATAAGAAACAAGAAACTAGTATCCTGTAAAATATACCAAAAAATAAATAAAGGAGTCTAAAAGGAGTCACGGTAACCCTCAGTCCCGCTGGGTGGTTATTGGCAATCCTCGGGAGTAATCTCTCGTGGCACAGGTACGTTCTAATCTCAACCGACGGTAAGCTGCCGCTTCATCGCAATGTCCGCCAGCATGGCCCAGCCTGGCGGCGCTGGCCTGCCCGAGGCTGCCTGACTCCGCCCGACCACCGATCGAACTCCTACTTGAACAATTTCGTTTAAACATTTCGTAAGCGCGATGTAGGTTTTGATATTGCAATCGCTTGGTTCAATCAGGCAAGGATTCGACTCGGGAGTAGGAATGGCCTAGAGAGCCGTAACAATTCTATGATTGAATATTCAATGGTTTATTCATGGTAATTCTATGACGTGCCGACACTGGTTTGATGGGAACTTATTCGACTGCAGTCGGTTAGGTTGATCGGAATAGTTGTAAAAACATTATTATTCAAAAATGTGCACAAATTTGAATTTTATTACTTTGTATGAATCTACTATCATCTACAAAAATGTGGCCATGTGGATGATGGTATATAAAGCATACAATTTCTGGGTATTAGTTTATAATGTGTTCATTGAAATCTGCTGGGTAGGTAAGAGTTCATCCGCCGTGAGCGATCTACCCACAAATACTTTTTCTTGTTTTTGCAAGTGTTGTAAACACAGTTAGCTGGGTTTGCTTGGATCATAACAGTGCATGGTCTATGTAGTAATAGCTGGCTGGGCTAGTATAAAAATAAAAATACAGCGTGGATTTTTAAGCAGGTCAGAAAACTAAATTTATGAATTTGTCGTATGCGACACCGTTGCTTTTAGCTGTGGTGTGGTTTTTTTTAGGTAAGTATACAATTTGTATGAAATAAAACTATGGAAACGGATTAAGTCGCATATAATCTGTTTCCATAGTTTTATTTCATGAGTAACTATCGCGGTAACCGAAGACAAATATTCCTATATACAATTTTTATTTCATAGGTATTAAGTCAGTATATTAGGTAAGTACATAATATTATCTTAAAATAAAATTAAACTAAATAAATCTAATCTGACTTAAGTTTCTTAAAAAAATGAAAAATAGATGGTTCTTAGATATATAAAATAAGAAAATAAATCTTTTTTTATAAGTACATACACGCAAAGCTTCCAAAGAACTCTAATAATAAACTTCGCGTATCTGGCAATCCTTGAACGCGAAAATTTATTATTAGTGTTCTATTTCATCACCTTTCCCTAATTATCTATAACGCTACGAAATCACCAAATATATCGTAAGCGCGATGCAGACCTCGTGTTCTGATCGCTTACCAAACTACCGTCTGCGATGTGATGGTGATGCAAAACCATCAATAATATAACTTAGGAAATACGAGTATTAATAAGATAATATGTAGTTGTAGATATAATATAGCCTGGCAAACTGTTAAAAAAATAAAAATACTACCAACTATTGTTTTCTTTTGGGTGCTAGTTACAATGGTTATCTACTGTATTTGTTTGAAATGAGACAGTTCTAGGAAAACTTTAATTGGTTTAGTGTTAACTGTCAGCCCAAACCCAACTAGATAGGTATAGACTATTCAGAACAATTACTGACACCTACCCTCAATATACCATTTAAAAATCCACCCTGTAAACATACTTTCCCCGACACTTTTATGACAAAAAATGTAGATGAAAACCTAGTTTGAATCACGAGTTGAGTTTATCAACGCGACGGCAGTAGCCGATATGCCCGATATCTTTACTGAAGAAGTTAGCGGAGAAAGTGAATATTCCGCGAGTGAAAATGTGCCAAGTTCCCGCGAGTCCACGCGCCGCGCCGCGACTTCACAGCGGAGCGTCCGCAGAAACATGTGCCCACGACACAAACGAAAGGGATAATATTTATGGTTACTTACAAGTCTTACAACTTTCGTACCGGTGTAAGTATTTTTGCAAACATTATAAGAGTCTATTATTCTACGAACTGTACGAACTTAATAACAACGAAGACTTTTTTTACACTACGTTGGCGGCAAACAGTGCGGCCCGCCTGGTGGTAAACAGTGTCCGTATAGCCCATGGATGCCTGCATTTACAGGGGTGTTAGGTACATGTGACCTTTTCAAAGGTATAAGAAGTGGTAGGCCGGTAAATTAAATATAAATAAAATCATCCCGAAAAGTCGCATAAGCAATTATAGCTCATTAAAACAAAATTAATCTCTCGCGCGGGCGTGTGGTCTAGTGGTAAAGACGTTAGCCGCGTAAGCTGAAGACCCGGGCTCGATGCCCGGCTCGCCCACCAGTGGGCCTTGCCGTTTTTTCTTTCGTGTATATCTATTTCAATTTATAAAATTAATCTCATTTTCTGTAACTATATTAGAATGAAATCTCTCATTACAAACAAAAAATATTTCTGATTTCTGATTTCAGATAAGTAAGTCCAAGTATAACAAGTAGGTTTTATTGCTTTAAAATAATAAGTAGGCGTTATTGATTTAAAACTTAGGTACACGTAAACTCGTACAAACAGGTTTTTATAGTAAAAGTTTAAAAACTGCAAACCACGACAACCACTACTATGTGACGGGATTACCAATGAAGTGATATTTAAAAAAACCGGCCAAGAGCATGTCGGGCTTCGCTCAGTGTAGGGTTCCGTAGTTTTCCGTATTTTTCTCAAAAACTACTGAACCTATCAAAGTCAAAACAATTTTCCTAGAAAGCCTTTATAAAGTTTTACTTTTGTGTTTTTTTTCATATTTTTTAAACATTTAGTTCAAAAGTTAGAGGGGGGGGGACGCACTTTTTTTCCTTTAGGAGCGATTATTTCCGAAAATATTAATATTTTCATATTTTTTAAACATTTAGTTCAAAAGTTAGAGGGGGGGGGACGCACTTTTTTTCCTTTAGGAGCGATTATTTCCGAAAATATTAATATTATCAAAAAAACAATCTTAGTAAACCCTTATTCATTTTTAAATACCTACCTATCCAACAACATAACACACGTTGGGATTGGAATGAAAAAAAATATCAGCCCCCACTTTACATGTAGGGGGGGGGGGGTACCCTAATAAAACATTTTTTTTTCAATTTTTTATTTTTGCACTTTGTTGGCGTGATTGATATATGTACATATGTTATGTCACAATTATCTGTGTTTGGAAATTAAAAAAGAAGACTGCCGGCCTTGGCCTGCAAGGTTTGTATGAAATTCCATTATCTATCAATCGTCTTAGCCGCACCTGCAACGTCATACTTCGCTGCCAATTATAAGGCACATAACATCAATATTTCATACCATGTTTGAGAAAATGAGTTTTAAATAGTACATTATGTACAAGATGAGGATTTCAGGCAAGTGGGTATATACCGCTGAAAAATCAATGGTACTATTTCACGACCGGTCTGGCGTAGTCGGTAATAGTGACCCTGCCTGCTGAGCCGCGGTCCCGGGTTCCAATATCCGTAAGGGCATTTATTTGTGTCATGAGCACAGATATTTATTCCTGATTCATGGATGTTTTCTATGTATAAGTGATGGTGATGAAGGTGAGTGATGTTTTCTATGTAAGGTGATTATCCGCGGACGGACGGACGTAGGCTTGTGTCGTTCACGAACTATGAACTGTTAGGAATAAAATCCCATCAATGACCGAAATGAACTGAATCTTTCCGTGGTCTGTGAATCGGTCTTTGCTCATTTAGTTCAGTATAGGATCGGCGAGCGCGAGCGGTTTGGATCGAGAACGAATGTGTGACTGCGCCGACCGAGAGCGAGAGCTACTTAGCAGAGCAACAAAAAAAGTCAAGTTTTCATATTAAACTTCGGTTACTTACAACCTTTCGGCCCGGAAAGTTTCTATCTGTAGACTATTCGTATCATTTTGACACTATTCGGTCCCATTCGTTCTGATCTTTCTGACCGCAGTGGTCGCTGGTCTGGCTGAACTAAATGAGCAAAAGACCTAAAAGAGCGAACTAGTTCATGGGAGCGATTGAACGAGATCGGAGCGCTCCGATCAACGAACGAAACGGCACAAGCCTAGACGGACGGACGGACAGACAGACATGGCGAAACTGTAAGTGCGTTTTCACATTATCCGATCCGATATCGGGTGTCGGACCGATATCCCATACATTGCAGACGCCATCTTGGATTTTTTCTATTGAAATCCTTCCGACATCCGATATCGGATCGGATAATGTGAAAACGGACTTAGGGTTCCTAGTTGACTACGGAACCCTAAAAAGTAAGTACCTACTTACATTTTCGAGATCCCGAATATAGCCGAACGCAAGTCGCGTATTCTGCTGTCGCTACTTACATAAGAACCACCTGTTGCGATGCGTGCTGCTGCTGCCGACCGTCATGTCCCGCTGTCTTCTCCGCACTCGCACGTGAGATGAACAGGCCCCGTAACCGAATGGCATTTCTCCGACGCTAAACGAAAGCGATACGCCGCTGGCTCTGTCGCGCCAATACGCAAGCGCGATAGAGATAGATATCTACTAGCGCTTCGTTTCGTGAGCGTTTCGTGAGCGATTGTGCCATTCGGCTAGCCACCCAGGCCCCGTAACCGAATGGCATTTCTCCGACGCGAAACGAAAACGAAACGCCGCGAAAGGTAGTCTGGCTCTGTCGCGCCAATACGCAAGAGCGATAGAGATATATATCTACTAGCGTTTCGTTTCGTGAGCGTTTGTGCCATTCGGCTACGCACCCAGCTTACGTGGCTACCTTATGAATAATAGAAGGTTCTCACTTCGCACGTGTATTGTACCTACGACGTTTTTCAGTACAAGTTTCTATATGGGCATATAAAGTAACACTTCTCGTACTATATAGTGCGATACTTTATCGCTCCATATGTACTGAAAATTAATTTATAAATTCGTTCCTGTAGTTTGGTATCACCCTGAATGAAACTAGCTGCTACTCACATCTAGCAAGATGCTCAACCTCAAAGTCCCTCCTGGCTGGAAAGGTATTCCAATCATTAACACAAGGGTACGGAAATACTTTACGGATGTAAAAAACAAAAGGAAATAGGAAGTCCATAGCTAATACTAAATTATATGTTATGTAGTTACTTCTTTGATAGTAATATCAAGGTAATATATCTACTATTATAGGTATAGTGTCTTAAATACGTCTGTATGAAAGGGAAAACTGAGAAACCCTCGATACAGCAAAGGCCGCGTCACTTTTAATTTGACTCTTTTAAAAACGGCCCAATGACATTGGAGGGGGGAGGGGGAGTGAGCGAGAGGCGAGGGGGGGCATTTTTGCCAATACTTCAACGAAGATAGATAGAGCCACCCCGCCCGAGAGGGGTTTTAAGAAAATTTTAACTTTTCTTTATTCAAACCTCCTCGGGGTGGCCGCCCGGGGGCCCCATTTTTCTTCAGCGTTCTCTCTGGCCGTCTCAAAGGAAACAGTGCGCCACTCAAGCATTTATTAAATTCAGCATTCAAAATGAATTGCTATAAAAGTGTTTCTCTTTTGTTTTTAATCGCCCGTCTGTTCTGTTCTGTTCTGTACGGTGTACGGTTCTGTTTTAATTATGGCCGCTTATTTTTGTTTTGGGGGAGTCGTTGTAATTTATTGTGAAGGTATTTTTGTTTATGGTGTTCATCACTCCCTCTTTTACATTA
Source organism: Leguminivora glycinivorella (assembly GCF_023078275.1). Classification (NCBI taxonomy): domain Eukaryota; kingdom Metazoa; phylum Arthropoda; class Insecta; order Lepidoptera; family Tortricidae; genus Leguminivora; species Leguminivora glycinivorella. Next base: position 16,709,613 of record NC_062991.1, read on the forward strand.
TCATTTATAAAAAATATATACTGTATAAGGGCAATACGGGTAAGTGTGTCATAAGGAAAAGTGTCTGGCCTTCACATTTGGCCTGTTTAAACCAATGATCAGTGTTTATTGAGAGTTCATACGTTTAGCGTTTAGCACTAACCATGAGTAGCAAGCAGCAAAAGTATGAACTTGCAAAAACACCTGCGACAATAAGTAAAAAGGCCTAATGTGAACTTGTGAAGGCCACCACACTCCCTCTTATGACACACTTACCGTATTGACCTTACTCATGTTTTAATTATAATTTGATGCACCTGAACCTGATCCAATGACTTAGGCTATACCTACCTACCTAACCTAGTTAGGAACATAACTCTAACATAACTACAGTCGTGTTTTAATTTATCGCCACTCGTTTCAAACATCCTCTTTTCTCTTGTATCGTAATGTACTATTTCTCAAACACGCAATGAAATCTCTCTCACAATGATCTTTACGTGGAGTTTGAGAAAAGCACAATACCTACATGCTTCGGCGTAAAACGGATTCCCAGCCTCGTATCCCTATCCGTATACCCACTTAGCCGGCAATCCTCATTTTCCCGGCCTGTGACACAGTACCTAATAGTACCTACTCACAATCATACTCATAATATATGTATTTGACCACATGACTACGAAACCGGATCCGCCCTTGTCGGCAACGCGCATGTAACACCTCTGGAGTAGCAGACATCCAATTCTTATACTTATGTATCAACCTATCATCATTCGGGCCGTATAGGCAAACAACCACCGATGTACTATTTGAAAAACTTGTGAATAGGGTTTATTTTTATTAATATTAGCAAATATTAGTCCGTTTTCACATTATCCAATCCGATATCGAAAGTCGGAAGGATTTCAATCGAAAAAACCAAGACGGGCAAGATGGCGCCTGTAATGTATGGGATATCGGTCCGACATCCGAATCATCCGATATCGGATCGGATAATGTGAAAACGCACTTGTATCGCTTGTATATCGCCACTAGTTTTGAATTTGAATTTCCTCTTGTCCGCTCCTAACCTAAGTTTCAAAACTCGAACAACTTTATCAGCGCCATCTCTAGGACATAGGACACATTGCTAAGTTCAACGCTCGAGGAATGTTTATGGAAACAATTTATCAAGTCTCTTAAAAAGACTTGTTTTAGTAATTACTGGTCTGGCATAATTAAATTATAAATTGGTAAAATATGGATATCAACATTATGTTACACACGTTTTAATCTTGCATAATCTAACGTTACGGAACGTAACAAACAACCGTCATTCCCCGTCATTGTCACGTGCTGTCAGTGTCAAGCATGTGTCAAGTGCCAAAATCAACTTAACAACGCTATTGTTGTTATTTATTTAGTTTTATTTTAAAATATTGGTAATATTGCAGCTTGAACTGCAATGACCGAATATTATAATAATTTGACACTAACTTATTGATAGAGGATTAGCATTGACATTAGTCACCCCAACATTCCGCACGTTTTGAGCTGGAGCTTCGTGAAGTGATCGCTGATCTGTCGGGCTTCTTGCAGAATGCCGCCCAGATGTGTGTATTTGGAATGTAAAACCGAGGTGTTAAAGTGCACCAAATCTATATTCCGGTTCCCCATCAAAAAACCAAAGCTTTTAGAAGAATGGATTAAAAATTGTGGTAAGGCCACGGTTGAAGTTTCTGTAGGTTATATTTACCAGAGATTTTAAATACCTATCTTCTACATTCATTTCGTAACTTTCCTTGTAAAGTGTAGCCTTACAGAGCGTAACACTGAACTACTTTGTTTTCTGTCAAATAATTGTAAATAATAATGTGCAAATCTTTCCAGGCGTAGATTATAATTCACATAAGAAAAATTAAAAACTAACTCTCTGAATCCACGTAAAAGTAACGTGGGTCACGACTTCATTGAATGTTTATTTAAACTACAGCTACAAATGAAAATATCTATCTACACCATGTTCTTTTTTGTTTTCCGTTAAATTCGTCACATAGCTAGGTTCATTATCAGGAACCACCCTTTATATCACTTTTAGTTAAATTCGCAAAAAAATTTTTTTCTTCATTTTCATACATAATTAAATGAATTTATTAATGTGAGAGACCCTTAACCTTTCGTATGCGTCTGTCAAAAAATTGTCATTAATATATTAGTCATAATAACTACATGTTAAAGTTGAAACAATATGGAGCAGATCTGCTCCTAAGCATACGAGAGGTTAAGAATAATATTCAAGTTAGTGTCAAGTGATAGACGGCACATGTCAAAATAAATAACATTAAGAATTGGTAAAGGCTGTCACACACATGTTCAGTAATTATCTTTAGTTTTTTAATAACTCGATAACCGTAAGAGTTAAGACGCTAGTTTCTTAGAGAAGTTAATTGTATTTGATCTAATGAATCTTAAAGTTAACGGAATTCAATAAAACATGGTGTATATATCAGGAAAGTGACACTTATTTAGAGATAGATGATCACTTGAACTTGTATTGTGAATAAATGGAACATGCCATAAAATTGTGACTCATGTAACTCTTGCCGCGGATTGACCCAGATTGTTATGAATCCGTCCAAAAAGCTGCAGAGAGAAAACGCCCAGCACTAGAGTCAATAAAAAATCATCGAAACGAAACAAATTTTGAAATAAAACCTTTTCTAGGTAATCCCAAATTAGCAAAATATCCAGTAGCCGCCCTCCGGAACAAATATGTTTGCATTGATCACTTTGACGAGAAGTTCATTAAAAGTACTGGAGTGCAGCGTAAGAGATTGACCAGAGATGCCGTGCCTAGGCCCTACGAATGGGATGCGTCAAAGCTGTTTACAGATCTACCGGCAGAATCTACAACAGAAGGTGAGTATTGATTTATAGTGTACTAGCTTTTGCACGCGGCTTCGCTCGCGTTAGAAAGAGACAAAAAGTAGCCTATGTCACTCTCCATCCCTTCAACTGTCTCCAGGTCTACACTTAAAAAATCACGTCAATTCGTTGCTCCGTTTTGCCGTGAAAGACGGACAAACAAACAGACACACACACTTTCCCCTTTATAATATTAGTATGGATTTTGTGTAAATATGGACACCTGTCTCAAATAAAATATTTCATTTCATTACATTACGAACTTGTACAACTGTACTTACAATTCTAATATAAATGTTGACCAACCTGCAAAGGAAAAAATTTTCCCACCACTGATATGGTCAAAAGGTAAAAAAAAGTGATTGGGTGTCGACCTGATGGCGAATCTTGTGTTCTGCAGAATATCAGACCAGCAGCGGTGGAGGTCGCTACAGGAAAGTTCCCGTCAGAGCTGAAGACTTGTGCTTGTTCGAAGACTACATGTTGGCTGAAGAAACCTCAGAACCAAGTAAGGCTGATAGTATTAGATGTAGATGTAGATGTAGTGTAGGGACGCCTGGCCGGATACAGGCGGGCTGTCGATCGCTGGTGCGTTCATTCAGCCCAATTCCCTGGAGTTGGAGCTGCAGGTTACTGTCCCGGCTGCCCTCCCACACTTCTCTCCTCAAATCTTCTTGTTTTCCTGCAGAACAGAAGGACAGATGTCCTAAGATGAACTCAAGGATGTCGAACTTAAAGATTTAAGTTCGACATCCTTGAGTTCATCTTCTCTCAAATTGTCTCTGCCGAATGTATCATATCGCGGTGCCGCATACATGATACATTCTGCTAGTAAGTGCAAGCTAGTCTCCTCCTTACCACAATGTGGACAGGATTCGTCGCTACTGATACCTATTAACTTCATATGTCTGTTGAGAGTGTTGTGTCCCGTTACGATGCCGGTCAACATTCTTAGACTATTCTTACCTAGTTTCAAAAGATACCTAGTTCTCCTTTGGTCTCTACCTTCTATCATCATCTTCGTTTGTCTACAACTGGTCTCTTTTTCCCAGTCTCTTTGTGCTTCCATCTCTTTTATCTTCTCAATGACTCCTTTCGTGACGTCAGCTGACATCGGCAGAGCCGGTTCCGGACCCAAGAATTCCGTCTCCGCCCCCGCCCTTGCCAACTCGTCCGCTTTCTCATTACCTGTAACTCCCTGGTGTCCCGGTACCCACGCAACCGTTACACTTCTATCCTTGCTTATCGAGTTGAGCTCTTCCCTACATTCTTTCACCAGGGACGAGGTCACCGATATTCTCTTCAGAGCCTTTAGCGCCGCTTGGCTATCAGTGTATGTATATTACCACGGCTCCATCTTGTATGTCACTTTCTTTTATTATACGTGCACAGCGCGCTATGGCACATACCTCTGCTTGAAACACGCTAGTGTATCTCCCTAGTGGTATTGACACCTTTTCTCCTAGTTTCGGGATTACTATTCCCGCCCCTGCTAACTTTGTAGTGCTTCTCCTAGAGCCATCTGTGAAGCATATATTCGTTGGGTGCACGACCCCTACCTTCCAGTTGTCTCTTTCTCCTATATGTACCCTGTACTTCTTATCGAAAATCTCCTCCCTCTTTATGAGGTCATTATTGGCCATCAGCATTTCTAGTTTTGATAGTGCCTCTCTTTGTATCAGTGCATGTCTCTTGTCCACACAACTTCCTCTCCATTCCTTACATGCTTTCATTCTGTACCACTGTTCCATGGCTCTCTTCTCTGCCTCAATCCAAAGGGGCTTTAAGCCTATCAGCACCTCCATAGCATGAGTCGGGGTGGTTCTCATAGCCCCCGTCGTCATGAGGCAGGCTAGTCTTTGTACTTTTGTCAGATTCTTCCGATATTCTCCAATATGGGTCCTGTGCCACCAGATCACTGCCCCATATAGCACCCTGGGTAGGATAATAGCCTTGTAAATCCAGTGGATCATACCCGGCTTCAGTCCCCAATTCTTCCCCACTGCCCTTTTACATTGATACAGCGTTCTTATGGCCTTAGCCGTCTGCTCTCTGATATGAGTCCTGTATCTGAGTGAACTGTCAAGAGTAATACCCAGATATTTGAGCTCGTCTACCATTTCTAATTCTACACCCTCTATCTTTATGGGTTCCATCTCTTTTTTCCTCTTGTTAGTGAATAACACCAGCTTAGTTTTCGACGGATTGAGATCCAGTCCTCTCCCTCTACACCATCCCAGTACCTGCCTGAGACCTCTTACCATTATGTTCCTCATGACACTAAGAACCATACCTCTCACCAGTAGTACTCCGTCATCAGAGTAGGCCTGCATATACAAGCCTCCCCTGTTGAGTTCTCTTACCATAGAATCCAGAAGTAGACACCACATCAAGGGTGACAAGCAGCCTCCCTGCGGGAACCCCCTCCTGGGACTAATCGTCTTTGTTGTACCTCCCAACTCCGCCGTTATAGACCTGCACCTAAGCATACTGCCTATCCACTGCGCTAATGTCGGTCGGATGCCTTCTCTCTCTAGACTCTCTTCAACGGCCTGGAAAGTAGCCCTGTCAAAGGCCCCCTCCACGTCGAAAAAGCAGCCTAGAGCGTACTGTTTTGATTCTAGTGCCCTTTCTACCCGCACAGCTAGGTTATGAAGAGCCGTCTCCGTTGACTTCCCAGCCATATATGCATGCTGATTCCCGTGAAGCGGGTGTTCACTGCAGTTGACCTTCTCTCTAATATGCTTGTCCATCACCTTCTCTAGGGTCTTTAGGACAAAAGACGATAGACTTATGCTTCTAAATGATTTGACCTCTTGATATGATTTCTTGCCTGGTTTAGGTAGAAAGACCGCCCTTACCTCTCTCCACACCTTTGGAATGTATCTGAGAGCAATGCTTGCCCTGTATAGTTCCAGTAGGTCGTCTTTTATGTGCCCTCATACCCTTTCTGCAGTAGTACCGGTAGGACTCCGTCCGGACCCGCAGACTTGAAGGGTGCAAAGGAGAAGAGCGCCCACTCTATCCTGCTCTCCTCCACCACTTCCGCTGCTCCCTCCCAGTCGGCCTCCTCCCGGCTTAACTGCTCATCTGTCTCTGTCACCTCTTCACAGCCCGGAAAATGTGTGCTCAGCATAATACTCAGTACCCTCTCCGGTTCTGTGATTAAGTCTCCGTCCACTCTTAGGCTCCCCAGTTGGCACGCCCGGTCTCCAGCTAACAGCTTTACCACCCTCGCACCTTCTGAGTAGCTGTCTATGTCTTCTGTAAATCTTCTCCAGCTCTCCTGTCTAGCTCTCTCTCTTAGTCTGGTATACTTATTCCTGACCACTCTATACTCGTCCCAGCTATGAGCGTCGCCTTTCTTTACCGCTACCCTCATAGCCTTGCGAACCTTCTTCCTTACCTTCTGTAATTCTTTGCTCCACCATGGCTGACCTTTACCTGCCTGCACGAGTCTCTCTGGACACGCCTTGTGGTATGCTGCTGTTACTAGCTCCTTTAGCCTGAGTGCTCCTTTGTCCAGGTCGTCAATACATTCGTACCTTCCACCCGAGACGGACGCTCTCTTTAGCTCCTCTCCGAACTTCGTCCAGTCTGTTTTACGTGGATTTCTTACCTTCATCTTTTCTACCCGACAATCAATGCTGTAGAGTATCCTACGGTGGTCAGACATGCTGTCCTCCTCGTCCACCCTCCAACATTTTACCTTGCCTGATATCTCCCTTGATGCTACGGTGATGTCCAGCACTTCTCTCCTCGCCCTTGTTATAAACGTAGGTGTATCTCCTGTGTTTATAATCTCCAGGTCATTGCTTATTATGAATTCTAATAGAGATTCCCCCCTTTCGTTGGTGTCGGTGCTACCCCACACCTCATGATGTGAGTTAGCATCGCAACCAACTATCAGGGGTATATTCCTACCTCTATACCTCAGAACCGTTTCTTCCAATTCCTTTGTCGGTGTCTCTGCGTCGCCCGGCTGATAGCAGGACGCCAGCGCCACCTTGCATCTCTTCCCTTCGTCATTGATGAAGTAGGTCTCCACCACGACAAGGTCTCTGCAACACATGGTCATGAAACATCCCATATTTCTCACTTTATTACTCACATATATGCATGCTCTAGGAGGTAGCTCACCATTTCCTTCATAGTACAGAGCTCCCCCCAGATGTCCCAGGCCTGCCACCCGGTTTCTCCATGCATAAGGTTCTTGCAGCAGTGCTATTTCAACTTTGGCCCTCCTAACATATTGTCCTAGCTCAGACATAGCGTCCTTGCAGTGTTGGAGGTTTACTTGGCATATGTTTGTGTGTGTGTTTGTGTGTAGGTGCTTGTGTAGTGTTCTTTGTGTGTCCATAGTGTTAGTTGTGTGTAGTGTTGTTGTCCCCGGACTGTTACTCGGAGAGCTCGCCCCCGTCGACGACGTCCATACCCACCTTCTCTTCCGTATTGACGCCGCTCGGTGCCGTGCCCTCCTTTCTCTGTTCGGGTTCTTCTGTGTCAGGTTCTGAGGGTTGTTGAGTGGTGTTGGCCCTCAGAATCCTGACTCTCACACTGGTGGCGGAGAAGTCCATGACCTTCGTCTTCTCTTCGCCCCAGATCTCCTCTACTCCTTCCGGGACCAAAAAGGTCAACCGGGTCCCTAGCTCTAGAGTGTCCCTGCCTGCAGCCTTCCACTCCAGGAATTTGAGATCCCGGCGATCCGGATTCTGAGCGTAAAGGAATTCCTTATTAACGTACTCCGTATCCGCATCGCCCGGAACCCAAACTTGCACCCTAGTCTGCTCCAGCTTACGCACGATGATTCGGTGTCCGCCCAGCACTCCGAAGTCCTGACCCAGCAGCCAGTCCCTAGCCTCCGTCGACTTTGGTGTCACAAGGAAAAATCCTTCCGACACCAAACCCGACGCAGCGAACCTTGGTGTTACTACGCCTGGCTCCCCCCTTACTACCTGCAGGACGACCACCTCTATCAACTGCGTAAGCTTCTTCCTGATGAGCTTCGCCAGAGCCTCGTCCACCGAAGCCCCATCCTCACGACTGACAGCCACAGCCAGACCCCGGTTCGACCTAGCGACGTTCCGTGGTCCATCTGCAGCCGCCCTGCCCTGATTCTGGCGCTTCGCCGGAGGACGCTCCGAACGACCCTCATCAGTACTCTGCCTCTTCATCTTGAGACCGCGTTTGCTCGGGCCAGGTTTGGGGTCCCCCTTAAACTCCACCACCGGAACACCACCCCTTTCCCGAGCAATCGCAGCCTTTCTTCTCAGTTCCTTGGCTCTCTTCTTCTGTGCCTTGGACTCATACTTGTAGAACGGCTCGTTCTCCGCAGGTGTGGCCTCCCTAATGGTTTTCCCCCCCTTTGGCGAACGCAGCAGATCTTCCTCTTCTCTCAGAGACAGGCCTTCCAGTTGTAGGACATCCGGAGTACCCTGCCTAGCTCCTTGCCGTGGTCCACCCAGCTCCTTTTTATCGGAGCTCAGAGGTCCACTCTCCAAAGCGATCGGGGGTCTGTCCGTAGACTTCCCGCCCTCACACCCTTCTACCCTTTCGGGTCGCTTCGCCGCTGACGCGGTGTTGTTTATAGTTGTCTCTAATTTGTGCGTAAGATTCTCCATATTTATCTGTGATTTATAACTATATCAAATCAATAATCATCATTTGTTGTTTTTTTCATAATCATTTGTTTTGTCTCCGCTGTATCTTTTTTCTGTATCTCTTGCTGAGGTGTGCCAATAAAGAGTATTCTATCTATCTATCTATCTATATAAGTATAGGAGTATTTCAAGACTAGAGTATATGCAGAGCCCCCGTGCATATACCCAGCAAAAAGTTAGCTCCTACGACAGTGGCGCCACCCCCCTGCGCATAGTCGTTAACGACAGCGATTGTGCTGAGTAGGCTCGCAAGCATGGTAAGACAGCTCCTGTGTTGCTTGTTGTAGTGGGAATGTGCGCGTCGGCTCACCCCTAGGAACCCGCTCATGGGCTCCCGAGGCTAGCACTTGCACACATGTTCCCCACCACTCCAGTCGACGGGTCAGAGTGGAAGTGTTTCACCCCTAGGGTATCTCTCCCCGACACCCCGGGGTTCCGCGACAACCACCCCTCCCCGCCAAACCAGACACAACACAGGTCCTGTCCCCCTCCCCTCTCCCGCTTGCGAGCCCAATCAGCACCACCCCCCGCTGCCCACAGCCGGCTGTGAGGGTCCTCGGCACGTCCTCCCACCTTGACCCTGGGGGTTTTGGGGCGAGTTGCCATGACGGGTTACCCCGAGACGACAAAACGACCATTGCACTCCTCATTTTTGTCGGGCTTATGACCGACTCCTTCGTGTACCATGGATGAATGATACTCGAAGGAGGCTGAGTTCTGATAGTATTAACATTTTAGTTATTTTTTCTAAATTATATTTTTAATAAACAACACAGATTTACTAAATAAATACATACCTACAATAAGCTTGTGATGTTGGTACTCAGATAACCATATAATTACATAACACACAAATACATAAATACAGAAGAAATATCACATCCACACAAATACAATTATTCCCATACAGTATTCAAATCTAGGACCATCACTCTTCAGCTTCATAAGCAGCCTAAGCAGGGTCTCTACCCACTAGGCTATACCGGGTGCCAACAAATAATATCAGAGAATTATTGGAGTGTATTGATTGTTCTGTTATCCCGCTGTAGTGTTCTGCGCGTGATGTGTTGTGGTTGTTGTCCGCAGCCCCGGAGCGCGAGCCGCGGCTGCAGGTGCAGGTGCCCTCCCGGTTCTACACCAAACAAACCAAACCACACAAAACTGCAGGTAACTGCCGTCTATATAATTATTATGTATTAGGGTTACCTGTAAGGATAGTTGCTAATTGACAATAAATAAAAATAAATTAATAAATAATAAAGAAATGTTTGTTGTTCCTGTAGGTCGAGAACGCCGGGGCCGACGTAGGCCAGATCTCGATTATTATCTCATGCATAAACTGTTGAGGATTAAACAGTGTTTCATTTTAATTAATATTTATTCGTATAATGTTCTATTTCTATTTTACTGGAATATAATCTATTTAATATTCTTTTTTGAGTCACTTTTTTTAATAAATTATGTCATTTTGTTCCTTAACCTATCTGAAGTATAGATACATATATGTCAGAGTTAATATGTCATGTCATTGTTTTTAAAAAAGTCTCTAAGTGATTCCAAATACCTAAGTTTAAATATAATACGCATGCATCTTTTTTGAAGGATAAATGTTGATTCAACATACATACATACAATCACGCCTGTATCCCATAAAGGGGTAGGCAGAGCACATGAAACTACTAAAGTCTCAGTGCCACTCTTGGCAATTAAGGGGTTAAAAGAAAACGAAAATTGTGACATTGTAGTGACAGGTTGCCAGCCTCTCGCCTACGCCACAATTCAACAATCAATTCAATCAATTTTTGATTCAACGTTTACGGAACTACCCCAGATTACCAATTTGCGACTCGCTGTACTCGATACGTGTGATCAAGGCAGAGGTGTAAATGAGTGTTAAATGGCGTTGTCTCCAGATGCGTGCGACGTGGAGCTGGTCCGGAGCCGGTGCGAGGAGTGCCGCCGGCCGGTGCGGGGGTGAGTCGCTCCCGCTCACTCCGCCCACAGTTCATGAACAGGTGCAGGTGTCTGTCTCCAGATGCGTGCGACGTGGAGCTGGTCCGGAGCCGGTGCGAGGAGTGCCGCCGGCCGGTGCGGGGGTGAGTCGCTCCCGCCCACTCCGCCCACAGTTCATGAACAGGTGCAGGTGTCTGTCTCCAGATGCGTGCGACGTGGAGCTGGTCCGGAGCCGGTGCGAGGAGTGCCGCCGGCCGGTGCGGGGGTGAGTCGCTCCCGCCCACTCCGCCCACAGCTGGTCCGGAGCCGGTGTGAGGAGTGCCGCCGGTCGGTGCGGGGGTGAGTCGCTCCCGCTCACTCCGCCCACAGTTCATGAACAGGTGCAGGTGTCTGTCTCCAGATGCGTGCGACGTGGAGCTGGTCCGGAGCCGGTGTGAGGAGTGCCGCCGGCCGGTGCGGGGGTGAGTCGCTCCCGCTCACTCCGCCCACAGTTCATGAACAGGTGCAGGTGTCTGTCTCCAGATGCGTGCGACGTGGAGCTGGTCCGGAGCCGGTACGAGGAGTGCCGCCGGCCGGTGCGGGGGTGAGTCACTCCGCGGTGCAGGGTTCCAGTCCTGGTAAGCGCATTTCCCTATTTGGAGTCATGTATGTATATACTTATACTAATGGCATTTCTACGACGCGAAACGAAAACGAAACGCCGCGAAAGGTAGTCTGGCTCTGTTGCGCCAATACACAAGAGCTATAGAGATAGATCTACGAGCGTTTCGTTTCGTGAGCGTTTGTGTATTTGGCTACGCACGCAGAAGTCTTCTTGAGCTGACCATGGGACTCAGTAGTGTCTACGCTAAATGTTGGGTTAAGTGAATAATATTGATGAATGAATAATGCTGTTGTAGTTTCGAGTGGTGGTGCCTGGTGTGTGGGCTGCGCTGCGACGCGTGCGCGCGGCGGATGGCGCACCGCCCGCACTTCCTGCTGCGCGCGCCGCTGCACGCCACCCGGGTGAGGACACCCTCATACCATTCCATCATAGCGTTCGAGTGGTGGTGCCTGTGTGCGGGCTGCGCTGCGACGCGTGCGCGCGGCGGATGGCGCACCGCCCGCACTTCCTGCTGCGCGCGCCGCTGCACGCCACCCGGGTGAGGACACCCTCATACCATTCCATCATAGCGTTCGAGTGGTGGTGCCTGTGTGCGGGCTGCGGCGACTGCGCGCGGCGGATGGCGCACCGCCCGCACTTCCTGTTGCGCGCGCGCGCGGCCCTCATACCATTCCATCATAGCGTTCGAGTGGTGGTGCCTGTGGCGCACCATGGCCCCGCCCGCACTTCCTGCTGCGCGCGCCGCTGCACGCCACCCGGGTGAGGACACCCTCATACCATTCCATCATAGCGTTCGAGTGGTGGTGCCTGTGTGCGAGTTGCGCTGCGACGCGTGCGCGCGGCGGATGGCTACATATACCGTAAGTGCGTTTTCACATTATCCGATCCGATATCGGATGTCGGACCGATATCCCATACATTACAGGCGCCATCTTGGATTTTTTCTATTGAAATCCTTCCGACATCCTATATCGGATCGGATAATGTGAAAACGGCCTAACAACAGCGCTTGTACTTTAACACTGTCGGGCTTAATTTGTTTTTTATCATTCAGAAACGAAATGAACGTACTTGTCGCAGTAAGGCATTATTTAGCATTCCTAACAGTAGAACAAAATATGCACTGCATTCATATATAGGGCGCACATGTAAGCAATATAACGAAACTTGTATGGACGCAGATTTGTTTGGCAGTTCACTAAGACTCTTTAAAATTACCGTATATTCTCTATTAAAATAAAAAATAATTAGTACCTATATTATAAGTATTCAGACTGTACTTCCATTTTGAATGAATTTCTCTTACACTTCTTAATGTATTTAACTACACAATCTATCATATAGTAGGTAATATACTTTAATACTCTTATTGTAACTCGATTTTTGTAAATTGGAGAACTATAGGTCTATAATTAATTAAAATTTTGGCAATATAGCTAAGTTTACATATGCATATTGTATGACTGTTTGTTCTTTAATAAATTAAAAAAAAGAAACGTCTGCGAGCTATATTACATATAGGATTTAGGCCTCCGTGGCGCAGTTGGAAGCGCGATGGCCCCGGCAAGGCCAAAGGTCGCAGGTTTGAGTCCTGCCGGGGGTGTGAATTTTTCCATTTTTCCTTTAATTTAAAAATATGTACTGTCGGGCTTACTTCAGAAATAGGCACAGTTGACCGGGTGGGGCCAAAAGCGTGTATATTCAAAAATGCTAAGTGTACCGTTGCCTGTGGGTGTGCAGGAGCAGACGCGAGCGGTGGTGGCGGCCATCGCGCAGCAGCTCCGCGCCGAGGAGCTGTGGGCGCCGCGCGACGCCGTGCGCCACCTCGGCCCCGGCGGGTCTGTACCACACGCTGCTACTGCATGACTTTGCTAGGAGGCTCAGAGAGTGGAATGTTCATTTTACCTCTGACACACTATGTTTGCCCTCTCCGGCCACACGTTGTGTGTTGCCGCCGTCGCCCCCCCCCCCGCCGGCCCCCTCGCGCCAAAAAACCGACAAAATAGGGCGCGGTGGGCATGACGAGTAGCGCGGCCACACTATGCCTCTGCCTAATACATCCCTCGCTACTTCCCACGCCTCTTGTCGAGTGTGTGACAGAGGTATATTGTCTTATGAACGGATAATATCCAAAATGAGGTTTTAGATTACGCTTACACGCTTCGTGTGCCAAGTTAGGTTAGAGTGAGTTTAATGTGAGTATGTCCCAGGGAGGATCTGTGCCTGGACGCGGGCGCGGGCGAGGAGCCGCTGGTGAAGGCGGAGCCGGGCTCGCCGCGCGCCGACCCGCTGCTGCGCGACTCCGACGAGCACGACTCCGACCGCGCCGACCCGCACCACCCCGCCGCCGCCCGGGACCGCCGCGCCGGCCACAGCGCCCGCTCCGACTGGGGACACGCGGACGCGACGCTCGACCTACCGGATTTACACCTTCGCGCCGACTCCGACGACCACGACTCTGACCGCGCAGACCCGCACCACACCGCCCGGGACTGCCACGCCGGCGACAGGGCCCGCTCCGACTGGGGACACGCGGACGCGTCGCTCGACCTTCCGGACTTACACCTTCGCGCCGACTCCGACGACTACGACTCTGACCGCGAAGACCCGCACCACACTGGCGCCGCCCGGGACTGCCGCGCGCTGCCCCGCGCCGGCCACAGCGTCCGCTCCGACTGGGGACACGCGGACGCGTCGCTCGACCTTCCGGACTTACACCTTCGCGCCGACTCCGACGACTACGACTCTGACCGCGAAGACCCGCACCATACCGCCGCCCGCGGCTCGCCCGCGCCCGCGCCCCGCACGACGCACGCGCCGCCTGAGCCTCACGCCGGCGACAGTTACCACTCCGACTGGGGACACGCGGACACGTCGCTCGAAGTTCCGGACTTACACCTTCGCGCCGACTCCGACGACCACGACTCCGACCCAGGCGACCTGGAATACCTCAAACGAGACTCCGTTGTGGAAAATCCGACGAACTCTGATCTAGATCCACTGAGGGAAACGGTCGACTTCCGACCGAATAAAGAATTAGAAAAACTAGAAAACCGGTCGCCGAATCAAGATAAAAATACACACAGGCAGTACAAGCGCAAACCTAAACCCTGGCGCGAAAACCGGACCAGCTTCGAGCTCAACCCGCAGCCGCCGGCGCCGGCGCCGGCCGAGCTGGCCCGCGAGCCCATCGACTACCACCCGTCCAGCGACTGCGCGCCGCTCGCGCTGCCGGCGCTGGCGACCTCGCCGGGGAGTGGTTCGGCCGCGCCGGCGCCGGTGCGGGCCCGGCCCCGGTCCCGGTCCCCGGATCCGGCCCCGGCCCCGCGCTCGTCGGAGCGCGCCCTCGACCGCCACGCGGAGTGGACCCCCTCGGGACGCCTGCGCGCCCTCTGGCGCCGCGACGGGAAGGGCGCCGCCTCCGAGGCCGACAAGGTGAGCCATTTGTGTCGAACTGATTATACCTAAAGCATGCTTCTTTATTCAAATTTCAAAGTCCAAGTTTTTTTATATTTTATATATTTACGATCAGGTGAAGACAGTATAGTTCAAAACATGGATCCCTCTAATCTAATAACTACAATTCTAACTTGAGTATCGTCCCTCCTTTGCGATATGTTTTAGGGTCGAATGTAATTTCCGTAATAGACATTACTAAAGTTGTATCTTCGGAGTCGCTGTTGTAGTAAAAATTGATTGTAAAAATAAATGGGATGACATTGACATTGATATCTCCTGGGTTACTTAATAGTAAGTTTGTGTGCAGGACAGCGCCGCCGCCGCCGCGCCCGGCCGGCGGGCCCGCGTGCGCACGCGCGGCGGCGTGAGCCGGCACGCAGCCGCACTCACGCGTCACGCGCAACACGAACAGGAGCCCGCCGACAGCGACAAGCACGACATCGATCCTCACAAAACCAAAACACTACGAATTCAACTTAAAGTGAAAAACAGCGCGGTGCCGCCGAACAAAATCAAAGTGATCAGCAGGAAGTTCTTAGAAGAAAACAATATAAAACTTATCGTAAAACAGAAACCCACAGGGGAAAATGATAACCCGAAAACCGAGCGCATCGACGCAACAAACAGAGATGAGAGTCATTCATAAGAGTTACATTTTGCTGGATTTTTAGAAACGCGAGTTTCATGATCAAGGTACAGTTAGGTTATTGACAGCGGGTAGGTGATGCTGCGCACGCAGCTCCTAACCTTATTGTACGGCTCATACTTCGCACTACTTTACCGCCCTTATCAATCCATCAATTATATTTATTTCAGACGGATAAGTCCATAATTTTTAACCGCCTTCCAAATCTCAAAGGAAGGGGTTATCAAGTCGTCTGTATGTTTTTTTTTTATGTTTGTTCCTCGATATCTCCGTCGTTACTAGACCGATTTTGAATTTTTTTTTTTGATTGAATGTATATGCATACAGATTGGTCCCATTTTTCTTAGAACCCAGTTCTGATGATGGGATCCTGGAGAAATCGAGGGAACTCCTCAAATCTGAAAGCCATACATATAGTGATTTTTGTGTTTTTAAAGGAACAGCATGCATTTACGTACGGAACAGTGACATTTGGTGCAGTGGAACTCCTGATGATGGTCAGAATGGAACTCCTCAAATCTGAACGGCACACTTATAGTGACTTTGGTATTTTTATAAGAACAACATGCACTTACATCCAGAACAGTGATATTTGGTGCAGTGGAATTGCTGATGATGGTCAGAACGGAACTCCTCAAATCTGAACGGCACACTTATAGTGACTTTGGTATTTTTATAAGAACAGCATGCACTTACGTCCAGAACAGTGACATTTGGTGCAGTGGAACTGCTGACGAAGAGTGAGCCGCCCCTGGTTAGAGTTCCGTTCTGATAATCGTTCTCATCTGTAAGTAGTTCAGAATCATCCAGATTTCAAAATTGGTTCAGAAATGACGGAGATATCGAATAACAAACATTAAAAAATATACAGACGAATTGATAACATAATCTAACATTTGGAAGTATTTATCACCAGAATCCCAAAGGAAGGCGGTTTTTTTTTCTTAAAAATTATGTTAGTATACATTACATCATCAACATTACAAACTTATCACTATGGTAAGTAACATAGTAGGTACATAAATTCAATTAAATTAAAAACAAAACGATTAAAAAACATTTCATAATATTAATTTTAATTAGTTATGTAAAGTACTAATACGGCAAGGTAGTACTTTACCTTTGCTGTTTGCCTATGTTCAAAATGGTAAATGTTGACGACCCAAAAGAACTAACTGGCACGTGTATTTGTAATACAAATATATACATTATAGTCGTCATTATAAGTATTGTTACTCACTCGTCTCCCGAGCGGAGGAACTTGTTCCTCTATGGCACAGGTGATGCCAGTAGGTAAGGTTTACTTTAGTGTCTATTCTATTGAACTCTTACCTAAGATAATTCTCTCTTCCTTTAAATAAATACAAATTATGCTTCTTGTCTATAGTTTATATGTCAAAGAGCTAGCATAACTATCAAATATAAGCAGACGCACCTCCCGTTTATTGCGCACTTAGGTTATTAGAAAAGAAGAAACGGATATATGTCGCGGGATAATTGCTGCCTGTTGTGCCAGCTAAATTGTTATTAGTCTTAACAAAATATTGTTTCGAAAATTATGATTGTAAATATATTTCGAATAGTTTTAAATTTATTCTACACCGTGTCCAATAAGTCCGAATACTCACATTTTACCTCAGTTCTAAAGATATAGGGATCACAGGCCATAAAATTCTTATTTAAACTAAAGAGTATATTCCTCTTAATAAAATACAACCACAAAGTACATGAAATTTCCGAAGTGTCTAAGAAAAACAAAGAGGTAAAGTGCCAACAAAATACTTGCTCGGCACGCAGGTGACGAGTTATTTTTCATAAGGAGAATCTGTATGTGATAAAACAGATGCCACGTGTCCAAAATAAACTATTATGGGTACCGAGGATAGATAACGTTCCGGGCAACTAGAAAAATGTGCCTAGATTCCAGAGCTCACCATCGGCCCAGGTGTGGGATGCAGTATGTAAGCGAGGTAAACTACCTTCAGTACTTACAGATAAAAGCGTTAAAATCAACGTTTTTTTCTTTAAAACCAAGGTTTTGGAGAAAAAAATGCCTTAAAGTTAAAAAGGATGCTTGGGAATGAGTATCATGTGTCCCAACAAGACGCACCTCCAGCACATTCGGCAAATGGTATTCTAGCGTAGTTTCAGACTAATTTGGCAGTTTTTTATCCGAAACATGAGTGGCCACCCAGGCCTCCAGGTTTAGGTGTATTAGACTATTTTGTATGGTCATACATGCTTTGAAGACTAAATTTTTATAAAATCATAAACCTAGATCATTTCAAAAAGGTTATCGAGAGTATTTGGGATGAAATGTGAAGAAAACGGTGCGTGCCGCGTGTGATCCGTTTGAGAAGCGTTTGAGGCTGGTAAACAAGTTAATGCTGGAGTTATTCCAAAACATTTGTTGTGAATGTAGTAAATAAGAGTGTCATTCATAAAATATAATAATAATGTAGTAACTATTTGTTCATTTTGTTTTATTGGCTATTTGTGCTGTATTCAAACTTATTGGACACGGTGTATGTATTGTTAAGTATTGAATATTGTTGAATATTTCTTAAATTTTTTTTTTAAATGCCCTTGCAGCACTGGTGCAGCGCTGGTGGCCTAGCGGTAAGAGCATGCGAGATCGAAATCTGGAGGTCGCAGGTTCGAACCCCGGCTCGTACCAATGAGTTTCGGAACTTATGTGCGAAATGTCATTTGATATTTTATTTGCCAGTCGCTTTTCGGTGAAGGAAAACATCGTGAGGAAACCGGACTAATTCCAATAAGGCCTTTACCCTTCGGGTTGGAAGGTCAGATGGCATTCGCTTTCGTATAACTAGTGCCTTCGCCAAATCTTGGAATTAGTTGTCAGAGCGAACCCCAGGCTCCCATGAGCCTTGGAAAATGCCGGCATAACGCAAGGAGGATGATGATGTCTCCCGAGCGGAGGAAAATCAAATCATACTTTAGTATAAGCCATGTGATTTATATTTAAGAAATCAATATTTTGTATTAAACATATATATTATTATTCTAGTTTTTCTTTTTCATAAAAATGTGTTGAAATCCTATTATAATTAATTCAATGTCGTTATTAATAGTATGTTTTTCTACGGAGTAGCTCGGTTTTGAGACAATCTGTAGGTACTACGTCGTGTCTAATTTACACCTGCCGGCGAAGCCGCATGGCTACTTATCGTCGACGCCAGGCGCCGACAGCAACGCAGTCTGGCTCTGTCGCGCCAACAACGTACGCAAGAGCGATAGAGATAGATCGCTACGAAACATATATTATCGTGAGCGTTTATGCATTTGGCTACGTACCCTGATGATAGAAAGCGTTTTTTTTAAATAGTTCCTTTTACATACAATACAATACAATACTTTATTTATAACATCGAGTTACAGGTCAAAATACATTCAAGTACATGTTCTAATAAAAATACAATACATTAAGTACGTACTTAAATTAAATGTAAGTAAGTAACTCATTGGATAGGAAGCTCGTAAAATTCGTCCAATGAGTAAAACGTTTGGTCAAGGAGCCATCTACGTAGTTTTCTCTTAAAAGCCACAATGGAAACTGCATCCTGTTTTACTGTGTCCGGCAGTCTGTTGTATACGGACGGGCCCATCACATTATACACTGACCTCTCAGACTTGCGTAGGTCGTGTTTAGGTGTGACGAGCAGATGGGCGAGCTTGTCGCTGCGCATGGCGCGGTGCGGGTTCACGCCTCGCTGCCGGAACACATCTAAATTTTTGTGTGTGAAGAGAGCTACCTGGTATATAAGTTCGCAGGGGAGAGGCATAATATTTAGTTCCTTAAATAGCTCTCTACATGTTGCGTCATCGGGTGCGCCGACAATGGCCCGTATCGCTTTCTTCTGCATTCTGAACACTCGCACGGCATCTGCAGCGCGTGCCCACAGCTCGACACCGTAGGTGAGGAGGCTGTGGACGGACTTATAGACAGACTAACACCAGATTAATATAGTAAACAATGATTATGGCATAAGATGTTATGAGAAACAATATTATGATTGTTGAATAGGATGGCAAATAAAATTATGGCAAATTCACATGCATTTTGTAAACTTTAAAACTAACTAATATTTAGGTTACAAAACGGGGCGACTCCGTTGGATTGTCTGATCTGCCTGATGTGTCATTACGGGTTTAGATTTACATCCACAGCGTACTAAAGCACATTGTAATCCGAGATGACATGACTCTGTGTGGCAAGCTTACAAATCCGAATGCAAGATCTAAATTATTTAGTGGAATCACCAACAAGATCGCTCCGTGGTCGCCCCCACAGGTCCGTGCCGTCGCCCGTACGGCGCGCCCTCCGCGCCACGGCGGCGGGCGTTGCGCGCCGCAGCCCGCGCGCCCAGCCCAGCCGCGCGCACGCCTCGACGAACCGCGCCGTCGGGTTCAGCCAGCCGTTGCCGCGCTCCGCCGCGCGGTAGTCGAATGGGAACACGTGGTGGAAGTTGTGGAAGCCCTCGCCCAGCGTCACCAGCGCCACGGGCAGGCTCTGCGCGGGCGCGATGCGGGCGTCGTAGGGGCGGCGGCCGGCGCGGTGCGCCACGCTGTTGGTCGTGAAGAACGCGTGCCACACCGCCAGCACGCGCGCGCACGACACGTGGTGCGCCGTCGCCGCGCACTCGCCCCACCACCACCACGGCGCGAGCGCCGGCAACACGAACGCGAACAACGCCGTCAGGTAGAAGCTGTACCTACAACAACAACATTTTAATTCCTGCCATCTTCAGACTCAATTATTCTGACTCGTAGGCTCTGAAGAGAAAAACTCTTAAAACTTACTTACTTGTCCTGAAACACCAGCACGGGGTTCTGGTGGAGGTCGGCCACGTGTATGGCCCGCGCCGCGGCCACGGCGCGCGGGTGCGGCCGCACCAGCAGCCAGCCCACGTGCGCGAAGAAGAACCCGCGCGCCGGGTTGTACGGGTCCGCGTCCGTGTCGCTGAACGCGTGGTGCGCCCTGCCAGTGCCAGTACCGATACACAATCAATATCATTCTTACTTGGGACTGGTGTCATAATATTATAAGAATGTAGTAATGTAAAATGTAGAATGCCGCCAGTGGAGCTGCATAGGCTGTGCATTGCACTTGACTGCTACACTTGGCGTGGCCTCTGATGGGTGGTGCTAATAGTGCAAGAAGCTGGCAACAGTGTCTACCAGTCATCTTAACACAGTTGTAATTACTCGCCATACAATAAATTAATGGCTAGGTTGCCAGACAACACTGACCTGACGACCCTGATTTGAACCCAGTCCGGGGCTGAATTTCCTCGCATTATGTACATACTTACTTACCCATGTGGGTGATATTTATTTATGATTGTCGTCGCTCTGTATCTGTACCTGTGCTCCCTCGCGAAGCGGAGCGCCGAGTGCTGGTAGGCGAGGCTGTGGAACGCCACCAGCAGCAGCTGCAGCGGCAGCCGCGCGCGATAGGAGCGGTGCGCCCACAGCCGGTGCGCGCCCGCCGTCACGCCCAGCATCGCGCACACGTACAGCAACACATCTGCGGACCCCACACTTGTTCTTGCATATTACATTTGGTACATATAGTACAGAATAGATGGAACGTAACACTGACAAAAACGTCCGCTGCCTACGCCATTAGGCAATTATGCTCGACAAATGACCGATGTAGACCTGCCTGGCCAGAAGGAGCGCGCGTGTTTCCTCATCCGAGTGAATTACCTCGCGCTGTCAGCTCTGTCTGTGACGAGCCTAATATTGGGCGTCTGTACAACCGAATATATAACAATACGACCATGTACCATGACCCTGTGTCCTCCGCAGATAGGCATCAATGTAATCAAACTTACTAAAGAAAATGGTAGACCATCTAGCATAAAAGAAGCCGACATAGATGCCGTAGAGGCCGCTGAGATGCCAGAACAGCATGGCGGCGACGGCGCGGGGCAGCACGGACCAGCGTCGCGGCTCGGCTTGCGGCGTCAGCACCGAGGCTTCCTGCAACGGGCCGGCCATGTCTCTCTCGTAAGGAGCCATTTTGAGACGCTCTTCAGCTGTTGATGCTCTTCGTTCCACTATTTTCATAAGACATCTCAAAGATGATATGTTAATTGAACTTGTGGGTGTTCCTGTTGAGAGCAACACTTGATCTCGCTCTGAACCTCAAGGAGAACTGCCCACTGCTCTGTGAGACTATGAAACACGAGTGTATTGTGTTTGTTCGCTCACGGAAGAAGTGCTATCGTTGATGCTTGGTCGATAACGCACAATAAAAACTTGCATCGATCGTTATCAAACCATAATCAGTGCGCAGTTGCCTACTAGGTAGGAGTAGGTACTTACCTAATAATGAGAGAGAAGCGATATGCTGCCCACATACTCTCAGGAGTCTTATTTTGTACAAGAATTGTTCCTATGAAATGTTAGTACCTAAGTAGGTAGGAAGATTAGTAGTACGATGAGTTTAGCACTACTGAATATTTAGATAGTGTGTCTGCCTTCTAGGATAGCAATCAATTCATTGAATTCTCTCTTCAACGTAACATTTTCTATCGAGCACCAGCTGCAACTGAACATCGTTAAACAATGTGGATTAAGAGCTAGTACGAGTCCGCCTCGCCTGTACTGCCTGTAGTCTCATACTTATTACTTACCATTTTGAAACATGAGTTCCAAAATAATGCCCCTGACGGGTGTTGATATCCGTGACGTTATGACGTACTTACCTAATTTATTGCTTCGATACTACATACACCTCCTGGTTGTAGGTACACGCTACACACTTATTACATTGTACTGAACTGTAGCCAAATACATACATACATATAATCACGCCTGTATCCCATAAAGGGGTAGGCAGAGTACATGAACTACTAAGTTTCAGTGCCACTCTTGGCAAAAGGGGTTGAAAGAAATCCAAATTGTGACAGGTTGCCAGCCTCTCGCCTACGCCACAATATCCCACAGTCGACTTCTACGACACCCACGGGAAGAAAGGGGGTGGTGAAATTCTTAACCCATCACCACACGGGCCCAATGTAGCCAAATGTAGATATTATATTCGTCTTTAAATCATCATCATTCTATTATATTAATGAATTTGCTTGTTTGCCACACCTGATAATAGAGTAATAAAATAGGCAATCACTGAAACAGTTTGCCATTCAAGTGCAAGTGTGTTGTTGTGGTGCGAGGCGTGTCGCCGTCGGCTGTCGGCGGGCGCAGCGCCACGCTCCGCCGCCAGCGACCAGCGACCAACGACCAGCGACCAACAACTTCAAGTGCATCAAGGTTGCAAACATGACTCAGGGAAGTTTTTCCCGCCTTGATGTGACCTGGCCTATATTAGTTGTCTTTGAAAAATACCATTTTTTTTTTTTTTTTTTTTCTGATTTTTCCCTGACATTGCATGCGGACCCCTGTGAGGACTCCCCCATGACCCATGAGTCGTGGCGAATGCCTATTGCCTGGTCTAGGTACGTATTATACAGTGTGTTTGGTAACCGGATGCAAAGTTGAAAGTAGGTGATAGTCTAGGCCATTTAGAACACTTTTAGATTTTTTAACAAGCGGATGCGTCCGCTAACGTTAAGTAACGTACTTCAGCATGTTTGTTTATTAAGGGAAAAATGGAAAAAATACGCTTTTCACCTGAACAAGCAATTTCGAGTTCCAGAACCCGCATTTTATTTATTTATTTATTTATTAGTAAGTAACTAAAGGACGGTAGATAACCGTATGCTGCCGTTTTTTATCGTAGGCACATTCGATATTACTGCCACATCATGAAATTATTTTGCCTCATGCCTAATCATATCATAACACGCTGAAAAGATCAGGCCCCGTAGCCGAATGGCATTTCTGCGTTGCGAAACGCCGCAGAAATGTAGTCTGGCTCTGTCGCGCTACTTAATACGCAAGAGCGATAGAGATAGATATTATCGTGAGATTCGTGAGCGTTTGTGCATTCGGCTACGCACACATGGACCTAATTCGACCCGTGTATAAATGTCAAAGTCGCATCATTTTAAAATCAACTGTGAATATTATCGCATGTTGATTCTATCAAGTGTTGATTAGATCGCAGTTCTGAGATCTGTATATTTCAAATGAATATAATATTAGTTACTTACCTACCTCGGCGCAGCTCGAGGGCGTGAACAAGTGACAGTGCTTTCCTCCTCCATTACTAATTTGTGTTTTTGATGTTATTAGGGTTTCTTCGTCCGTCCGACGCGCCGGTCCGCTTATTTGTATCACAGATATTATTACCTATCTTGTAAGGCATCATGCGAGGTCACAGATGTCACGGTTGTCCCCTAGCACCTGAGCTGAGCTGCGCCATGAATGAACCTAGCGACTCCCCTGTGCGAAAAAATATACTATAATATGTTTTTTTTTAAGATACGGAACCTTAACACACTACGTGTCGCTTCATCGGTTTTTTTCTACGGGTTGTGTGTAGACAATGGTGATATTAATAAGTAGGTAGGAATGTCACATGTCTTGTTAATGATATCACGAGGGTTGGACTTGTCATAATTATCTTCAAATAATAAATACAATACTGTGACACTCCACTCGGGTTGTTCGTTTAACCTATAAGAAAGCAGGAAGGTGGTGGTGAGTCGCAAGTCGCAATACTGTCAGAAGTGCTCCGGCAGCTTAAAGTGGGTAGGTACATGTACATAAACTGCATTTTCAAATTGAAAATTTTATAAGAAGAAGAAAGAAACGTAACATCGTAACAATATCGGTAAGTAAGTATACAGTAGTAGGTATAAATTTAAATGTTGCCTTCTAATTTTTTACTAATTAACCTTACATTGCAGGTTCTTCAACTGCTTTACCAACAATGTCAACTATTTCATTCTCACACAATTTATCTATCTAAGAAGTCATAACATTTAACATTTAGGAATGGCTCCAAACATCAAAGAAAAGGCGCGACTAGTCGACGAGGCTCCGCTGGCGGCGCCCGCGCCGGAGCCGCCGGCGCCCGGCGCGGGCCCCCGCGAGTACGCGCTGCGCCTGCACGTGGCGCTCAAGTTCGCCTACTGGCACCTCGGCGCGCTCTACGGCCTGTGGCTGGCGCCCCAAGCCCGCCTCGCCACCGTACTCTTCAGTACGTTCACTGTGACGGCTTAGCCACGACATCGGTCTAAGCGCGACAGCGGTGAGCGGTAGCCATAAGTGCGAATGAAAAGTCCCATCGATGTGTCTCGCTCCAACATATGGCGGCCGCTAATCGCTGTCGGCGGCCGCTAACCAATGTCGTGGCTGAGGCGTGAGAGCCACAGGACTTACCGCAAAAACTTATCCCTTTTCTTTAGTACCTACAAAAGATCAACGAATGTACTTGTACTCCCTTACTGTAGTACGTGATGATGCTTACTAACTTCTTACTAATGACTCCTTTTCAAGTCAGTTTACTATGACGGATAGTCTAGTAGTTATTAGACAACTACGGAAGCCTAAACTACGAATGTCCATACATAATCTTGGTCGGTCGCAGGTATTCTATTATATGTGTCGTTTCCAGACATGGTGTTGTTCGTGGGCATGGGGCTGGGCACGTCGGTGGGCGCGCACCGGCTGTGGGCGCACCGCGCGTTCAAGGCCGCCGCGCCGCTGCAGGCGCTGCTGCTGCTGCTGCAGACCCTCGCGAGCCAGCACTGCGTCGTCAACTGGGTGCGCGACCACAGGTGTGTGTGTGTGTGTGTGTGTGTAGGAGCTCTGTTCAAACGGCGCACCTAATAGAATTTTGAGTTTGTTAATTAACATTCATGTATTTTGACATTGAATGGGCATATTTATATTAGACTCTTCGCTTCACCTGCGGGTGGTACTCACATGCAATAATATAATTGTAATGTCTATCAGAATTCTAATACTACATAAAAAACACATGCATTTCGCGTAATGATTTTAAGGCTGCTGCGTTGACAACCAACAATCAAACATAATGAATTAAATTATCAATCATAATCATAAACAAGGGCCTTATTATAAATACCTATAATAAACTCTTGGCAGTCTTTGCTTTCAGATACTGCTAGCGGCACCTATTTCGCGGCAGATGTACCTGTAGTTTCGCTACTTCATACTGGAGGGCGCTACCGCTCGGAGTTTTCGTTCATTCAGTGAATATCTGTGCATTACTGTACAAGAAAATTTTCCTACAGTCCCATTTTCTGACTATCGTTTGGATCACTCAATAAATACTTAAATGTTTTATGTCTAAAACTTGTTTTCTGATTTTTGTTGACGATTAGTCTGATATTGCGTCTACACAACAATAGGTGGCGCTAGTAGTCTTCACTTTTGTGTAGTGTGTAATTTATTAAATTTTATATTATAGTTAGCAAGAGGCGTCGCTCAACGGGTGCGATATTCAAAATGATATCACCACAACATATTAAAGAAATAAAATACTGCTGCTAATAATATAATATATAATAACAGTTACTCTGGACCTTGTATAAAAACGAATTACAAAAGAAAATAGAGTAGCCGCAGCAGTATTTTTAATATATTCGACGGTCCCAAGTAACACTGTCGGATCTACAAAATCGTCATTTTCATTTTATTGCATTAATGATCTTAAAACATCCAAATTTATAATATGACATTTTCAGAATTTTACATTTCTCTCTATCTTCCGAAATAATATGTCACAAGAACGTCGTATCTTACACAGCGTCTAGTTTACAATGTCGGATGTCGCGTTGTAACAATGTTAGCGGGAGCGCGGGTAGGGCGACGCGGTCGTTTGTGCCACTACCCACAATATTGTATGGATAACCGCCGACTTCGCGAGCTCACACACCACAGAACTAAATCAAGATAGAAGGAAAAAGTGTATCTACTTCGCGTGCGAAAAAGTTAAATAGCGAGCAACATTGTTCGCCGCGCAAGTCAGTCTGCTCCCGACCGCTGCCCGCGAGTGACATACAGTGAAAAATACAAAATGGGTCGGTATTCGATAATTAACTGTTCAAACACCACCAATAAAAGCAAGGGTGTTAAACAAAGTGTTTCCTATCATCGGTAAGTACCATTTGTCCTAAAATATTTTTTATTAAATAAAAAACACGATTTTCCTATTTTTATCATCAAAACATTAGCTGACGTACGGCCGTCAAACTAGTTTTCCATTGCGGCTTTAATTTGACGAGTCCGACTTGGCGTGCGTTTAAAACAAGCGATATAAAAATAGGCTATTCAAACTGTCGAGACAAAGTGAAGGTAGATTTGTTATTTTGTCCGTCGAACTCACGTCGAACTTAAGAATAGTGGTGCACCACGGAACTATATCGTCATGTATGCTGCGATTTCCTTATTCGACTTAAATCGATTTTGCGAAGCAGTGGAAATTATAATTATGTTTTTATATTGTTATGAAACTATACATATAAAGTACGAGTGAAAATTAATTTAACTTTAAAATAGGTTACAGTTACGGTATTAACGTTGAATTTGCGGTCGGCAGAAAAACAAATACAAACATAATACGCTCTATATTTATTATGAATAAAAATAACTCTAAAAATGTGTTAATGGTTAATAATATTTCTATATTACTAAAAGTTATAACAAATAACATGAGGATAATGCTGTGACTACATGGTCGATTTTCTTAAAAATATTACGAAATATTAACTAGTATTAATACCTACCTACTAAAATCTTTGTTCCTGGCCTTAGGCAAATTATATACCTACTAGTGAATTGTTTGTCATCACACGAATACAGGTATATACTTACTTCATTTCACAACGAAGATGAACATCCGATATTTTTAACTTCGGCGGGCAACCTCCACAATCGATCGAATGGGTTACGCGGCGACAACGTTCCCATCACTAAAGTACACTCGTGACGTCATAGGCTCGACACAAAACGTTACACGCTCGGTTTCGCTGTTAATCGCCGAGCCCACAACATCTAGCTGTCGTATTTCACCACTACAGAAGAAAATTCACAACACAGGTAATTTAGTCGTAAATGACACATGCGACCCATATTATTACCTATTGTCCAATAAAAAAAGGCGTTAGTGTCACATACGACCATTTTATATGAACCATGTCCAAACAAAAAAGTTGTATGTGACACATCCGACAAAATCGTTTAATAATCTCCTGGCAAGAATGTCGGTTGTACTATTTCTGAGGTTTCCTCAAGTATTTTCTTATTTTTACTTATGCACATCTTAAGAGTATCTAAAAATAGTAACTATTCCTAAATTTTATAACTTAATATCATAATTTGACAATTTTATAGAGCAAAAACCTGTTTGCAAAACTTTGATTGGCTCTGCTGGAAAGTAGTCATTTCGCAAATCCGACAGTGTTACTTGGGACCGGCGAATTATTATACTAGGTAGGTACTCCGGAACTTATTGAATTGTATCGGCAGTACAGATTAATAATGAGTAAATGTATTGTTGGTGAGGGTCAGGCTGCACCACAAGTACACCGACTCGGACGCAGACCCGTACAGCGCGCGGCGCGGCTGGTGGTTCTCGCACGCCGGCTGGGTGCTGTACCGCAAGCACCCCGAGGTCGTGAGCCGAGGGGGACACGTCGACGTCTCCGACCTCATGGCCAACCCGCTCCTGCGCTTCCAGAAGAAGTAAGGACATACATTTGGTACAAACATTCAAAGAAATCTCGTGAGCTCGCATCAGTCTCCTTAATATTTTCAGCAATTTTTAGCCATGTACTAGCTAGCTCAGTTTTTAACGGCACTAGCCTTCGCCATGTCTTGTGTACGCAGAACACTCGGAATAACGCTGTCATCGGCACTACGGTGCCCGGAAGGAGCTCAACTTCCATCTAAATGCGTATTGCTCCAATTTCGTCGAACAAGACTGATGACGATAATACTATGTGACCTCATAATAGATTCAGCAGTTTAAGACTCCTTATTCCTTAGAGCGCTCATCAATTTCACGAAACGGCCATCGATAGATGGCGTTGGCGCTCGGTACGCGAGCACCTGCAACTCAACGCGCGTTTCAACGCCGACACAAATAATCTTGATAGTTTTGAATTAAATTGGTAATAACATAATTTTCAATTTTATACGGGGAATTTCCTGTTCATGGTATGGTAGTAGTAAATAAGGTGTATGAATGTAGTAAAAGTATAGTAGTCTACATATACATATATAAATACAGGTTTCCTAATTGATTGATTCAACAACCAACACCGCTGAGCCGAAACTACGAAAGCTAGAAAGTCGAAATTTGTATAGATTGCATTAACAAAATTTCGAAGAGATAAGAATCGATTATGAAAATTTACACCCCTAGTAGAGGGAAAAAGGGGGTGAAAGTTTGTATCGGGATCAATTTGTTTTTTTTTTATTAGGAAAATTTTAGTTAGGAACTTGAAATTAGAGAATAGTTTAATAGTGATTTCTGTTTTTTTATTGAATGTATATGCATACTGATTGGTCCTATTTTTATCAGAACCCAGTTCTGATGATGGGATCCTGGAGAAATCCAGGGAACTCCTCAAGTCTGAAAGGCATACATATAGCGATTTTTGTGTTTTTATATGAATAGCATGCATTTACGTACGGAACAATGACATTTGGTGCAGTGGAACTGTTGATGATGGTCAGACCGGAACTCCCTAAATCTAAACGGCACAGTTATAGTGACTTTCATATTTTTATAAGAACAGCATGCACTTACGTCCAGAATAGTGACATTTGGTGCAGTGGAACTGCTCATGATGTTGTGTCACTTTTTAACCATCGCCTCAAATCTCTCAAGGAAGGACGGTTCTCAATTCGTCTGTTTTTTTTTTGTTTGTTCCTCGATATCTCCGTCGTTACTGGACCGATTTAAAAAATTTAATAATTAAAGCATTAAAAGCAGTTTTAAAAAATACCTACACATTTCTACATATGTTCTGCCTACCCCTTTATGGGATACAGGCGTGATTGTATGTATGTATTTGTACATAATCCAACATTCGCAAGTAGCTTTCATCAGAACCCAAAAGGCGGCGGTTTTTTTTTCTTAAAAATTATTAAACGTTTTTTTTATGGGATAGGAGGCAAACGAGCAGACAAGTTGCCTGATGGTAAGCGATCACTGCCGGCTATGGACACCCGAAGCACCAGAAGTGTTGGTGCGTTGCCGGCCTTTAAGATGGATGTACGTTCTTTTCTTGAAGGTTTGAAGGTCGCATCGGTCCGGAAATACCGCTGGCAATAATTCATTCCACAGTTTAACTGTGCATGACGTGACCTGTGCAAAACATTGCGTCTTAGAAACATTTGAAAGGGTGAAAATCAAATTATGTACATGTTCGTTCTAAAAGTAGCTGATCAAACATCGTCGGTTTGGAAAGCCTGCGGTTAAATTTTTACTCCTTCCTTACTATACATATTTTATTTAGAGGGTTTTGAGATTTAGGTAATAAAACAACGCTTCATTAGGTTTAATAGCATTATGTAAAGTATAATGTCAATGTAAGTGCAAGCAGTCTTATGAATAGAATAGCAGTTCTGTTGACCACCTCCTGACTCCATCATGAGACCTTGGACCTCATCTAGTTCGATGGTGCTCGTCGGCCCAAATCTAATGAGCCCAAACATGATGGGGTTATAATGAGGAGAATAGCAGTTCTGTTGACCACCTCCTGACTCCATCATGAGACCTTGGACTTCGTCTAGATCGATGGTGCTCGTCAGCCCAAATCTAATGAGCCCAAACATGATGGGGTTATGATGAGGAGAATAGCAGTTCTGTTGACCACCTCCTGACTCCATCATGAGACCTTGGACCTCATCTAGTTCGATGGTGCTCGTCGGCCCAAATCTAATGAGCCCAAACATGATGGGGTTATGATGAGGAGAATAGCAGTTCTGTTGACCACCTCCTGACTCCATCATGAGACCTTACGACTTCGTCTAGATCGATGGTGCTCGTCGGCCCAAATCTAATGAGCCCAAACATGATGTGGTTATGATGAGGAGAATAGCAGTTCTGTTGACCACCTCCTGACTCCATCATGAGAACTTGGACCTCGTCTAGTTCGATGGTGCTCGTCAGCCCAAATCTAATGAGCCCGAACATGATGGGGTTATGATGAGGAGAATAGCAGTTCTGTTGGCCTCCTCCTGACTCCATCATGAGACCCTGGACCTCATCTAGTTCGATGGTGCTCGTCAGCCCAAATCTAATGAGCCCAAACATGATGGGGTTATGATGAGGAGAATAGCAGTTCTGTTGACCACCTCCTGACTCCATCATGAGACCTTGGACCTCATCTAGTTCGATGGTGCTCGTCAGCCCAAATCTAATGAGCCCGAACATGATGGGGTTATGATGAGGAGAATAGCAGTTCTGTTGGCCACCTCCTGACCCCGTCATGAGACCTTGGACCTCATCTAGTTCGATGGTGCTCGTCAGCCCAAATCTAATGAGCCCAAACATGATGGGGTTATGATGAGGAGAATAGCAGTTCTGTTGACCACCTCCTGACTCCATCATGAGACCCTGGACCTCATCTAGTTCGATGGTGCTCGTCAGCCCAAATCTAATGAGCCCAAACATGATGGGGTTATGATGAGGAGAATAGCAGTTCTGTTGACCACCTCCTGACTCCATCATGAGACCTTGGACCTCATCTAGTTCGATGGTGCTCGTCAGCCCAAATCTAATGAGCCCGAACATGATGGGGTTATGATGAGGAGAATAGCAGTTCTGTTGGCCACCTCCTGACCCCGTCATGAGACCTTGGACCTCATCTAGTTCGATGGTGCTCGTCAGCCCAAATCTAATGAGCCCAAATATGATGGGGTTATGATGAGGAGAATAGCAGTTCTGTTGACCACCTCCTGACTCCATCATGAGACCTTGAACCTCATCTAGATCGATGGTGCTCATCAGCCCAAATCTAATGTGAGCCCAAACATGGTGGAGTTATGATAAGTAGAATAGCAGTTCTGTTGAACATCTCCTGCCTGACTCCATCATCATGAGAACCAGAACCTCATCCTGGTCCCAAAATATAATAATAATTCAAACTCTCAACAAACTTCACGTATAACTTAAAATCCAAAATCATATGAAAAGCATGTCGAATGCTAAAATTGCATAAGGTGTAAAAAGGATCAAGATTTGTTTAGTCGCAGTTTACGGCACTTCTCGGAACTATTGCGCTGCTTACGAAAGCTAGGTGCGCCGGACGATCAAACGCAGGTCCATTGTCTTCGAGCGCTCGGCGCAGACTGAGCGGGCTCGCGTTAGCACAGTGTCTTTTATTCGAATTTTAGGTGTTTTAAAAACATATCTATCGACAGAAAGGTATGTCTTATATGTATGATTTTTTTTTTTCGATAGGTCAATAAGAAGTTCTAGTTTAGGATAATATTATTTAAGAGTTACAAAAAATGCAGGAATCGCAGGAAAAATACATAATGTAAACCTCTTTTTATCGAAAAAATGGGGAGGATACGGAAGGTTATTTATCCACCATTTCAAGTAAATCTTAAAATGTCAAAGTATTAGCTAACTTGTACAGGATATAACAAATAGGATTGTGATCATTTATTACCCCAAATAACATTTTTAACAGTACAATCACGATTCTAAACGAGCTATTCCACTACGAAATTTGAAAACGTCTTCCGAAAAAACTGATTTTTCGGAAGTATAAAAAGACATATTTTAAAGTAGTACCAATTGACTTTCTAGCTTAAGATATGTACTTTTAGGAACATTATCATTTTTTTAATAATCATTTATAGTTTCTTTATAATTTTGAATGAAAAAGGTTCTATTTTGCAAAAAACGCTCGTCTTTAGGAATAAGGCCTCTTAAGCCTAAAGAGGTGACACACAGAGTAGGTAACTTATGCAGGAATAACAATAACCGTCATCTCGTTTCATTTCAATCGTAGGTTGTGTTAAACATCTATTTAAATGGTTGATTATTATTTGTTTCAGATACTATTATCGGCTCAACTTCCTGCTAGCGTTTGTACTGCCAGTTGTAATACCGGTGTTCCTGTGGGGCGAGTCGTGGCGCCACGCGCACTGCCTGCAGCTGCTGAGCCTGCTGGCCATCTCGCACCTCGTGTTCTGCATCAACAGCCTCGCGCACGCCTCGCGCCCCCGCCACCCCCGCCGCCGCCGCCAGCCCTACGACACGGCCGACACGTCCGTGCAGAGCGACCTGCTGTACGCGCTCGGCTTCGGCGAGGGCCACCACAACTACCACCACGCCTTCCCCTCCGACTACCGCCTCTCGGAATCTGGAATGAAGTATTTTAATTATACCAACGCTCTAATCGAGTTCTTCGAGCGGATCGGTTGGGCGTGGGACTTGAAGCGGGCGAGTCCGGAGATGATCGCGAAGAGAGCGCTCAGGACGGGCGACGGAACCCACCCGCGCTCCCTCCACGTGAACGACGGTTTCAGCAATTCTCCTTGACTAATTTGTGTTTCTATTCTTTCATCTTTAATGGCTAGTCAATTGTCTATTGAAACCACAGTCCTACCGATCAAAATATAAATATTGAATTGATTGTACATACGAGGTAGGCCATCTTAATTTCACTAGGATAACTTTTCAGAAAACTGTTAAAAAGTATTTATAATTTACTCCATGGTTTAATATTTACTTTGGCGGCGGAACGTTACATTCCCTGTTATTGTGTTTGTTTATTGTTAGGTATATGATTGTCACCTTGGCTAAATAGCCTTTATACCTATACCTACAAAGATGACAAAGATGTAAGAGTTTTACTAAGGCAAAATTACAATGTTGCAAAGAAAAAGGTGTTTTATTTTGAACTCAAATAAGTTGCTTCCTCAATACTAGCTATTTCAGAGTATTTAGGCAGGCTCAGAAACATAAACGATACAAACGAAGTAAAATAAAAGTTTTGCACTTAAATTACAATAAATTAATAGTTTAAAAAACACTATAAAACACGCTTTTATAAATGCACGTAAAAGCCAAAAATAAATTATGGATCGTTCAAGTTGTCTCTATTTGTGAGCTGAAGTTTAAAAACTATGTGCTTTTAATTATAATATTTGATTGTAAAAGCGTGGGGCGCTGGAACAGGAAAGACTTTTTGTATAACTTGCTGATAAATCAAATTATGCTATGTTACGGGAAGGAGGTTACACAGATTGACGCGCTAACTGGAGTTGCAGCATGACTAGTAGGTTCTACATTAAACAGTCAAATCAATTAAAAGTCAGTGTTCAAAGTAGGTACCAGTTTGTCGAACTCAGACAAAATATGCGCTAGTAGCGAGGAGAGTCGACAGTCACCGACACTTAGAACGCCGCTTTTTTCCGGTAATCAAAGTACAAAAGGGGAAAGTGTCTACAGTGACAGGATGCAGAGTTCTTGTTCGTGGACGAGATATCTTTGGTTCTCTTTGGTAACCCTTAGGCGGCATATATTATGTAAACGTTATGTTCTTATGCAACTTCATTCGCCAGGAAGTTCGGATTAGTATTTGAAAATAAATAAAAATCATCTGTCAATTTACTGTCAAGTATGTGTTATAAAATATTGGACAAATAATTTATTATAAAACCGGTTTTACTCGTTTGTATAAAGTTTTAAATGTTATTTAGAACCCGTCTAAAAATATACAACGAAAACCCACAATAAAATCCGGAAACAAATAATTGATGCCAGAAATTGTTCGCATATATACGTCAGCCCACAGATTTATCGAGAAGTGGGTGCCTCATCGCCTCGAAGAACCTTGTTAAGCTGACTATTTTTCTGTATCGGATACCAGAGCATACCAGAGGCCGAAAATAGCCTGGCATCCGCAAAGAGGTTCCACATGCGCCCGGGGGCTGCGCCCTCTATGAGTGACAGTGCTGTCATATGTCATCCCGCCTTTCAGTTTTTTCTATTTTTGTAAACATTGTGTTTTAGTGAAATATTTAGTATGGTTTATTGTTATTTATCGTAAGTTTTAGTGTTTAATTGTTAATAATTTTAAGCCTGTGTGGATGCAGACCAATACAGTAGCCACTGGCAGCACGTCGTTACAAGCGTTTCCTTGCGATCAGTGCGACAAATCGTTCTCTACAACCCGTGGTCTAAACATTCATATAGGAAAATGCCACAAAATTGTAAATCCGCCTATCACCGCCACATGTCCACCCATAGTGGGACCCCAAACCAGCCCTCTAACACCTGACCACGATGTAAATAACTTCCTCCTCCACCTCAGCTATCTCAAAAATAATTTTCCTGTTATCAAAAGAATACCGCGTGGAGCAAGGATCACCGTAGCTAGTCGATTAACCGACGTTATCAATACCTGCGTAGAAAGCAATAGCACTGATTCTTGGAAAAACTTTCTAACCTTTTCATTTTCCACTCTCCATGCGACTTCAGATAATAGACGACTATCACTGACACAAAAAATAAAGAACAACTGTGCCCACCCCCTTAATCACCACCCTTCTGTTAATCACCAAAACAGCTATTCATCATACCGTTCTAGCAACAATTTAAAAAAGACTGTTGAGGGAAAAGTAAGCGATGGCGACCTTAAAGGAGCCGCACGCTTGCTTTTTTCAACCGACGTGCTGTCTGTGGACTCACCTGAGACTCTATCGGCTTTGCGCGACAAGCACCCGTCTGGCCCAGCAACTCCATACTTTTTAGATCCGCCTACAGAACCTAATGTGTGTCTTCAAGTACAAGAAAAAGACACAGTAAATGCAATTTTCACATTCAAAACGGGCTCGGCAGCAGGTCTCGATGGAATTTCTCCACAACACTTAAAAGACCTAACCTCACACTGCGTCGGCGATACTGGCAAACGCCTCGTTATCGCTCTTACTAAATTAACCAACTTCATGCTGTCTGGAAAAGTAAACCCCCTCTTTGTACCCATTATTTATGGCGCAAATCTTATTGCCCTTACGAAAAAAGATGGGGGTATTAGGCCCATTGCTGTTGGTTCAACTTTTAGGCGTTTAACATCCAAAATTTCTGTGCGACATATACTTACAAAATTACAAAAAGAATTCGAACCTGTACAACTCGGCTTTGGGACTAGGGGTGGGTGTGAAGCGGCAGTACACGCTCTCCGCACCTGCCTTATCAATGACCAGTGTGAGGTAGTGCTTAAACT
The DNA here is from genome assembly GCF_023078275.1 of Leguminivora glycinivorella. Classification (NCBI taxonomy): domain Eukaryota; kingdom Metazoa; phylum Arthropoda; class Insecta; order Lepidoptera; family Tortricidae; genus Leguminivora; species Leguminivora glycinivorella. The sequence goes on from NC_062991.1 coordinate 16,744,977, forward strand.
GGATGTCAAAAATGCATTTAACTCGCTCAATAGGGACGCCCTGCTTGCAGAAGTCAATAACCACACTCCAGAACTTTACAACTATTTATTAAATTGCTACGCAAATCCCTCAAAATTGATATACAAAACCCATGAACTCTCCTCTGAAGTAGGCTGCCAGCAGGGCGACCCTCTCGGACCAGCCGTTTTTAGCCTAGCCATAAATCCTATTATTCAAAATCTAAATTCAAAATTTAACGTATGGTACTTAGATGACGGTACCCTAGGAGGTGATGCTAATACGGTATTGGCTGACCTATTGGAAATAAAAAATAAATTTCAACGAATTGGACTTGAATTAAATTCTGATAAATGCGAATTATATCTCACCAGTTTTAATCCCGACACCATTCAAAAATTTCAGGCAATTACGCCTAACATTAAATTTGTCAACAAGGACTCACTAAACCTCCTAGGGTCACCCATCTTCGAAGAAGCTATTCCTAACATCATTACAAACGCGACTTCCAAATTCAAAAACTGCGCCGATCGCTTACTCGAGATAAATTCTCATTCCGCTCTGACTATTTTAAAATTCTGCCTATTTGTACCTAAATTTACCTATTTGCTTCGCTGCTGCCCTTTTTGGAAGCATCAAAATTTATTATCACCTATTGACGACCTCATTAGATCCTCCTTAGAGTCAATTTTAAACATTCAGCTCAGCGAGCATTCCTGGAACCAGGCGTCCCTTCCCATCAGATTCGGCGGGTTGGGTACGCGCAAAATTTCTAGTGTTGCTTTGCCGGCGTTTCTATCATCCGTCTACGGCACTTCCGCCCTCGTGGGTAAAATATTAAGGGCTTGCCCTTTAAACTACGAGACGGCGTGCCTGACGGACGCTAGAAACGCTTGGCTGACGGCTTGTCCGAGCCAAAATTTACCTGAAAAATTACACATCCAACGTTGCTGGGACGACACTATTTGTAAAATTACTTTTGACGAACTCCTTTCCAGTCCCAGTACCACTGCCACAACGCGGGCGCGGCTGTTCGCAGCCGCAGAAAAGGAATCCGGTCAGTGGCTGCACGCTTACCCCTCCCCTCCCAGTGGTACCTACCTTGAGCCTGATACCCTGCGCCTAGCCGTGAGTCTCAGGCTCGGAGTAAAGGTCTGCACCCCTCATAGGTGCCCCTGCGGCACAACCGTCGACGAGCTTGGACACCATGGCCTTTCTTGTCAACTGAGTGCCGGTCGCCTCTCCAGACACTCTGCCCTGAATGACATTATACGCCGGTCTCTTGCTACCGTCAACGCGCCGGCCATCCTTGAACCAAACGGCGTTTCGAGGGACGATGGCAAGAGACCGGACGGTATGACCCTAGTTCCTTGGAAGATGGGACGGGTGCTAGTCTGGGACGCCACATGCGTCGATACACTGGCACCTTCCCATCTTCCAAGAACCTCAAACAGGGCTGGGGCAGCTGCGGAGGCGGCTGAAATAAAAAAGATGACAAAATATCGGGGTCTCGGACACCAATACCATTTTAGGGCAGTTGGCGTCGAGACCCTAGGGCCATGGGGTCCAAGCGCCCGTGAGGTTTTTAAAGAGCTGAGCGCAAAGCTCAAAGAAACTACCGGTGACCAGAGAGCTGGCAGCTTTCTCTCGCAACGCATTAGCATTGCTATTCAGCGAGGGAATGCTGCCAGCATCTTTGGCACCATGCCGCGGGGGCCATATTTAGACGTATTTTAGTTTATTTTTAGTTTAGTTTAGTTTTTAATTTAATTTTAAGTTGTTTTTTATTGTTATTTTTAGAGTTAGATATGTATTATTTATTTGTTACTTAAGTTTTATGTCTAATAAAAATATACAAAAAACCCTAACCCAACTTATTTTAAATACAACGTTTATCTTTCTTTTATGCGGGGGCTTCGCCCCCGAGCCCCCCTTTGTTTGCTCTTAAGGGTCACAGGAAAACCATTACCCAACTTATTTTAAATACAACGTTGATCTTTTTTTTATGTGGGGGCTTCGCCCCCCGAGCCCCCCTTTGTTTGCTCTTAAAGGTCACAAGAAAACTCTAACCCAACTTATTTTAAATACTACGTTAATCTTTCTTTTATGCGGAGGGCTTCGCCCCCCGAGCCCCCCTTTTCGTTACTCTTAAGGGTAACAAGAAAACCCTAACCCAACTTATTTTAAATACAACGTTTATCTTTCTTTTATGCGGGGGGCTTTGCCCCCCGAGCCCCCCTTTGTTTTCTCTTAAGGGTCACAGGAAAACCATTACCCAACTTATTTTAAATACAACGTTGATCTTTCTTTTATGCGGGGGGCTTCGCCCTCCGAGCCCCCCTTTGTTTGCTCTTAAAGGTCACAAGAAAACGCTAACCCAACTTATTTTAAACTTTTTCGCCCCCCCTTTTTTCTGTTCTTATCTTCCGGCACCATCATCAGGCCTTGAAACCTAATCGTAGTCATAGTTCATTACAAGACTTTTCTAAGAAGCCCAAAAACAGCTATGATACGATGTTCCATCATGTAGTTCCAGTTCATATCTTCCGGCTCCATCATTAGACCTTGAAACCTAATCGTAGTCAAAGTTCATTACAAGACTTTTCTAAGAAGCCCAAAAACAGCTATGATGCGATGTTCCATCATGTAGTTCCAGTTCATATCTTCCGGCTCCATCATCAGACCTTGAAACCTAATCGTAGTCAAAGTTCATTACAAGACTTTTCTAAGAAGCCCAAAAACAGCTATGATACGATGTTCCATCATGTAGTTCCAGGTCATATCTTCCGGCTCCATCATCAGACCTTGAAACCTAATTGTAGTCAAAGTTCATTACAAGACTTTCCTAAGAAGCCCAACCCTTTTTTTTTATTTCACATAACGTGTAATTTCCAATAAACAAAACAATTTTGTTTTTGTTACAAAAACTGTCCCCTTTTTATTTTTTTAGGGCTCCGTATACAGTTTGGCCCCCTTTAAATTTGGGCCCTGTCTAAAATTAATATTGATAAATAAAATAAAATTATACTGCCAATTTAAAGCGGTTAACAATGTTCATAACTATTCAAAATTTCAAATCGATAGCGTTAGTTCCCCAGATATTTAGTAACGTGACAGACGGTTTTATGTGGGCCTTTCACAAGGAACCATTAGAACGGCTATGAAAGACCAAACAAAGGCTAGTCACCAAAAAGAGTGGGATGCCCTGGTTGGTCTGAAGCATTCAAAGCTCTTTATGCAGAGAGTAGACTGGATGGAGCAAAAAGCTAGGGAAGCTAGGCAAAAGACAACTCCTAATTATAACGGGGGTGTTCAACCACCAAAGGACCAAAGGACCAAAGGACTTCAGAGAGCTACCCATGAGCCTCATCATCCGATACGTGGAGATGGTCGAGAAGCTCCTGAATAGCTGAAGGATCTTAGGATCGTAGGGGGTAATTGCACAAAAGATCCCAATGGGTCGAAGTGTATCCGTAAGGGCCCCCGCAGATTTAAGATAAGATAAGATAACGTGACAGACGGACAGAGTTTCACCATTAGGATCCCTTTTTTTTTTTTTTTTTTTATATTCTGAATCTTCCGGGGAACAATGCGATTGACGCCAAATGTCCGTGACGTTAAAAAATATGCATGAACAATAATGACGATAACAATAATTTACCACCACAAACTGAAATTTTATGATAAATCGCGGTGTTAAGATTTTTCCACAAATGGTCTGGTCGTTTGATCGATACATAGGTTAGGTAAGGTTCGGAGTTAGGTTAGGTTATGAGTTAGGTTAGGTTTTGATGAGTTAGGTTAGGTTTTGAGTTAGGTTAGGCTTTGAGTTAGGTTAGGCTTTGAGTATTATCACATATTAACGACTATGTTAGGACCAGTGGCACGCGGTGGCGCGCGGTGGCGCAGTGGAGCAGTGGAGCAGTAGCGCGCGGTGGTGCAGCAGAGGATGGATGGAGCAGTGGCGCGCGGTGGCGTAGCAGAGGATGGATGGAGCAGTGGCGCGCGGTGGCGCAGCAGAGGATGGATGGAGCAGTGGCACGCGGTGACGCAGCGGAGCAGTGGAGCAGTGGAGCAATGGCGCGCGGTGGCGCATTGGAGCAGTGGAGCAGTGGCGCGCGTTGGAGCAGTGGATGGATGGAGCAGTGGCGCGCGGTGGCGCAGTGGAGCAGTGGCGCGCGGTGGCGCAGTGGAGTAGTGGAGCAGTGGTGCGCGGTGGCACAGCAGAGGATGGATGGAGCAGTGGCGCGCGGTGGTGGCGCCGTGGAGCAGTGGAGCAGTGGCGCAGCAGGGGATGGATGGAGCAGTGGTGCGTGGTGGCGCAGCGGAGCAGTGGAGCAGTGGAGCAGTGGCGCGCGGTGGCGCAGTGGAGCAGTGGAGCAGTGGCGCGCGGTGGAGCAGTGGAGCAGTGGAGCAGTGGTGTTGGGGCAGCCAGAGAGAGAGAGATTGTTGTTGTTGCTGTTGATGCCGTCGCTGCTGTCGCCGCTCATTCCCCTAGTTCTCCTAGTTCTCCTCCTCCTCCTCCTCGCCCTCGTCCTCCGGTATTATTCCAGTGTAAAGTGCTTCCAGCCATCTCTTATTTACTCCAGTGACCGCCCTCACCAACCACAGCGGAGGCAGGTGTTTTTGCGGGCAGTACTTCTTAGCTGGTGTGTCTGTTTCGAATGCTCCATGTTTCTTGAACTCCTTCCTTCCCCTCTCCACCATCAGTCCCTTATGTACGCTGCTTTGATGACGCAGCATATGCCCATTTCGCGAGACATACCCACATAACGTACACTGCTTGATTTTGTGCTGGTTTCTTTGGTTATGGGGTTTTGTTGGTGTTGTTGTTACCTCTTTTGGGTTTGGGTTTGGAAGTGGAAGCATCTGTGGGGTCTGTGGGTGTACTGGCGTATTTGTTGTTGTTTTTGTGCTTTGTGATGCCCTTTGTGGTGAAGAGGGTGTTGGCGATGGTGATGATGATGAGGAGGAAGTAGGTGAAGGCAAAGGCGATGGTCGAGGCTGTGGTGCAGGAGCTTTTGTAGGCGTTGATGATGTCGGTGACGTCGGTGACGTCGGTGGTGGCGTCGTTGGTGAGTGCAGTGAGCGCGGTGAGTGCGGCGGCGAGGCAGTCGAGGCAGACGAGGCAGACGAGGAGGAGGACGAGGACGTAGACGACGACGACGATGATGATGATGATGGTTTATTGTCATCGTTCTTCTGTTGTATTTGCTGCTGTTTTGGGTTTCCTGTGTTTTCTGTGTTCGGTGAAGTGTTGCGTATTATGTCTGGTAGAGGTGGCGATGGTAGCGGTGTTGTTGATGATGGTGGTGGTGTATTTGAGTGTGATAGCCTCTTCCCTTTTTTTCCCTTGGGGTTTTTCAGTTGGTGTCCTTTGCCCCGGCGCTTCATCGGCGGCGAACCCTAGATCAGCCGGGTATATGAGGTCGCAGTCCATAGTTTCGTTTTTCCCTCGTGCCTCCCGCGTCTCTCTCTTTCCGGGGTCCCGTCCAGGGTTTGGTTCAAAAGGCCGAGGCTGAAGCTGGTTTTAATTTTGGGGCTGGGGTTGGTTTTGTTGTTGTTGTGCATTGTCTATGGACGTGTTCGTGTTCGTGTTTTCACGCTCCCGGTTGCACTTTTTCTCTTTTTCTTTTTCCACCTCTTTTGCTATCAGTTTGCTTACGATGTCCTTGACCGCGTTTATTTCTATCATTATTTTAGATTGGTCCTGTACTATTTTCTCCATTCTTTGTTGTACTTGCCGAAGTTCTTCCTCCATGTTTGTGCTTGTTTCGGAGTGTCTATTTATTATAAGTTTTGTTTTTCTCTATGGAGCAGTGGAGCAGTGGAGCAGTGGAGATTGCGGCTCAGAGGGCGTCCGTACACTTTGGCTGCTGTTGCTCTTATGTGATTTGTTTGTTCCTTCCGATCTACTAAGGTATGGGATATGGGGGGGGGGGTATGGAGCAGTGGAGCAGTGGAGCAGTGTCGTGGAACACCGTCGTGGAGCAGTGCCTTGGAGCAGTGGAGCAGTGGAGCAGTGGAGCAGTGGAGCAGTGTCATGGATCATACGTAAACTGTATTATTACATTAACTATTGTCACTGTTTTCACTATTTTCATTACATTACATCTGTATTATTATATTTATAAACTGTATTTTTTACATTTATTGTATTGTTATCTTACTATTTTCAAAATTTTATCTTACTATTTAAAAATTAAATTGTTATTACATATATATAAGGTCCTAATTTATTAGTTGCAGATATTTTAACACATGATACTTTACATTAAAATAATTAACTTTAAATATAAATTAAGAAATCTTTTCATGTAACTTTTTTGATTTCATTTTCCTAACAAAAAAAATAATTATAATTTCGTCTAAAAAAAATCATCATGTGCATTATCACATGTCACAATAACACTGTCTGTCATGTCAACAATTGTTTGTTGTAAATTTCGTAAAGGTTCGGCGGGAAAACTGCACATGTCATTGAAGTGGCCAGTTACAGTTAAGTGGTACGTAAAAGAGGTACTAGAATCTGTTCAATGAGTTTTCATTTAATAATCACATAAACAGGGTGTTTTTACGTAGCAAATTTGTTTTTCCGTTTTCTCCAAAAAAACATCGTAAAAGCTATAATGTTTCACGGTTTAATATACTCCAGAAACCGAGTACTATCAGCTGTAAAAATATCTGCATCTAATAAATTAGGACCTTATGTAAACTATATTATTATTATTACATATACTTATACATTTCTATATTTCTATCTATGGAGCAGGATGGAGCAGTGGCGCGCGGTGGCGCAGTGGAGCACCGGAGCAGAGCGCCGGAGCAGCGGAGGATGGATGGAGCAGTGGCGCGCGGTGGCGCAGTGGTGCAGGGGCGCGCGGTGGCGCAGTGGAGCAGTGGCGCGCAGTGGCGCAGTGGAGCAGTGGCGCGCGGTGGCGCAGTGGAGCACCGGAGCAGAGCGCCGGAGCAGCGGAGGATGGATGGAGCAGTGGCGCGCGGTGGTGCAGTGGAGCAGTGGCGCGCGGTGGTACAGTGGAGCACCGGAGCAGAGCGCCGGAGCAGCGGAGGATGGATGGAGCAGTGGCGCGCGGTGGCACAGTGGTGCAGGGGCGCGCGGTGGCGCAGTGGAGCAGTGGCGCGCAGTGGCGCAGTGGAGCAGTGGCGCGCGGTGGCGCAGTGGAGCACCGGAGCAGAGCGCCGGAGCAGTGGAGGATGGATGGAGCAGTGTTTGTTATTTACTTATGTATTGTTGAACTTTTTAAGTGTGTCTATTATGTGATTTATATATACTTTAAAAGACCAAACAAAGGCTAGTCACCAAAAAGAGTGGGATGCCCTGGTTGGTCTGAAGCATTCAAAGCTCTTTATGCAGAGAGTAGACTGGATGGAGCAAAAAGCTAGGGAAGCTAGGCAAAAGACAACTCCAAATTATAACGGGGGTGTTCAACCACCAAAGGACCAAAGGACTTCAGAGAGCTACCCATGAGCCTCATCATCCGATACGTGGAGATGGTCGAGAAGCTCCTGAATAGCTGAAGGATCTTAGGATCGTAGGGGGTAATTGCACAAAAGATCCCAATGGGTCGAAGTGTATCCGTAAGGGCCCCCGCAGATTTAAGATAAGATAAGATAACGTGACAGACGGACAGAGTCTCACCATTAGGATCCCTTTTTTTTTTTTTAATATTCTGACTCTTCCCGGGAACAATGCGATTGACGCCAAATGTCCGTGACGTTAAAAAATATGCATGAACAATAATGACGATAACAATAATTTACCACCACAAACTGAAATGATAAATCGCGGTGTTAAGATTTTTCCACAAATGGTCTGGTCGTTTGATCGATACATAGGTTAGGTAAGGTTCGGAGTTAGGTTAGGTTATGAGTTAGGTTAGGTTATGAGTTAGGTTAGGTTATGAGTTAGGTTAGGTTATGAGTTAGGTTAGGTTATGAGTTAGGTTAGGTTATGAGTTAGGTTAGGTTATGAGTTAGGTTAGGTTATGAGTTAGGTTAGGTTATGAGTTAGGTTAGGTTATGAGTTAGGTTAGGTTATGAGTTAGGTTAGGTTATGAGTTAGGTTAGGTTATGAGTTAGGTTAGGTTATGAGTTAGGTTAGGTTATGAGTTAGGTTAGGTTATGAGTTAGGTTAGGTTATGAGTTAGGTTAGGTTATGAGTTAGGTTAGGTTATGAGTTAGGTTAGGTTATGAGTTAGGTTAGGTTATGAGTTAGGTTAGGTTATGAGTTAGGTTAGGTTAGGTTAGGTTAGGTTAGGTTAGGTTAGGTTTTTTTTTTTTTTTATACAAACTATGTTTTTGAGGAAAAATGGCCCTCGCTAACGATACGGGCGACCATTCTACCTGAAACTGCTTATTCTCACAGACATATTGTCCCCGCTGAAAATACGGGCGACAATAATCTGCTGATTATAAATAATACTTTAAATTAATACTTTATAGATTTATTTTGATGTTATTTACTTTTTAAATGTTTATTTATGTTGTGTTAAATTTTATGCTATGGGTTATATTCTTAATGTGTTTACGGTATGATTTAAAATTTATACTTTATAGATTTATTTACTTTCATGATATTTATATTCAAATGTTTATTTAGGTTTTGTTAAATTTCTTCAAACTATTGATTATATTCTTAATGTATTTACAGTATGATTCTATGGATGATTCCTTAGTGATTATACTACTGATGTTATATGGATCAATGTTAATGTTATTACATATTATTTCGTGTTCTATGCGATTACGGCCGAATTTTGGACAGTCTTTTAAGAGGTGTTCGATCGTTTGGCAGCTTGTATTATCACAGGGGCATGTGTTTTCATCGACTATTTTGAACCTATGTAAGTATGTTTTGTGGTACCCATGCCCTGTGAGTATTTGGGTTAACTCGAAGGTAATGGGCATTGAGCCGCGCAGATTTCTGATTGATTCTATGCTAGGTAAATGTTGTTTCATGTGTATGCCTGTTAAGCTATTGTCATACCATTTGCTGTGAAGGTCATATATATGTTTTTTGTGATTAAGCTTATGATATGATAGCGGAAACAAGTTATAGTCAGGCCTTTTATGTAGTGTAGCCGCTGCCTTGGCCGCCATGTCAGCCCGCTCGTTTCCAATGAGGCCAACATGTGCCTTTATCCAGCAGAATTTGATCACTGTTCTCCCAGACGCTTTTATATTATGCAGTATTTTGTGAATGTTGTTAATAATTCTATTTGTACTACTGCGATTAGACATTTCCATCAGAGCAGCTTTTGAGTCTGAGAAAACAGTGACCAGTGGCAGTTCCTGTTCAAGGCACATCCGACAAGCGTACTCCAGTGCAAGGCACTCGGCCTGGAAGACGGTGCAGCTGCTGTGTAGTTTTAGTTTTTTCGTTGAGCTTCTGCCATCAGGGTAATCGATCACAACAGCTGCACCGACTAACCCGTCGTGCTTGCTGCCGTCGGTGAATATACGATGCGCGTCAGGGTTATCATAATACGGTTCCAGTTCGTCCTGGTTGTTTACCTCCTTAAACTGTACATCTATTCGATCCGCAGGATGTAACAGCTCTGTGATGGGGACCCTTTTATCGTATTTGATGTTGGGTGGTAAATATTCAGTATTTAGAGTACGCTTTACTTTTTCTGTCGTTGCAACTTCATTTATTTTGAGATGAAGTGGAGTAAGTCCTGAGAGAGCAATAGACGCTACCGTAGGTAGCGTTCTGAATCCATGAACTATCTTTATGGCGAATCCTCGCTGGAGACTAAGTAATTTATTAGTGACTTTTTTGTATTTTGTAGCACTGTGCCAGATTTCGGCAGCGTATGTAACAATCGGTTCAATAACCTGGCGGTATATAGTTTCTACGTTTCCTGCGTGGATTCCCCAAGTCGGCCGGATGTAGACGCACAGTTTTTTGTATATTGTCTGGGCCTTTTTAATTATGTATTCACTGTGTCTAATGAAGTTAAAATTTTCGTCTATGATCACTCCTAACAATTTGAAGTGGCTCTCAGGCTTGATGTCAATGCCATCCATGTTGATTTGTGCGGCCTTGGCCTTTGGAGTAGGAGTGATCATTTTCGTTTTCTGAGGTCCGAATTTCAATTTGTTTCTTATTCCCCAGCAGTGTACATTTTGAAGTACCCAGTTAGTGTTATGTTGTAGCTGTGCTACGTTGTCGCCAGTGCAGATGACCAAGACATCATCTGCATAGGCTTGAATGTAGTTACCCGGATGCAGACGCTGATCCAAAAGGGAGTCAATTATTATGTTCCAGAAGATGGGTCCAAGGACTGAGCCCTGGACACATCCTCTAGATTGCCGTTTTGAGACTGAGGCATCTGCATAATTTAACGTAATTTTTCTGTTATTTAAGTAACTGTCGATAAGCTTGTATATATTTTTAGGGCATTGTGCATCCTGTAGCCTTTTTAGCAGCGCTGGCCACCACGCATGGTCGAATGCACCTTCGATATCCAGCGAGATAGCCAGCACCAGCTTTTTGTTATTCTTTGCCTCCTTTATTAGACCTATTGCTTTAGAGAGAGCGTCAGCAGTGGATCGCTGTTCCCTAAATCCATACTGATGCTCACTGCAAGATTTGGTTTTTTGTAGATAGTAAGTTAGGCGTTTTGCTATAAGCTTTTCCAATACTTTACCAAAGACGTTTATTAGACCAATCGGTCTATATGAAGATATGCTGTTGTAATTTTCTTTAGATGGTTTGGGTATTATTTTGATGCAAGCTGTTTTCCAGGACGTGGGAAAGTGGTTAAGATTTAGACATCTATTGAGAACTCTAGTAATTAAGTTTAGGTATTTATCGATGAAACGCTTGCAAATATCAGCTGTTAAATGGTCCTCACCGGGAGCTCTTTTGGGAGACATATATTGAATGGCTTCTTTTACTTCTTCAATTGTAAATGGGGGCTCATCAGCTGTATTCGTGTTGTAGTTATTGCTGTTTGACACAGAGTTTCTTATTAAGGAGTGGTAAGCTATGTCTTCGGTGGGATTATCCTCAGGAAAGAGTTTGGAGGTTAGTGCTTCCGCAGTGTCAATGGATGATTTGGTGTAGCTATGAGCATCTATTTTCAATGTGGCAGGTGGTTGTGAGATAGGTTTTGATTTGAGTAGTCTGTTCGTTACCGACCATACGTCATCCTTTCCTTGCTTGTTACAAAACTCCCGGAAAGCATTGGTTGACGTCTCTCTCATTTTGTCTGCATATGTGTTGCGTGCCTCCGTGAGCTCCGCAACAATACTGGTTAAGTCTTTGTTCCCGCGTTTAAGGTCCTGTAACCTGTGGTGTAAATGTATTACTTTCTTCTTCAATATGGTGAGTTCGGGTGTCCACCAGGGTAAGCGGGTAAATGGTTCTTGTCTGCGAAATGTGTCGTTGCAAGTTTTTGATATTATATTTGTGATCTGATTTATGAAAGCATCCAACTGTAGTGTGTTTAGTTCCTCGATTTCTGTGTTAATACATTCTGATTCGTTCATGTTTTCTTGGAGTGTGGTGTCGAATAATTCCCAATCGGCATTGTTGGTATTATATTTAAATGTGGTTGATGAGCTCTTTTTCTTGGTCTTGCTACTGATACTAAGTTTAAATTGTATAGCATGATGATCCGAAGAGGGTATAACGGCGTGGTTAATCTTCCAGTCTTCAACGTTGACTGCAAAAGTTGCAGATGCAAGTGTTAGGTCAATGGTAGAGGTTCTGATTTGGCCGTGTGTTATAGTTTCGAAGGTGGGCTCGTATCCAATGTTACACGTGACAATGTCGTTATGTACTAGTATGTCGTATATAGAGCGACCCCTTTCATTATCCTTGATTGACCCCCAAGACGTATGCCAACCATTGAGGTCGCCGCATATGATGTGTATCTCATGTCTATATAATTTTATAATTTCCTCAAGATGCACCAGTGTGTTAGCAGGATCAGCTCTAGGTTCTATATATACTGACGTAAGATAAATCCTTCTGTTATCTCTCAAAGCTATCTGTATGGTGACCAGGTTGGAAGTAATGTGCTGCATCATTCCCAGGCATGCACCCAGTTGACGTTTGACTGCGATGCATGCCTTCGTAGGTGTTGAACTGGTGATGTCAGTTAATTGATAGATGTCGTAGTCCGGTAAAGGTTTCATTTTTGTACCTCTTCCTAGGTAAGGTTCCGTGATGAGCATCAGGTCGTATTTTTCTTCTGTTGCGCATCGCATAAGTTCTTCAAAGGCATGTTGGCTACGGCCTAGGTTTGTTTGTACGACATTTAATAGTGTTTTATCAATGGCATGTACAGGCTGCCTAATGTTGCCCTGTGTATGATTGTATCTGTGTGGTTGCATCTGGCTGCCTTTAGCAGTACTGGACCGATAGCCGAGCTATCCGGTCCCACTTCTGCCATTCTGGACAGTCTGAGCGGTAGGCTGGGTGGTCGTGTTCTTTGCCTATCTTTTTACAATTGCCACAGCTTGGTTTGATTGTCTCTCTTTGTGGACAGCTGCGAGTATCGTGGTCCAGTGCGCAGTGTCCACAGACATTATTGTTTGCACAATTAAGTGCTCTGTGGCCATATTCTTGACATCTGAAGCACTGAATAATCGGTGACTGGTCGTAGACAGGTATGACCTGATACCCGATTCTAATTTTATTGTCTTTAAGCGTGGCCCACATGGAAGGGCTAACTTCTATGATGATATTATTAGTCGCTTCAGTCCTTCCCTTAGAGCGACGAACAACTCTAATTAGTCGGTCCCCTTGCGGAATATCGCGCATCATGCTCTCGTTTTGTTTTATCACTGCCTCTGCCACTTTCTCATTCGTGACATCCGGTGTGACACCAATGAGGCGCAGCAAAGGTTTTCGCAGCTGAGGTGTGGTGACAGTAAATCTCTCTGTGGTTTCTTTCAGAGCCTCAGCATATTTCTCGCGATCACTTTCAGTATCACAGGTCACTGCTACCTTATTCTGCCTGGTGACACGTACGTTGTTTACTGCTATGCCCCTCTGAACGACGTCAACTTTTTGTTTTATTTCTTTGACTATCTCTTCACCACCATGCCTGGGATCGATTGATTCTATCATAACAGTAAACCTTGGTTGAGAAGGGACGTCAATTTGCTTAGTTGTCACGCCTGTAAGTTGCTTTTGGGCTCGTCTTTTCCTGTTTGAGAGAACAGGGATAAAATCACCTTCCCCTTGTATTTCTTCAATCTCTACAGGCGATGCTTTTTGGACCGGTCGCGCAGTGTTATTTATGGCACGAGCTTCGCGATCGCTGTCATTTCTTGTATGCCTTTGTAGATTTTGTAATGTCTTTTTTATGTCCCCAAACTCTTGGCGGATGGTTGATCTAATTATATGCTCCGTTTCATTTCTGCTAGGCAGTTCCTGCATCCTAAGTGAAAGGTCATTCAAACGACCGTTTACTTCAGTGATGCCCATCTCATTCATCCCATCACGGGCGTCTGTCCTAGTTGAGGTCGACGGTGATTTGTCGTTTCGCCTGGGTAGTGGGCTCCTAGTTTCCTCGAGCACCTGTCTGGTCGCTTTAACTTTCGAGGGCTGAGAATCGTATTTTATTATATGTTGGGCTCTGTCTAATGCCTTTATTATTTCAAAGGATGCCCTTGTGATAGCGTCTTTGTTTGTTCTATTAACACTCTTCTCCTCGTTGACCGCTCTCTCGGTAAATTTGGCAAGGTGGCCAACTACAGAGAAGAAGGAGTTCATATCAGTGATGTCAGAGGCATGTGCGCCAATGTCGATCCGGTCTTCTGGCTTGATTTTCTTAGAATGCTTGGCCTTGGTCTTAGCCGATTCTGTTTGGTTCGGTGACTCCATCTGATATTGAGTCGGTGTCAGTGTCAGTGGTAGCGGCAGCGTCTCCGGCAGAGTCTGTGATGGCAGATGCGTCTGCGGTTGCGGCTGTGATTGAGGCTGTGAATGTGGTTCCGGCTGTGGCTGTTGCTGCTCCAGCTGCGGCAGCCCCTGAGGTCTACCACTAGGTTGTTGTTCAGGAGAACTAGGTAGTGATGTCTGTTTGTCTGTTGGTGTGTTCTGTGTCTGTGAAGTCTCTGCATTTGGAGTTTTGGGTGATTCATGGCTAAGACGGAGTGGTGTCATCACACCAGAGCTGTCGATATTGTACGCAACCGCGATGTTATTTGCAGGTTCTGCTTCAACCGCTCTGTCCCCGTCGTGACCTAAGGAGTAAGGTGCATTCGATATGTGACTATTTTGGTCATGAGCTTCAGTATCATATTGGTTTATTTCGCTGATATCCATTGCAGCTTTTTCTTCTTGTTCTTGTTCATTTATATGTTCCGCCAGCGGTTCCAGCCGCTCAAGAACGACTACCGGTTGTTCGGGAGTGCTTGAGTGTTCTGCTAATGAGTCATGACGATTTTGAGGAGCTTCCTGCGACGAAATTCTCTCCGATCGCCGGAGTTTTCTAGGGGAGTGTACAATCATATTTATTAATATATATTTTATTTTAAAGCAGGTATAATATATTACAATGAAGCAAGGTTTTTTTTTTTTTTTTTTTTTTTTTTTTTTTTTTTTTTTTTTTTTTTTTTTTTTTTTTTTTTTTTTTTCTCCTTTTTTTTTCCCCCCCTTAGATCTAGTTTAGTTACACAATAGGAAAAATTGACGCTAAAGTAAAGACAGTTCTAAATTTATACAATTTCAAATTACCAACGGTCCGACGTTACTAAATATTATTAATCACAAAAACAGCTTTACAGAAAATTCTCAAATTTGGTGGGTATATTATCAATTAGTTGGTGCATCGCAAGAAATTATCAAAATAGAGAGTTGTTGTCATTACACTGAAAAAATCAATTACTGAAGTTAAATTTCGTTGAAAATAAAACTAGTCATACAATTATGCAATTGATACACAAATAAATTATTAATGTTATTGGAAGTTGTAATTTACACAATATTTTATCAAATGAAAGAGTCAAAACCTAGTAAATAGGCGAACAAGCCTACTTATTTGACGAAATTTTGTCAATGACTATACAATGAAATAGTTAACAAAGTACCTAGTTAAAATATATAAAGGATAAGCTTAAAACTAATTTCTAGCAGTAACTAACTTATTACAATCAAAAATTTTGGAAATAGACTACAAACAAAAAAGTCGAAACTCGTAAACGATTTACGTAACGCGCGTGATTTTTAGGTCCTAAGCTATTAAATATTACTTTCCACAAAAACTATCATTCAGAATTTTTTGAAATTTGGTACCTATATTGTGTACTAACTAGAGCATATAGCGAAATAATAAAATCAGAGAAATATTTATACCACGTTGAGAAATTTATGATCAAAGTTTGAATTTTCAAGAAAAACACGATTGCTTACAGAATTTTGCAAAATTATATATAAAGTACTTATTAATTATAAAGATTATACCTAGTTTTATACAAAACAACAAATAAATGTGTGAAATGTGTGTGCAATATGATTACAGACACGAAATTAGAACGAGATTTTAAGGAAATTTAAAAACGAAATTAGCACATAAAGTAATTAAACAACATATATCGAAAATAAGCTTAAAGTTAGTTTTTGGTGCTAATACACCTATCTCAATCAAAAATTTAGGAAAAAGGCTATAATTAAAAAAGTCAATTTCAGTTTCGAAATTACGTAAAAGCAGGTGGTTTTGAGGTATGGCGTTACTTAAAATTACTTTACACAAAAACTATTCAACTTAAAAATCTAAAACTTGGTATGATTATTGTCCATTAATGAGCGCAGCAAATGAAGTGATAAAAACAGGGAGTTTTCACTGATAATTTTGAGAAAATGGTATTCAAAGTTCAAATTTGTTCAGGAGTAACTACTTCGTTGAGAAAACTTAAATATCTCGAGAACCACTAAACGGATTTTAATTCTGTTAATTTTGCTGAGTTCCTGATTGTCTTGTGTATTCAAAACCGACGGTAAAAATAGCCGCACGATAACGGAAGTAGATTTTTACAGATTGCACAATAAGTGTTTTTCGTCACTAACTTTTTTGTTTTCCAAGGAAATTTCTTCAAACTTACACAAAATATTAACAGCTTTAAAAGGCATAGAATGATATCAAATAATGTTTGTGTTATCACTGTAATTTCGGAGTTATTTAGGTTTTGATCACTTTATTCTATGTCACTGAAGATATAATTGTCCACTGTACTTACAGTTATATCGTCCGGCAAAATCTGGTATGATAACTAGTTTACACAAACAGAGAGGCAACTTTTAAGGTAAAAACGAGTGTCCTGTCACTAAAATTTGTTGCACAATAGCGATATGAAAAAGTGAATTCTACGGAAAGGTCACTATTTCGGTCACAGCACTTCACAATATCGTCCGATTTTCACAATTCTTTCACAGACGGATAGAGGAAGCCAGCGCGCACAATTTGATATATAACACTATATGAGTCGGTTGAAAAAACCCACAACTTTGATTTTTCGACTGTAGAGCGACGTGAAAACAATGCGTGTGCGTTAGCGCGGGGCGCGAGACTAAAGTTAGGTTAGGTTAGGTTAGGTTCCCCTTCGACGTGTTGCCACCTTGCCGTGGTGAAGGGGCTTGCGTGCCTCCAGGACCCTCAGGGCTATGCCGGACAGGGCCTCCCAAACCGGACAGGCCTGAGGCGAGAGGCCAGACTAAGAGCAGCACACGGGGGGCGGCTCCGCGTGTCCCTCTGAAGTCAGCAGAGGGCACAGTGCGAGCTGCCAGGTGTCCCCCCGGGATGGAGTCGGGGCTCTATGAGCTACCGGAGGCGTGCCCAGGCCGCCTGGCGCGGCGTCGTGGCTACGGCCACCGTCGGGCAACCCGCAACCCGCACTGAGCGGACCGGGGCCTCCCTCACTGAGAGGAAGGCCAAGTGGAGTAAACCACTATAAAAATCCCCAATCCCAAGGTTTGCGGCGTGCCGATGGGATGCGTGGCTGGGGGAGCCCAGTCACAAGCGCCGCACAAAGGGGGCATACCCCTTAAAAATAGCAAAAAATGAGTGGTCAACCATTGTAAATTACCCCAGGAGGTCCCAATCCTCCGTGTCACCACAGAACGGGCATCCGTACTGGATGCCCGTACTGTGGTGACATGCTGCCCGTCGTATTCTGGGGGGGCACACCACTCGAGGACCAACTCCAACGACACTGGCAAGCGATCAACGGACGCCGATGCTCACGAACCGGATTTGTTGCTAAGGATTACGAGGAGGAGGTGATGCGGAGGAGGCTGTGACCGAGCCCTCCCCGAAACCTGCACACGGAGGAGGAGATGCGGTCAGCGAGGAGGCGGCGGGCACCCCGTCCTCACCCGGGCTTGCCCTGCCCTCGCCTAAGCCCGTCCCGGCGGGGTACCGCCCACTGCGGGACGCGCTCGGGCGTTATATTCGATACCCCGTCCGACACGCAAACGGGGGCGGAGGATGCGCCTGTGCCCCCAGGATTCAGGCAGTTCGTGCGTCCTTCCACGCCGAACCGAACGAGAGTTTTCACCGGGAGGAACACGGCATCCGCGGAGTGGAGGCGACCAGTCGCCTGAGAGAGAGAGGAGAGAGAAGAGTACTTCTCCCCATCAAGGCTGGACAGACGTGACCTGTTTGGCGAAGGGGCGACCGACACCGGCGACTCGGAAGGCTCGGTGGAAATGGGTCCCCCAAAGGCGCAAGCGGAGCCCTCGACCTCAGAATGTGCCCTCGAAGTTCTGGGGCTCGAGGCCCGACAAGCGGCCCGCGGATGACCTCGCGCTTTCTTCCGGCTCAGAGAGCGACGCGGGAGTCGGGGCACTGCTGTCAGACACTGCCAAGAGGGGCAAGAAAGCAAAGGGGGGGCGCCGCAAAACTGGTCCTTTTAGTAAGACCGATCCGCTGGGCCGAACACCCGTCGTCCTGGTCGAGCGCATCCGGCTCGGCTCCGGTTCGCGCTTGCCGCATGGGACGGAAGTGGCCGAGGACACTGCATCCCAACTGCACGCTACGGGGGATTACTTAAAGGCCCGCGAGGCCACCAATAAGGAGAAACGTGAGGAGCTGCGGCTTCGCGAGGAAAGGAGGCGGAGAACTTCTGTCGGTCTGTCGCAACCCGCCAAAGGGGACTCTCTGAAGCGTCCACCGAGGATCGGGAGGGAGTCTCAATGACCGAATAGATGCCAATCTGAAAGCCATCAAGATGGTGGCCGACAAGTCGAGCCATCTTAAGGGCACCTTCCAAAAGGCCCTAAAAGATTCGGTCAAGGCGTTAAAGGAAGTTTTTGAGGAGCTCAGGACACACTCCGTGTCTGATGAAACGCGACAATTAGAGGCCGCAAATAAGCGCCTCAAAGCGGAGCTAGCAGATGTGCGTTGCGAGCTTCGCAAAATTCGCGAGGACATGGAACGGCTCCAAATGCCGCGTTGGGACTCACCTCCCTCAAAGGCAATAGACAGGGAGGCGCCGCAGCCCGCCGCTGCCCTCGGACGTCCCCATGTGGACGACCTGATCGGGGCAATCACAGTTAAGGTGGGACGTATCCTTGACGACAGACTCGGAGCCTTGGAGCGAGATGGCAGGCTTCTGCCAAACAAAACAGGACAGACCCCACTGGCAGTAGACCGGGGACGACAGGCCGCGCAAACGGTCACACCGGGGAAAGCGGCAGGGGTCACGCCTTCCCGGGGCCCCCAAATTTTACGGTCGAGCCCCAAAAGGGCGAAAAGTCAAAGAAGAAGAGAAAGAAGGCGAAATCACAGCCCACTGCTGTCGCTGGACCGTCGGCCCCAAGCGGTCAGCAGCCGCCACCCCCTGCACCTGGGTCCTCGGACCAGCAATGGACTTCAGTGGTGAGTAGGAGCGCGAGGAGGAGGGCCGCTGCACAGTCGAAGACGCAGCCCCAGGCAAACACAAAAAGGAAGGCAGCGAACGAGAAGGCTCAGGCAAAGGCAAAGACACGTAGTAGAGGTCTTCGCCCGCCGCGATCGGCAGCTGTGGTGCTGACGCTGCAACCGGAAGCGGAGGCAAACGGCGCAACGTATGCCAAGGTGCTGGCCGTAGCAAAGGAGAAGGTCAAGCTAGCTGATCTGGGCATTTCCGATTTGCGTTTTCGGCGGGCAGCCACTGGCGCACGGATCCTGCAGCTGCCGGGTGTGAACAGCGGTGAGAAGGCCGATAAGCTGGCAAGGGAGCTGGCGGAAAAACTGGGAGAGGAAGTCCGAGTGTCCAGGCCGACAAAGTGTGCGGAGTTGCGACTATCCAACCTGGATGACTCTGTGACGTCGGAGGAGGTAGTCGTCGCCGTCGCTCGAGCCGGGGAATGTACTCAGGATCAGGTCAAGGCAGGGGAAATCCGCCGGGATCACACTGGTCTTGGTACAGTCTGGGTACGCTGCCCGGTCACGGCGGCAAAGAAGGTGTCCGACGGTGGTCGTTTCCTGGTTGGATGGTCTTCGGCACAGGTGAAGCTGCTGGAGCCCAGAATATTACGCTGCTACCGCTGCCTGGAGGTTGGGCATGTCAGGGCGCAATGCCAAGCGCAAATAGATCGCGGCAGTCTGTGCTACCGATGTGGAAAGCCGGACCACAAGGCGGCACAATGCTCGGCCGAGCCCCACTGTGCAGTGTGCGAGGCATCGGGTAAGTCGGCAAGCCATGCCCTGGGCTCCAAGGCGTGCACTGCCCGAGGACCGAGGAAGGATAGGAAGACTCGCGATGGCCCCCCGGCCCCTTCGCAGTCCTCCCAGCCGGCCGCAACAACACTCGCGGCCAGCAATGCGTTGGGGGAAGCAATGGCCGCTGAATAAATAATGGCCATCAGCTTCCTGCAGGGGAACATCAACCATTCCGCCAGAGCACAGGACCTTGTGTACCAGAGCCTGGCGGAATGGCAGATTAGTGTGGGGGTTATTGCCGAGCCCTACTCTGTCCCACCTAGGGACAACTGGGCTGGCGACTTAGACGGCCTAGTGGCTATTGTCACCAATTCGCCCGCCGGTCCCACGCCGCCCCAAAGAATAGAAAGGGGCCGTGGATACGTTGCGGCCTGGGTTGGTGAAATTATGCTGGTGGGAGCGTACTTCTCGCCGAACCGGACTCTGGCCGAATTCGAACAGTTTCTGATCGAGGTCGGAGCTCTGATCGGCAGAAGGCGGCCGGGCATGGTGCTCGTAGCTGGGGACCTTAACGCGAAATCCACTGCGTGGGGATCGCCGGCAACGGACGCCCGCGGGGCTGAATTAGAGGAGTGGGCAATATCGACTGGGCTGGTCGTCCTCAACCGAGGGTCGGTCAACACGTGTGTGCGGCAACAGGGTGGCTCCATCGTGGACGTCACGTTCGCGAACGCTGCCCTGGCGCGCCGTGTTCGAGGCTGGGAAGTGTTGGAAGATGTGGAGACGTTGTCGGATCACCGATACATTCGGTTTGAAGTCTCCACACTTCCAGTCAACCCGATCGGTCTGAACCGGCCTTTGCAAGGGGACGGCCCGCGTTGGGCAGTCAAACGCTTAGACCGGGAGGTATTGCTCGAAGCAGCCGTGGTGAAAGCCTGGCTGCCAGCCGTCGAAGCCCCAGTGGAGGTTGACGCGGAAGCCGAGAGGATGGGGAGTGCCATGGTCGAGGTGTGCGATGCTGCGATGCCGCGAGTGGGCCCGATACCTCCTAAACGTGCTGTGTACTGGTGGTCCGCTGAACTTGCGCAACTGCGTGAGTCGTGTGTTGCTGCGAGACGCCAGTACACTCACTACCGAAGGCGGCGTATCCGAGACGCGCCAGAGGAGGAGCGGCTGTATGCAGCGTACACGACGGCCGTCAAAGTACTGCAGGGGGCAATCGGCAGAGCGAAGGATCTGGCAGAGAAGGAGATGTTGGAGACTCTGAACAACGATCCGTGGGGTAGGCCGTACAAGATGGTGAGGCGCAAGCTTCGCCCTTGGGCGCCACCGCTCACGCAGAGTCTCCAACCACAGCTCCTGGAGCAGGTCGTTGATGCCCTGTTCCCAACAACAACAGACGAGCACACACCTCCACCCATGATACCCCCCAGAGGGAGGGTGGCAGACGAGGGAGACGCGCCGGAAGTAACGGAGGCTGAACTGGGGGCGGTGGTTTTACGACTCCGAGCGAAAAGCCACACTGCCCCTGGCCCTGACGGAGTCCCCGGCCGGGCCTGGGTCCTGGCTCTGGGCCCACTTGAGCCGCGTCTGAGGGCGCTATTCAGCAGCTGCCTGGCGCAGGGGCGGTTCCCTCGTTCCTGGAAATCAGGAAAGCTGGTCCTCTTGCGCAAAGAGGGGCGGCCGGCTGACTCGCCCTCAGCTTACAGGCCGATAGTGCTCCTGGACGAGGCCAGCAAATTGCTCGAGCGCGTGGTGGCGGCTCGTTTGAACCGGCACCTCGAGGAGGCGGGACCAGACCTTAGTGCCTACCAATTCGGCTTCCGCCGGGGCAGGTCCACCATCGACGCAATCGCGAGGGTGAGGGCTCTGGCGGAAGATGCAGTGTCCCGGGGCGAGGTGGTTGTGGCGGTGTCTCTCGACATCGCCAACGCTTTCAACTCCCTACCCTGGGAGTGCATCAAGGCGGCACTGAGGCGTCACGTTGTGCCTGGGTACCTGAGGAAGACGGTGGAGGACTATCTCACTGATAGAACCATCAGGTACCCCACCAGCGGCGCATGGAGGAAAAAAGAGCTGTCGTGCGGTGTTCCACAGGGGTCCGTCCTAGGGCCGCTCCTGTGGAACATCGGGTACGACTATGTGCTACGGGGTGCATACCCACCAGGAGTCGGCGTAACTTGTTATGCCGACGACACGCTGGTTACGGCTCGTGGGAGCACCTTCAGGGAGGCGTTGGTTCGAGCCACTGCGGGAGTGGCGTCCGTAGTGGCTCGCATTAGAAAGCTGGGGCTTGAGGTGGCTCTGAACAAATCCGAGGCCCTGTGTTTCCATGGGCCCCGGAAAGCCCCTCCGGCGGGTTCCTGCTTGGTGGTGGGTGGGACGTCCATCGGCATCAAGTCGACAATGCGGTACCTAGGCATAGTCCTTGATAGCCGGTGGACCTTCAGGGAGCACTTCAAGCGACTTGCTCCCAAACTTATCGCGTCGGCGTCGGCTCTAAGTCGGCTCATTCCCAACGTCAGCGGACCAAACGCGGGCTGCCGGAGGTTGTACGCAGGAGTGGTGCGGTCGATGGCCCTGTACGGGGCGCCAATTTGGGCCTATTCCCTGGACGCCCAAAACCAGGCCCAATTGCGGAGGCCGCAGCGGGTCATGGCGGCCAGGATGGCGAGGGCATACCGCACTGTCTCCTACGAGGCAGCGTGCGTGCTGGCGGGGACCCCACCCTGGGACCTCGACGCAGCGGTGATGGCCGACATATACTGGCGTGTCACCGAAGCGCGGGCCAGGGGGTGTATCCACTCTTGGAGGAGGTTAGACGGTGGAGGCTCGACTCCCGTCAAGTGCTCCTCCGAAAGTGGAAAGAGCGGTTGGAGGCGCCGACTGCTGGCCACTGGACCATCGGAGCCATCCGGCCCGTTCTGGAGGAATGGGTCGGAAGAAAGGAGGGGTTCCTCTCCTTCCACCTTACCCAGATCCTCTCGGGGCATGGTTGCTTCGGGAGATACCTGTGTAGGGTGGCAGGACGAGAACCGACGGCGGAGTGCCACGAGTGCGGTGACGCTGAAGACACAGCGCTACACACGCTGGCAATCTGTCCAGCGTGGGCGGAGCAGAGAGCCGCACTCGCGGCTGTAGTGGGGAACGACCTCACTTTGCCCGCTGTGGTGAAATCCATGGTGGGCGGAGAGAGGCCGTGGAAGGCGATGGCCTCCTTCTGCGAGGACGTGATGGCGCAGAAGGAGGCGGCAGAGCGCAGCAGGGAGGAGGACCCGGCCTCCCAGCCAATACGGCGCAAACGTGTGGGGCGACGGCGGTTGGCATACGACCGCCGCCTACCACCTTAAAGGTGCCTGTGGGCGGCAGACTCGGGGGCGTCTGTCGCCTACATAAAAGCTCCTGCGTGGCTGGGCGCGTCACAAGACCGACGCGCCCATTGAGATGAACGGGGAGGTCTCCCCGGAGACGCGTCCGGAGTCCGGACAGCCGCTGGCGGGGTTACGGAAGAGTTCGTAGCGTGCCCGTGACCTCGCCCTATAGCGTTGAGGCGGCAACAGAGGGGTTTTAGTGGGTAAACCGGGTCTCATTAGCCCGGGAGTCCCACATAACCATCGGGGCCCGTCCCCGCGCCCCGGTGGTATGCGTAAAGCATTTCCCCTCTTAAAAAAAAAAAAAAAAGGTTAGGTTAGGTTAGGTTAGGTTAGGTTAGGTCCGGAAGCGCGTGGGGCGGCGGCGACTGGCGTATGACCGCCGACTGCCCCCTTAGGGGCCCCTGTGGGTGACAGACTCGGGGACGTCTGTCGCCTACATAGGGGTCCCTGGGGCGGCCAGTGCGCTGCAGCCGTAGCGCACTTACTGAATGGTGATTTGGAGGGAGATGGACTGGAATCCTCCACAGATGTATGTCCGGAATACGGAACGCCGCTGGCGAGGTTGCGGAAGAGTGAAAAAACGTGCCTGTGACCTCGCCTTATAGCCCAGAGGCGGAAATCGAGGGGTTTTTAGTGGGTACACCATGGGTCTCATCAGCCTACCAATATGGGAGTCCCACATAACCGTCCTAGGCCAGTCCCCGCGCCTGGGACGGTATGCGTAATGCATTTTCCCCTCGTAAAAAAAAAAAAAAAAAAAAAAAAAAAAAAAAAAAAAAGGTTAGGTTAGGTTAGGTTAGGTTAGGTTTTTTTTTTACTTGTTCCTCCAACATTATCGGAGTCTTTTTCTATCTGTTGTTCATTCATTCCAGTTCTCGCAGTTATTCTTCTCGCACTTTTATGCTTCATACAAGTCTTTCATTCATACATCATCTTTCTTACTATTCTGAGTGGGATTCTCAGCTAACTATATTTATCTTTTGTAATGGTGTAAGTAAAATACAACGGTTGGCAGTCAGATATAGGACATTGGGGGATTTGCGGGAGTTTATTGGGGTGTATTTTTATTTCTTTTATTTAACATTGGTTGCCTTTATTTCTAATTTACTTACATTTCTATTTATTTACAATTTTTTGCATATGACAGTATTAATATTTTTATCAAAAAATATATGACTATCATATTTTTATCTATAACTACTTATTTTTATTTACTACAATTGTCACTATTTTTACACAATATTTTAAAAACTTGTCCCTTTTTTCATCACTACATACTATATTACTGAA
Source organism: Leguminivora glycinivorella (assembly GCF_023078275.1). Taxonomy (NCBI): domain Eukaryota; kingdom Metazoa; phylum Arthropoda; class Insecta; order Lepidoptera; family Tortricidae; genus Leguminivora; species Leguminivora glycinivorella. The sequence goes on from NC_062991.1 coordinate 16,769,261, forward strand.
GTTTTCTATGCTGATAATTTCGTCTATCTCGGCTTCAATGTTGTGTCTAGTTTTTCCAAATTGGGGACATTCTGTTAGGATGTGTATTAAACTTTCCGGTTTCCCGGGTTCGCATGAACACGACGGATCGTCCTTGCACTTGAAGCGGTTCAGGTACTCGGAGAATCCGCCGTGCCCCGTGAGTAATTGTGTGGTTATTCCATCCAGTTTAATTTTTCGCACTATCCGATACGCCGCTTCTATGTTCGGGAAAAACAGTTTGGTTGTCGAGGCAGTGCTGCCCGTTTTATATCTGCGATCCCACTCCTCAAGCGTCTCAGCTCGAATCTCTCGCTTTACGTAGGAGACCGGGCAAAGATCGTAGTGTGGACGTCCTTTGAATCTCAAGGCTGCCTCTTTGGCTAGTTCGTCGGCTCTTTCGTTGCCTTCCAATCCCGCATGTGCTTTGATCCAGAATAAGGTTAATACTTTATTCTGGAGAGATACTGATTTGATGTGATCTCTCGTTTTTACAGCTAGCGGGTGGAAACAACGATGGTTTATGACTGTTTGCAGAGCAGCTCTGGAGTCACTGTATATACCAAAGGACGTCGCGCTATGCCCCGCTACAGCTCGAGTCGCCTCGCATAGTGCTAGGAGCTCAGCCTGGAATACGGTGCAGTACTTGGGGAGAGCAAGCTTGAGGGCTTTTGTTTCAACATCGCCACTCCATATGGATAGTGCGGCCCCCACCCTGCCCTCGATCTTGCTCCCGTCTGTAAAAATGCGAACATCAAAATTACAGTTTTGATCCAGCATTTCTCTGTTCTCCAGGCTGAGAAATCCCAGCGTCATATAATCGGCTGGGTGAGGTGCTTTCATTGCTGGGGCCATGCGCTCCACTTCTCTGTCCGCCAGCTCCGGTCGGGATATTCCCTTTTTGGCCTCGTATAACAAGGCCGCCTCGCGGATTCGGAGGTCAAGAGGGATCATCCCGGCCAGCGCAAGCGCTGCGTTCATGGAGACAGTGCGGTAGGCTTTGCACTGTTTTTGGGCTATCCCGCGTTGTAGTGCCTCGAACTGCCTTTTTGCCATTTCTTTATTGGCAGCTGGTGCCCAGACACTGGCGGCGTACAGTACAATGGGTTCCATGGTAGCCACGTATATTGTTTTTATGACTTCTGGGTGAAGTCCCCAACTCACTTTTGCCGCCTTTGCCAACTGTTTATACGCGCCAGTAGCCTTTTTACAGACGTTTGAAATGTGGGTATTAAAGGTGAGCTTCCGGTCTATAGTAACCCCTAACAGTTTTATTTCGTCAGACATGTCTATCCCGATCCCTCCCATGGTCAGGCGAGGAGTGTCGTATTTTAATTTTTTAGTGATCGTCATCGCGTTTGTTTTTTGCGGAGCGAACTTTAATTTGTTATCGACACCCCACGCCCGAACGTATTCAAGAGCAGAGTTTGCACGCCTTTCGATTTCCAGGGCCGTTTTACCGTGGAATGCCATGACCACGTCGTCTGCAAAAGCCTGGCAAAAGTCTCCCTTCGCTTCTAGGCTTTTTAGGAGGGGGTCCAATAGGAGGTTCCAAAGGATTGGGCCTCCGATTGACCCTTGGACACATCCTTTGTTTGTGCTTTTGGCGTACTCCTCTCCTGCGTACTTGACAATCACCTTCCGATTGCAGAGATAGCTATCAAAAGTACGTCTCAGGTTCAGCGGACAGTTTTCTTCCGCCAGTCGGACTCTTATCGCTGGCCACCATGCGCTATCGAAGGCTCCCTCTATATCCAAGGATACCACTGTGACAATTTCCTTATGATTGATTTTACTGCGGATGTATTGCATTAGGTTATAGAGGGAGTCTTCGGTGCTTCTTTGCGGCATGAATCCATACTGGCGGGTACTCATGTTCGGTAGCAGATGGAACCTGAGGCGGGCCACCAACATTTTTTCAAGGGTTTTCCCGAGCACTGGCAGGAGGCCTATTGGCCTATACGCTTTCGGAACAGTATAGTCACTTTTGCCAGGCTTTCTCAGTACAATTACCGTGGCTCTCTTCCATATTTCCGGGAAGTGGTTGAGTTCCAGGCATTTGTTCAGAAGCTGTAAGAATAGTTCCGGGACGCATCTTATAGCCTGAAGACATATGTCAGCGGTGAAGCCATCGTCTCCAGGAGCTTTTTTAGGGTTGAAAGACTCACTGGCAGTTTTTAGTTCCTCCATGGTGAACTGTGGGTCGCTTGGTCCCACATGCTCCTGTGCATTCACCATTTCAGCTCTCTGCCTGATGTTTTGGTGGAACGCATTGTCGCTGGATGTGAGGTCTTCTGGGTAAAAGGTTTCTGCTAACAATTTAACAGAGCCTTTTGCGTCTAGTGCCTCGCCGTTTTGTTCCAGCGGTCTGTCCTCTTTTCTCTGTATGGTTCTTCCTATTACCCTATAGATGCCATCCCAGACACTCTCTCTATCCTGCTTACAGCAGAACTCCTTCCAACTGTTTGTCTGAGCTTTTGCTGTCTCTGTCTCATATTTTTCTTTTGTTCTAGGTATTCTTCAACAACCTTCGCTCTGCGGATTGGAGCTGCGCATCGGATCCTACGTTTT